>NW_025062900.1:25737500-26265000 GCF_018153295.1 Drosophila grimshawi
CAACTCGAGAAAGGAGCGTTTTCAATTGCGTCGCAGCCTCATTTGCTATGTGGTGCACGCTCTCATGCAATTATATTTGCTCATCTGTATGGTATTACTGGTGTATTTTTGGACGCTGTGCTTCAAACGCGAGATGACTGCAACTGGGAATCATTATGAGCGTTTTGTGCTATTCGCTGCTCTGGTCACGCAATTCATACAGAATGCCTGGCTCATCTGGCTGCAGTATTTACAAATGCACATCGTGCGCCAACTGGAGTTCTATCGCAAAAAATATTTAATGGACATTCGTATGGTGCTACCCAAGCGGTTGCTCTGTTTCATTGTGATTGTAAATGTGCTCTACTTTTGCAACTATTTGAAGACCTGTCTGATGGACTGGTTGGTCAATGCCTCGACCTGGTTTACATTCAGCACTCTGGGCTTCCCCTTGCGTGCCGTGATCAGTAGCTTTATACAGGGCTACTATGTCTGTCTCATACATGTGGTGCGACATCTGCTGCGCCACAATCAAGAGCAACTCAACATCCTTGTCGATCAGTTGCAGCAACCCAAGCGCAGCTGCGGTGATATTCTGCGCCTGCGCAGCTGCCTCGATCTGCACGATCGTCTGCTCGTCATGTGCACCGATGAGATGAGCTTGGTCTATGGCTTTAGTATCTGGCTGTGTCTGCTCTTCTCCTCGCTTGATGCAAGTAGCATATTATATATACGCATGGTTACTTTTACGCAAAAACCGTCGTGGGATCATTGCATTATTAGCCTCCTATGGCTCTCACCAACACTAATGACAGCGGCCACAGCCCTGATGAGCGACACTGTTCATGTGCAGGTATGTTCTGAGAAACTAATCGTGGTGCTCGTGTTAAAAGTGCAGCAGAACAGCACAGACAGATATCAAGAATGACAAATCCAATGCATTTTAAAAAGTTCATTGATCTTTTCTAAAGTGTTGTCTTGAATATTCACATGATCATAAGGCAAATTATTTTGTTATTATCCTTATCTCATTAGATTTATTTTGATTGAAAATTGCTCAAAAACATAGCAAAGTAAAAAGATGTTCATATTTCAAAATAGTTAGAGCTCAAGTGACATAATAGGAATAGTAGAATCGAATTGCCCCCCAGGACTTACTAAAGCTAAATATGGCGAGTTTTTGACACATTTTAAAGATGTATTTCTTCCCATTGCCAACAAGCGCACCAACTTAACCAATCATGAAATGAAGCTCAATTCACCTAGTATGGCGATTTTTCCTTAAGTATAATTTATTTTTCAACATATTTTCATATTCCCTGTTCATATTCAGAGTCGAAATTTATAATCTGAATTTTTGGGAACATTTTCTGGAAAAGGGTTTCACATTTTAGAAAAGAATGGACCCAAAAAAATAACCAAAGCTTGCGTTATTTGTTGGTCAGGATTGAGGAAACTAATCGCAATAATAACATTCTTTGTAAATCTAAAATTAAAACAAAAAACCACCTATATCAACAATTATCGATTGTTATAAACAATTTTCGTCCTTACTTTGCGAGTTTATGAATTTAATATTGACCTAACACTTACATAACAACAAAGCAGTCACATATTTTATATTTATCAAGTTAGATAATATGCTCATCCCTTGTGTGTATTCAAGTGAAACATCTCAGCGTAATGAAATGTACACATCAATTGATTAGATTATTGTGTCATCTCAAATATAATTGTTTTATTATGCCAACAAAAGTGATGGATGGATGTGTATAAGCCTGAACGTAAATTTACGCAGTCAGTTGCTCCTTTTCCGTCATGTTTACCGGAGTTGAGCTGCGCGTCTATTTGCTTAGTCTGAAGTGTATCGGTGTACTTTGCGCTACACACGATGACCGCAACGCGTGTCTGATTTACGTGAGCCAGAGTGACCAGACTTTGGCAATAGTCGGTCTTGTTGTGGCTCAAATTTGCGCATGGGTTCCATTCGCGATTCTAATTCTAATGCCGGAGAGTTTTAAGCTGCCCGAATATAATCAAGTTGGAAATACGTATTTGTCGCTGCAATACGGCACTGCGTGCGTAGTCATATCGCTCGTGTATTTCTGTTTTTTTGTGAAACGTCGCCGATTATTGGCGCTGCTCTCACTGATACTCTCCCATAATCGAAAGGATCTGAAGAATTGCTACGCGAGTCGTTTTCTACGACGTTACTGCATCTATGTAGGTGTGTCGGTCATCTGTGGCTTTACTTACAGCAAGGCTTATACGCACGCGGAGATTTCACTGGTGGCCTGTGTGCTGTTGAGCTTTGTTGCCACGTACAGCTTTGTGCTGATAGGGCTTATCGTAGTTCTGTATAGCTGTCTGGCGCAAGTCTTGGCTGCCCTTTTGCTCCTCTACAATCGGGATTTGCTGGCTACAACAGCGACAACGACAACAACATCGACAAAAATTGCGACAACGATTTGGCGCCGGGGCTTATGGCAACGCAATCAGATGCTGCTCGTTTGCCACGAACAGCTAAACTCGGATTTTGGCCTGGTCATGGTACTAATTACGGCATTTGTGCTTCTTTCGGCACCAAGTGCTCCCTTTTTTATGATCAGCATTATCTTTGAGATGACGAACAGCGTTCAGATAATGCACTCATTATTCACATGCCTGTTGTGGAATACACCCTGGTTATACGCCATGATAATGATACTCCAACCAGATGGGGTATGGAAAGAGGTGTGTACAGAAAAGAAGGTTGTGTACTTGATAAGAAACCGTTTCCCTGCAAGATCAGCTTAAGTATTCGAAGAACTGGCTTGAAGAAGAAACCAAACGCTATGCTTGGAATTTTTCTTCTTGATTAATTTGAGAAAAATGATCAATCAATCAAGAGAGGAGCATTTGATATATATCGTATATCATATCATATTTCATTGTTGTTGTTCAAGCAATTAATATAATTTTTGGATGCAGGGATTCAATAATTTTTGTAATTTCAAACATATTCAACTTTTTAAATTAGCAATTTTAATTATTTTCTGAAAATTATTTGTCATGCATGAAAACCGCACTGAAAAGAAGATTGTTATTAAAAATTTCTTTAAAATATAAGCTTTTCTATTTTTCTTCATTTTTTATTTTCCTTCATTTATTTGTAATACCGTCAGAATTGGTGTTCAAGGAGAAAATCACAGCTTCCGTTTAGTCAACGGTGGATTTTGTATTCTTTAATTTTAAGAAACATATTTCTTACAAGGGTCTAAAAAGTACAAATGTGGAACCCTTACTTTCAGGTAGGAATAATCCTAAAGTTCAGAAACCAGTAATTAGAGGACACGTAGCTTGCTGAATAGCCATAAAAATCACGAACGAATTTCGAGTTTTTTAAACTAAATTATATAAACCTAAGGACTATTTAAAATACTTTTACTTTTTTTAGATAAAAATAATTCTTTCCATACATATAAAAATACCAGGAACTTAGAAATCATTCCTTCAACATTCTGGAAAAATCTACAATTGTATTAAAAAAGAAATATACTTTCTGAGCTACCCTTGGACCCACAAGCATGAAAATATTGTGAATTTTAATATCTTTCTCCAGCTCCAAAATTTCGAAGCCCCTTTTTGAAAATCATATTCTCAAGCTTAACCTTAATCAGCTATATTTTATTATCTGTAAAATCAAATTGATGCACCGTGACGAAATTTTCATAACGTATTTTAACATGGAATTCCTAATCGAATCCTTAATCAGCTATATATTATTCCCTATAAAATCAAATTGATGCGACTTGTTGACGCAACTAATGAGGTCAACTAATCAATAACTGAAGCAAACATATATGCATATCGAAATTAAATATCAATTGGCATGATTAGTCGATGCCAGAATGTCTGACAGTCGCGACCTGCGCTTATACCTGCGAGTACTGTGCGTGGTGGGTGTAATTTGTGCTCGTTTCGACGAGGAAGAGTGCTTGCTACAGGCAACACCAGGCAGTGAGCAATATGCGCTGTTCTATAACTTGGCCATAATAGCGACAACATTCAGTTGCTTTTCGTATGCGTATTTGAATCCAAGAGATTTTTATTCGGGTGTCTACAATCAGACCGGTAATTTCTACGAGACAATCAACTTGCGTTTGTGCTGTGTCGTCATTTGCCTGCTACACATATGTTTCTATATACGACGTTGTCGCCACTTGGAGTTGGTGCAGAAAATGCTGCAGTTGAATCGCGCGAGTTCCAGTTCTGACTTAGCTCGTCAAATTCTGCGCAACTTTATCATCTACAAGGTGCTTCTGCTGCTCTGCCTGTCCAACTATATGCTTGGTTATCTCCAGTCGTACTCCATGTCCATAGCCCTCGTAATCTTTGTGTTTGTCTATGCGTATGGATTTCTGGTGACGGCCCTGCTGCTAGTGTTCTTTGTGTGCCTGCAACTCATTGTCGCCGAGAGATTGGCGCATTGCAACACACAGCTGGCGGAAACTAAGTCGATGTCAAAATGTAGACGTCTGATTTTCGAACGGTATCAACTACTGGGTATCACTACCGTCGAGCTTAATATATGCTTTGGTCTGTTGATGCTGCCCATTGTGCCACTGGTGATATACATGGCACCAGCTGGACCCTTGTTTCTCATCAGCACCGTTATGGAGGGCAAATTTCTTAACCTTGCTCAAGTTGCCATGATGTGGATTACCTGCATCATTTGGAATATACCTTGGGTGTTCATGATGGCGCTCATGTTGCGATCTAATGTCATTTCAGTCGAAGTGAGTAATTGCATTGAAAAGATTTGTGTCGGGTCCTAAATATGTCCATAAAAAATGGGGATAATTTTAATCAGTGTGGAGGTGATATTTGCAGACGAATACCCTCGATTTAAATATTTTCTTTTAAAAGAGCTTTTTTATCATCTATTCAAAATTAAATTATTCAAAACTAATTGGTTACATTTAACCAATCAGTCCTTTTCTTTATTTTAATCAAGGCAGGTAGATTATGTTGTTTTAAATACATAAAAACAAATAATTATTGTATTTATAGCAAAGTAATTTATACAATGCAAGTTTTTCTTTTTTTTCACAGGCAAACAAAACAGCCAAAATACTTGCTAAAATACCAAGAACTGGATCGGGCTTAGACAGGATGGTAAGTGTAAATTGGTCTCGAGTTGTATTATTAATTTTTTATTATGATTTAATATGTTTTACGACATTTCAAATAGGTCGAAAAGTTTCTGTTAAAGAACCTGCGTCAACAGCCCATTCTGACAGCCTATGGATTTTTTGCACTAGATAAAAGCACGCTATTTAAGGTAAGTATTAAAACAGGAAAATATTTATATATAATTAACCTAAACTATAATCGACAGCTCTTTACAGCCATATTTACGTATATGGTGATATTGGTGCAGTTCAAGGAAATGGAAAACTCTACAAAATCACTGCAGAAGGCATAGTGAACAACAGTTTAAATAATTTATTGTTGTAAATGTTGAATGTGAAGAAGTTTTGACTTACCGAATCATAAGTCAAGCATCCAATTGCTTTTGATTTATAATTTTTGCGCCATTTTCTATATTCGGCTTTGATGACAGCTGCATGACGTTTCCAATACTTTCCCTCAAGCACAACGGTCTGTGTGGGCGAGAGAAAAACAAATATATGAAAATATAACTAAAAATACATCCAACAGATTGTTTTCATATGTCAAAAAACTTGATCAGCGATTATAATTAGTCACTATACCTTGCACATTTTGCTAGCGACGCTATACACTCGTCGAACGCTGTACACTCGACTGATTTCAAAATGCCTGAGCAAAAGCAAAGTCAAAAGCGAGTCATTACGATAATTAAAATTTATGAAATTTTAAAACGCACTAAACGAATATGGGCCTTTTCCATTTAGCCAACTTTGCCTACTACAATAAAAACCAAATTGTAAGCTTGATAAGATAAATCATTTCATGCTCCGTACCTGAGACCCCAACCAAGAGCACCGTTAAGAATATGTACTACAGTCTGGTTCTCGATCTGGCTCTGGATTATCTGAATGATGGGTGTGGCTTTTGAGGTGCTGCCTCCATAAGTCAAGAGCAGGTTGGTTGTTAACCTGCTTGTTGCGATAAGCTAATTATCAGTAATTGTCAGAGGTGTGGGCGATGTGTACAGTTGTTTGTACATTATGTATACACAATGTAAACTTAACTAAGCTGGAAATGTGCTAATCTATTAACCAGGCAAAGATTTCGTACAGCATCTTTTTAATGTCGTGTAATGCCTGTAAGCACTAATATATCTAGTTAGAACTAACATACTTCTAAGAGAATTCGCATTTCTTATTATTATCTCTTCCTCTTGCGTTTATCTTTAACAAATTTAAACAAGTTATTGACGATGTCTGACAAATTAATACACATTATGTTATCGGCGAACTGGTGATATTGGCAGGTCGTATAAAACTGGTTTCTATTATGACGTTTGCGAAGCAACTTACTCAAATGATGTCAATTATTGAGATAGTCGTATCGCCTGATACCCTCAATTATATTAGGCTATCTGGTTGATAGTTAGAGTTATAATCTGTGTCTACATTTCTGTTTAATTAGATAGTCAATTGAATTGTTTCATGTTAGATTAAAAGTATACTTGGGATACTTCAACTCTCACTTATACTCCTTCAAAAATCGAAGCATTACTACTTTACTTCTTCTGCATGTATAAAATATAAGGATTGTCTTACATTTCGCGATTATTTAGATAGTATTTATAGTAAAGCTCAGCATCTCGACTCTACACTTGAATTTAAAATACAAAAAAAAACTTTTCATTATTTCTACAACATATAAAAAAAAATGATAAGAAGTATACAAATTTGATTTCGCACACAATATTAATCTCGTTCTATAAATAAATTGTAACAATAGGTGAATAGTAGCCAAAAATAATACTGCGAGATCTTATCACGTGCTGCCAATTTTTATGTATGTCTATGTATATTTCCGATGACGCGTTGATCACGCGTACATCGAATGATGATGGCCACGCGGAAAAAATAACTTTCACATCAAAAACAGACGACCAATGTTATTGGTGTGTATTTCGTTCCATGTGGGGGTTATTTGAGTACATTGTGATAGCATTATTCCAGGAGAGCCCAGCTAAACGTATACGTCAGTTCGGACGGAGGTTCAGATTTTGCGAATGGATTTGGGGATAGAGCGTTGATGAAAAAATTGAAAGAAATGAGAGATTTTCATAGGATCTACTATATTAATACTTATATATATTTTCTCGTATGAATAAGCTTAGGCAATCTGATTATTATTCTCCGAGAGTTATGTAATTTTTTTTAAATCTTTTTGTTATCTCTTAGTTTTTATAAGTTAGGTTATGAGTTACTATTTGATAAACAAATTATAATACAAGCCTTACAAGGATCTTCTTTAAATTTGTATCAGATATTTTTTTAAATAAATTTTCAACATTTTGCATATATGAATGTTTTTATGCAATCTACTTATGATTCTCTGAGAGTTATGCATTTTTTTTTGTTATTTCATCTATATTTCTTTTTGTATTCATATAGTTTCCATTAGTCAAGTTTTGAATTAATATTTGATTGGAAAATTATAATACAATGCTAACAGAGATTTTGTTGAAATTTTTGAAATTGTGTTTATCAAGTACTTTTATATCTATTCTACATATTTTTATTTTTTTTATTATTTTCCTCTCTTATGCACAATGATCAAAGGATGCTTAGATAGACTACTTCCATGGGGATTAGCTGGAAATTATTATGATGAAAGGGATACTTTTGAAATTTCAAACTGTAAAGTCACACCTTTTAATCAACAAAACAAAAGATCACACGAAAATTTTCAATTAAAATATCACTTGCTTCTGTATGTATACCACGTAATAATATCGGACTTTGATGTTGTTATTCATACTATTATTTTGCTATTATCTAACACTGGTTGTTACTTACTTGTGGATTACTATGTATGTCAACGTCCAGCGGCGATGCGAATTGACACACCGGCGTTCTGCGCTTTTGTATAACTGCAAAATGGAGAAATAAAAAAAACACACATAAGTTAGCTGAAATACTATGTATCATATAGGAAAAACGAGAGAGAGCAAGAGCGAAAGGCGACATAGCCGAGATTAGATTTCGGCCGGAGATTAGCGGAATTGATAGCTCCCGTCAGCGCCGGAGAGATGCCAACTGCTGAATTTGTAGTAGCTGCCTCCAAAACAACCCACACGTGTCAAAAAGTCGCGCTCCCACTTTTATCAGGAGAGTGACGTCTTTTTAGTATATTTTTCAGCAGTGACACCCAAAAGGTACTCGCACTAATCTACTAAGTATAGATACTTTGGAGTACGTCTAAACAAATGAGGATTAGGGCATGATGAAATGGATAAGCAATTCATACACATAAATTTGATTTGGTTTTTTTTTTATCTAGATTAACCTTTGACATTTTTTATACTAATTTCGAGCTTATTGTAAATTTGTTTTACGTATTTATAACAAAAACAGTGCATACTATCCGTATTAAAAGTACTTTCCCAATAAATTCAAGTATTCTACGGATAGTGCTGTGTTAGATAATGTTCCTGCTTCCAGCTCTCAATAATATATCTCGTATTCATAATCAGGGATCAAATCAAGTTTTAGATTTAGATTTTCTATACCTATACTACATTTAAAGTTATTTTATAAAACTCCGGATAAAACAGAGTTTTGAATTTATATATTATACACCTTGTTTATACACTTTTTTAAATATTCTTGTAATAAATAGGTATACGTATGTCAGAGTTGTAAAAGAACTGTATCTGCATAAAAAGTAACGCAAATTAAACATTGTTAGTTTTATAATTCATAAATATTTATGTATCTATGTACTACAATATATGAACTAATAGGAAATAAATGAAAAAATATTAACCCAATCTAGCCTACTATCACCATAAATGAAGATGAATACAACTTTATTTATTCTGATGAAATTACAGATCTCCTACGACTAAGGTATCGTCCATTTGCGTCTAAGTATGCAGCTTACCTAATGAGTAAGCATTTAGCATATGTGCGCTGCTAAAGATAGTTAAGCATTAAGTGCTAAATGCTTAATGCGAGACAAGAAGTGAGATGAACTAAGATGCACATACGACACTTTATAAATAGACCTAAAAATTTTCCATTTGCCTTTGTCGCAGTCGCATTCAACGTTGTCAGTTGTCAGTTTCCAGTTGTCGTCATATAGAGAGATAGAGATTTAATCGTACGTGGACGTGTGTAATATGTGCACTAATGATGTCGAACATGGAAAATTTCGACAAATTTCGCAAATAGAATGAATGCAACTTCAATGTAAATCTTGGTCTAAGTCAAATTTGAGGAACTTTCGAAATTCTGTTTTCATCAAATATCAAACAATTGGAATACGAAAGTTGCCTTATTTTTGTTCTAGTCAAAAGTCAAATTAGATAAAAATGGTAAATAAAGCTGCCCGCTTTTAGGTTTAGGTTTTTCTCTGGCAGCATAAATTTGTTTTAGTTGAGACACACAAACATCTCATTTTAAACGCATTTCACAAAGCGAGACGCGCCAGACATGCTCCTCAGATAAGGAGCTCAGCGATACGTCGCTGATAAGGCGCATAAGAAGAGTGCGTCGCGAAAGTCAGACAACAGTTGACAACGGGTCAGTTGAGAGAACGAAATGCGTCTGCAATTGGCAACTACAGCTATAGATACAACTGAAAAGGATAACTGGGGAGAGAGACAGACAATAAGAATACAGAAACAATAACAATAATAATAATAATACGTGAAACCAGTTGAAAAAGCTAGGCAAACAATAAATGCGACTCATCTCCGATAAAGCCTAATCAGCAGCGATTGTGCTTCGAGAGCTTTTTGTTAGCTTTTAGCTTTTTTTGCGGGCATCTGCCAATTTGTGTTGTTATTGGTTTTGCACGTGTTTCGTTTCGCGCTCAAGGAAATATTCATTAAACTTTTATTTTGTTTTCGTAATTAAATTATAATTTTTCATTTTTAGTATACTTTATTAGCACATCTGACACGTGCAATGGGTGGAATATTTTAGATTTTTAATAAATTTGAATAAATGCAAGTGGATTGAGCATATGCTACAGTGACTCACAGAAAATTTGTCACAACGCATAATAAATATGAAGTAAATTGTTAAGCGAAGAAATATTAGAAAAGTAGTGAGTAAAGATTTAAAATTAAAAGAAACGACTGGGTTGATCTTATTGAACAATAAATAAATGAAATGTACAGTCGCAGCTTTTTGAACCTAGCTTGTAATTATTAAAACAACATTAAAGTATTTTTCGAATATGCCAAGTATTATGTATATCTCCTCTTCTGGTCTATAACTGATTTCAACCTTCCAGGTGTGTTAGCACAATCGAAAACTGTTTCTTATTCCCAGTTATGTCATTATAAAATAATAGCGGACAGTTACCAAATAAACATAAGTCTCACAAGCGATTTATTGTCATTAAAAACTTATATATTGAATATTTTAAGCAACTGGAATCATTTCTTTTTAGAATTTATAGGATTTTAAATTTACCCAGTGTGGTTCCTATGAACTCAAATTATTCGACCCGAGCTGCAAAATTACAGCCAAATTCTAAGATTATTGCTTATGCCAAGATATTAAGCACTTTGAGAATTTCATGATAATCAAATTTATCCACTGTGGTTTCAATGAAACCTTTTGCAGGCCCAATCCATGTTCTACAGTTCCTCTTAGTTTCTTTATTTTTCGTGCAGGGATGGGTAAAATATGCTGTGGGTGTCTATAGATCTACTCTAAGTGAAAATCAGAATATTATCTCAAACTATAAACATTAATGTCATCGTCATGTACATTTTAAATAATTGTTACAGATTTAAATTAATTTAAAGCAAAGGCAAAATCATAATATAGCTTAAATGGCCGTAAAAAAAATAATCAAACACCCAGAAACAGACATATTAAAAAAAGGAAATGGATCGTCCACAATGAATCAATATTCTATACATAAAAAATCGGGTATCCTATATGTAATGATAACGAATGTTACCATAGATGATGCCATTGACTTTGACATTCCAAAACGACAACGACATATGACACATCCTATGTAGTTTATAGAAATATTATTTAGCCCCAGGGAAAGCTAAGAAAACTTCACTACCATTCCACTACAATTACTTTGATCGGCTCATATGCGAAAAAATTAAACACTTTACTTCAGTATTGACTGCTTGTGTTTAAATATTTCTTGAACTATGTTATAAATATTCTTTTTACGTATTCCAATACAAATGTGTGCAGTACTATTATCTTGACCGCAGCTGTGCAAATAAATACTTGACCTGCGATAATCTAAATACTATTAACTTTGATTGATGTACATTTATTAATAGAATTACTCACATTGCATATGCCAGCAACGCCAGATGACATTATTAAGTCGTATTTTGTCCTTCCAACGCAAACGTACTCCCTTAAAGTGATTCCATTTCGGCGAAGTGAGTTTTTGACTGCAACAGAAAATAAATATAATAAATATAGTTGAGTAAAGACTTGCTAATCGTATCACAATAATAGAATGCATTATTTTTGTTTATAAATAATACAAAGTGGAGAATTGAACAGATTACGAGCCAAATATAGCTTGCCCCTTAACCCGCCAGGGCGACAATCTCAAAATATAATCTGAATAATTTTCGTATTCGCAGTTGACAGAATTGACAACTGTCAATTTATTCCAAATACTCGTAAATCTGAGAGCCAATATCCAACAATGAACAGAAAAACCCCTTTTTGGGGGAGGCAAAAAAATTAATCTTATTAATCAATATATTTCTAAGTAGATCAATAGCGTTATCAATCAATACACATAATAAACAATGCTTTACTAATCAATACGTAAGTGAAACACGATATTTCTGTTGTTGTCGTTATTGTTGTTTTTATGTTGTTATCGATGAATCAGAGAAACAAATAAATCAACAGGTGCGCATTTGTTGTTCTATTGGAAAACACACCCTTAACAAAACCAAAAACAACACCAACAACAACTACAAATTGCAAAACAAACTCGAACTCGTAGCGCATTTGCATCAGAAGTCGGCTGTGCTATCGTGAAACCACTCGGTAAACCGAGCACCACTGCACCACCGCACACGTAACATTCATAACTAAAATTAATATAAAGACAGATGTATCTACGTCATAATTAGCACAGATATGCTCTTGATGAACATTCGACATAAGCCGACAAATCAGAAAGAATTCCATAAATAAATAAAATATATCAATCACAATTTATGCGAATTTGTTTGAGTTAAAGAATTTGTGCAAAAAACTCAAAATTTAAAAAAAAAAACGTTATTTAAATTGAATCGGTGAAATCGGCATTTCCTGATTGTGGAAGGCAAACGTGAGCATGGCAATATATTTATTTTATTTTTTAATCTTTTCTTTTTATTACTATTTTCCTATTTTTGATTATTTTCTTATTTTGTATTATTATTTCCTATTTTTTCATTAGTTTCTTATATTTGTATTATTTTTTATGATTTTAATTTAATTTAAAATAATAAATATGCTAATATTGAAATGTAAATAAAGGTAGAGTGCTGCAGAGATAATTTGGCACAAGGCATTGTAAGATTTAGAAAATTCAGCCAAAGTGTTATTAGTTATGCATATAGACATTACATAAGGTGACAAAGTTCTTATAAGCTGATTCGGATTCAATCTTGGTAAGTTTTTATACTGAGAGGACCAAATAGATGAGTATGTCCTAAGGCATGGTGAAAGGGACAATGGTCTTATGAAGCCTCAATGCCATTACTTGCTTATTGTTAAATGTTATTTTGTATATAAATGTATTCTAGTTAAAATTAAATCAATAGAAAAAAACAAATATCATAATTCACAACTAACTTTAAAAACACAGACAAGCCTGACTTCTTAACTTAAGTATACGAATATAACCATTATAAACAAGAATTATTATATGTAATAAATAATACATTAAATACATTTGTTACATTATTATTATTTGTTTATTATAAAAGGAATGTTATCATTCATAAAAGGCATGAATTCATAGCTCAAATATAATATAACCATTAGAATCAAGAATTATTGCATGCAATAAATAATACAATAAATTAATTAAAAAATCTCTGTAATCCAACAAACTATATGTGTGTTCTTATTAATTTTTCCAACTTTTTAAAAAGGAAATAAATTGAAAATTTAAGTTTGTGAGTTTAATAATATGAAAAACAAAAGAAATAAAAATGTTTCAATAGATATGGGCAATTATCCATTGCATAAAAAGCTAAATAAAAACACGAACGCGAATATTGAGACAGTCTCATGTTCAAAATGGCAGGGGAACAGATAATTATCAAAGATTTAAATATTAAAAATTAATGGTAAGTAAGGTTATTCGGAAATTCTATTTAGACAAACAAAGACTTCTTCTCAAGACTAAAGTCTTAAAATTCACGGATAAAATATCCCACATCCCATCTTTTTTCTGCAAGTTTCAATTTCCGAGCAACTCCAGTTATTGTATCGGGTATAGAGCAGTCAAAAACTGCAACACCTGTTTTTTCTACCTGGGCAAATTCGCGCCCACTGCGCCTTATCTAATCCAGAACACAGCCCACAGCGAGCTACGCAAGAGAAAGCTGAATGGAAGTCCTGGTAATGAAGTAATGCCCCAGAGCTGATAAGCTGATAACACTACGACAATCTTATAAATAAAACCACAATCTACTACTATCTAGATAAGGCCCGCCAGCGATAAAATACGAAAGTATGCTAAACCGCAAACCGACAACAAGCAAAGACCAATAAAACATATATAAACAAATGAGGCTAAAAATATAATTTTGTATATATGCGCAGCAATATGCGATCTTCGATGACTAAAAGCGTGAATGAACCCAAAACTATGAACTCTAAACACAATACGCAATACGATGAGCAGGGGCAAACGGGGCTGCAAAACTTGTGTACGTGTTCATTGCGAATTTGAGATGCGGCCAGCAATTTATAAGTACACATATGTATTTTAGTAAGCCATATATATATATATATATATATTTATACATATATGTATAGGGCATGTGCGATAAATATGCTCTTGCCGAAGGAATAACCATTTTATTATTAAATACGAAAATAACAAATTAAAAAGAAATAAATTAATATCCGTTCTATAATATAAGCAAAATGGCATTTAAAAAAGTTTATTTCAAGTTGTAGAGTTTTTATCTATTTAACTTGAGACGTCTTAGATAAGATCTATCTACAAATTGTGGTAAAATGTGTTTCAGTAACAATGGAAAATATTTCCAGGGATCGGAATATAGATGGAAAATTGATAGATTTCATTTGTATAAAAAGCATTAGACGATTTCCTTTCATCAAACATCACTTAAGGAAACGGGTTTCTACATTTTTTGGCTTCTTAAAAAAATATTTGCAAAATATTGTCTTCATTATGCAATTGAGGCAAAAAAAAAATAGTAATTAAACAATTAATGAATGAATTAATTTGTTTTTATGAATGCAAATTTGCAAAAGCAAATATAGACTTTATGGCCTATGTTATTTTTGTTTTTTGAAATTCGTTCCAAAGCCCCAAGTATTTCGTTATGCATTGATTTTGTACAAGACACAGTTTTTTTCGAACGGATTATTAAATCAAAGTTCAGACAACTAAAACAGAAATCATTGCTTAAGCTCTGAATTGATAACACAAATTTTATTTTGACACTTTAAAATAAAAAAAATATATAACAATTGAGATTATTTTCTCCCTGCCATCTACATATAAATAAATGTTATCTTATTATATTATAAAAAAAATAATTATATAATTTAATAAGATAACATTTTATCTTTATCTAAATATAATCCTGGTGAATACAATTTAATTTGAAGAATTGAATAAAATCCACGGTAATAATTTTGAGCAGCCTTAAGAGTCGTTGACATATATATTTTTTTTTATAGTTATTTCAGATTTCAGCATTTTATTTCATATTGCATTGATATTTCATATTTGCACTTAAATAATGTTATGGTAAAAATGCTTTTGCGAACGTTTGCAGAAATCGAAGACAAAAACGAAAACGAAGACGGCAATTAAAGCGAAGTTAACAGCGCAGGTAACCCGAGCAAGGTGTACTGGCGTCGCTGTCGACGTCGCTGCTCGCATCGACGCAACATGTGCACGGATTATATTATGAGTAAAAGTCTTTTCATGAGCTAGAAGCGTGCTTCGACATAAAGGAGCTACACTAACAAAAAATGCATATGCAATGTAAGGAAATAATAACAGAAA
Source organism: Drosophila grimshawi (assembly GCF_018153295.1). Lineage (NCBI taxonomy): Eukaryota > Metazoa > Arthropoda > Insecta > Diptera > Drosophilidae > Drosophila > Drosophila grimshawi. The sequence goes on from NW_025062900.1 coordinate 25,752,903, forward strand.
GGCGCAACAATAACCGAAACTGCAAATGTAATGTAAGGAAATAACTAAATGTTTTCACTGTACCTAGAAATGGAACAGCAAGAAGAAGAACCACACTCACCTATAGGCCAGATTCATGCACTTGAAGAGTTTGGTGAGCGAGGTCTCGATTTCGAGGTGTGAGGTGACCATGCTCACCATGCTGTTATCGTCGCACTCGCGATCCAGATCCATGCGCGGAAAATTAACGGCAGTCTGTGGCACATATAACTGGACATCGCGACAGGTGTTTGTCGGTTCCCCGGTCTTATCGAGACTAGGATCCTCGGGATCGAGCATTTTCACCTCGCCGTCGTCCTCGAGATCATCCTGCGCCTCCTCGGCTTCGAAGTGCGACACCATAAATTGGCCCGAATGAATCGATTCGCGCTCTGCTTTCGATGCTGCCAGCATTGCGGCGGCTGCGGCCAGCTCTGCTGCTGCTGTGCTGCCTGCGGCACTGTTAACGTACTGTAGCTGGGAAAGTGAATGAGGCAGCTGCTGCGGGTGCGAGTGGGAGAGCGAAAGCTGCTGCTGCTGTTGATTCTGCAATTGCTGTTGCTGTTGTTGTTGCTGTTGCTGTTGATGATGGGGGAACATGTTTGTGCGCTGATAGCTTTCGTATTTGTTCAACATCATTTTTTAATATTTACTGTTATTGTATTTGGTTTTATAGTGTGACCAGGTGCAAAGGTGAGGTTAGGATATTCTTCTTTTTTTTTATGTTTCAGGCACATATTATTATTATCATTATTACTTAATATAATTTCATATTGTTTTGTGAATACGTATTTTGAGCTTACGATTTCCCTAAACGTATATAAAAATCTCTGCAAAATGTAATTTAATTAAAATTGCACGATTATTTTATTAGTGATTTTATGTCTTTTTTTTATATTTTGTATTCTCTGTGTATTTATTTAGATTTTATATTCACACCTCGGATGCATATTTCGTTTTGTTTTTTCTGTATATTAAAGCTTATCAAGCATTAATTATACAATATTTCTTTGAAAACTTTAATTATCACTTTTGGGTTATTTTTGACGCATTTCAATTACCACATTTATGTTTGTTTGAATTTTCTACTATTTTCTTAATATTCTTTTAATTAGCATTGCTTTTATTAAAGCGATACCGTTTATTCTGCTTTTAATTTTAATTTTTAATTTTACTTCACTTTTCTATGCACTTGTTGCTTGTTGTTTTGGTTGCTTCTCTTCTGCTTTTCCAATAGGAAAACACGCCCCACTTTTTACACGTTTGCAGTTAAATGCGTCACAACACAAACATAAAAGAGCACACACACACACACACACACATAGACGTAAGTTATTAGGGGCTGATAATCGTCAGTTGGCAGCCGGCGGCCGTTGATAACTTTTCAATTTGTGAAACGGGACTGATCAAGTTGCTCGAGCAACTGAAGAACATAGAATAGAATGAAACCGGTGCTATTGCGATTACAGTAATTGGGCCCTGCAGCAATACAACCAAAACAGAAAACAGCTGACGCTAGCAAGTCTCTCGCTCTCTCGACCTCGCTGACACACTCTCTCTCTCTCTCTCTCTCTCTCTCTCTCTCTGCGTGGCTAACATTGACTTGTGCTCTCTCTCTCTCACACTCGCGCCTTATCAGCATTGGAATTTTCTGGCGCTAGCCACGGTGAGTGTCAGGGTGTGCAAGAAGAAGCAGCAACACACAAGCTTAATACATACACACTATACAAACACACATATATATACGTACGCTATGCATAACAAAAACAATTTCAAGCCCAAAGTACCGTCGAATTTAAGCATTCATTTCATTTTATCATTCCATCATTTCTTGCATTCGATGAGTATTTTTTTGAGCTGCGTGCACTTTTTGCCCTCTGTTTTTCGACTCATTTTTAGTTACAACGGGAAAACCCATACGTATTTATGTATACATACACACACACACAGATACGAAGGGGGCGCGACTGCAACTGCAAATTGCTCGGCGATCACTCATTCAGTTCAGTTCAATTTAGTTGCAGCAGAAAGAGACGATTTCACAGCGCAAGCGTGTTTGTTTTCACGTATGTGTTTTGTTTGTGATTTAAGCACTCATTTTAATTAATTTGCCTTTGCGACTGCTAATCAGCGAAATGGACTAAAACTGACCAAAACTGCATGAAAATCATATGTATATGCTGAATGCCTGACAAAAGCTGCCTGATGCTTCGAACTTTTACTCACTTGACGAAATAAAGTGTTAGCAAACGGCTAACATAATCGATATATTTATCGATAAGCCAATTTACAATAGCGCTCTTTTAAAATTTTCCTCCCCAAATAATTGAAAACCATCAAATTTATTTATGTTTTATTTGAAGTTATTTATTTATTTTTGTTTAAGTAAGTTTGTTTGTTTAACTATGCTCAGGAACAAGTTCCGAGGCCCATACGTCTTGAGGCCATCCAGTTCGACCCTTTGCAGATAGATAAACATTCTGGAAGTATAATAATATATAAAAAAAAATGTGAGTGGTATTTATTTAAGCTGAGTTATATTTACTTAATATGTTATAAATATAGAAATGTTTTATTAAAATATTATTATTAATAAGAAAAGGTCTTTCAGCTTTTTGGAAAGCTAATTTTAAAATAGCTTGCTTTTCATTTATATTTTATATTATAGCATAGCTTCTGTTTTGATTTCTTGATGCTGATCAAGTGTATATATACACTTCACTTGAAGTGTATCTGACAACCGAGCACTCTCGTCTCGATCATTCTTACGATAAATTATTAATATTAATAAATAATTAATATAATTATTAATACTAACATTTATTTTTCAAATTCAATACTTTTAATTTATTTCGTAAATTTACAAGTTCTATTTTAATAATAATGTTTACTTTCTGATTTTCACTGCGTCAAGTGTATCTAAAAATCGAGCATTCTTCCGATTCCGATTCCGATTCTGCTTATGGGATGGAAAATGCCTTCAATGTGAAAGTCATTTAACGACATCATCTAAATACATACATTAACACATTCGTATATGTATGTATGTACGTGTGTATGTATTTATGTTTCTGATAAACCAATTTTGAGGGTGGTTCTTTTTTTTTAAAAGATAAACAAAATAAGTGTTTACAAAAGTACTTGACTCCAAAACAACAAAAAAACAAGTATCTATAAATGTGCGTGTGTGTGTGTGTGTGTGTGTATGTAAATACATAGATGTATGTAATCTCGATCTATAATTGTTCACATATACATATACATGTATATATAAGAATGTGTGTATGTGTTGAGGTATCTTCATTTATGTTTATATTCACTTTCAACTATGTATCAATTTATGTACTTGTATGTAAGCACATACAAACACATATACACACACATGCAAATAAACTAGTTCATTTACACCTTTGGATACCCTGTAGAAATTTGCGAAATGTGCTTCGCAACCGAAAGCGAATTTGTTTATTGTAATTGTGTCGAATCTAAACATATTTTGGGAATGTTAACAAGGCCGAATAGGCAGATGTGTGTTTTTTTATATTTCAGCCATAGGTAAATTCATTTTAGCCAAACAAGTTTGTGGTTCGTTTAACTGATTCTAAAGTACATATATTCAAAATTTCATTGAATTTGCTTTTGGATTAATACTAAATTTGTTTTATTTTAATTTAATGTATTTCTTACTTTTTATTATTTTTCTTTTGGACACCCTGGTAAAAATCAGTTTATTATTTTATGAATCATTTTTATTAAGGAAACTTCTTATTCGAATAATTGAATAAGTCAAGTGAAGATTTAGCAAATCAAATTATGAAAAAGAAATCAAAACTTGTTTGTTTTAATAACTCTGAGTTTGACAGATGAACATACAACAGACATACACAAACACACACACACACACATGCATATGTTGCTCATGTAAGTACTCACCACAGAACACACTCACACACACCGAGATGGAGAGAGAGTGTACAATAAATGCTTTTACATTAGCTTAATAACATCAATGTATTTTTATTTTTATGTCTACATTTATTCCGAATGTACACAAATATATCGCTGGCACTTGACGATTTAATTGAGAAAACTTGCAATTCCAAATCCACCCCTGTGATAAACATTTATTTCTGATACACTATATATGTATTTGTGTGAGTGCGTCTCTCTGTGTGTGTGTGTGTGTAATTGGGCCATGTGCAAGTGTTTTCAAGCGGACGCGTCTGTTAAAACTCCTAGTAAGATAATGGACTAGGGGCAGACAAAGCAGAAAGCTGGCTTCAGCTTCCATTTATCATTATATAAAGAGACACGTGCAGTTGCCGCCGCAAAACATTTTACAGTCTGTAATGTTAAGTGCATAGCATAACTCCATATTCAGCAAGACGTCGAACAACAGTAAATTTCAAGCAGAGTCGGGCAACAACAAATAGTTCGTCGGAGCTTCAAGGCCATCGACCAGTTCGCTCTTTGAGAATGAACAGCAAAGGAGAGATCGCAAAAGAATAAGAACGAAAGTCTTTCGTTTTGCTTTGGCGCCGCATCTGGCCACAATGCTGCTGCTGGGAACAATTGCCTTTTGTTCCGTCCATGCGAATGCCAAAAGCAAACACTCCCCATTTCGCTCAGTGATCGAGCACTCTAATACGTTCACACTATTTTTTTTGCTGCCGCTCTCTTTGTTTCCGATGCTAATGCTAATGAAGGCTAATGAAATGAAGCGATTGAGTTAAAATATTAAAATATGTCCGATGTTGCAAATTTATATAATTAGATTATTACAATATTTTATTTTAAACATAGCTTAAAGAAAATAATTCCTGCAATTCTCATTAGAAAGATATCTAATATTTGCCTGGTATTGGCTTCCAATTGATAAATAATGTACTATGACATATTTGTGACCCAACTGTTTAAATTGCCCCCAAACTGATTCTCATATTGATCTCATTGCTATCAGTGGGTGCAAGAATTTCCTGTACACATAATAAATTTACGTGTGAAAAAATTGACATCCTGATAATCGACGCGAGTCTATATATATATATATGTGTGTGTGTGTTTATGTGTGTGTTTGTGTGTGATTACTATGAATGAGTACGCATACACTCACACCCTACACATACACATATGCAAAAAGGTTATGGGCACGTGATTGTCACAAGTCGGTGATTTATAAACCCTTCAGACCTGCTTGTATTTTAATGAGCCCAACCTTCTATTGGGCAATATAAATAGAACTAGTTTTGTTCGATGTAATATATTTAAAAGATTGGTTGAGCACATCTGCTAAACGAGTTCGCTCGACAAGAGCATTCAAATTTTGTTTGTTTTGATTTAATTACATATTCATCATATATTAAATGTATTAATATTAAATAATTAATAAATTTGTTAAAACACTAATTTTGGTTGTTGATAAATACAGTTCATCCATCGACCTTCCTTCTGAGAAATACAAAATGTATTAAAATATTTAAATACTTACAATATTCATAGAATCGTCAGTTTCCTTAAATATTTACATGCCGCACATGAAATAAAAGTCTTTTCATTAGTTTTTCATATTGGCATTAGAATAATATACAAATAAATACACATACTTACATGCGCTTAAAAACAATTAATTTAAACTAGAACTTCACTTTTTAAAGAGAGCAAAAATAAAAAATAAAACCGAAAGTTGCCGTCGGTTTGGTCAAAAAGCAGCACAAACTTCATGTACGAATATTTTTAATGAGCTTCTGGATATATATAGCATATCATATTTTTGTGTGGTCTAACTTACATCCCTCATGCAACACTTTTTTACAACATATACATAAATACTCTCAACTCAAATGCATACAAACCTCATTGATTTGTTTCGATTCATTATTATAGGCTTTTCGGTTCGGTAGCTTAAGTTCCGCCTGGAATCCGCCTTTGGGTTCTTGATCTCCATCCAATACGTCCACCAAGTAGTTAATGTACAAAATTGCCAACTTCAACGTTTTTATCTGTAAATGTGAATTAAAATATTAATAGTTAAGTCTCGAAAGACGGAACAACAATCTTCGACATACCGAGGATAAAAAACATTTGGTAGACGTGAGTAAAAAATCCAGGATAGAGGTCCTTTGAAATTCACAAATAGTACATGAATACAACAAAATAAAAGTCTCATGTTCAACCTGAACTTTTATACAGAAAAGACTTGCTGCTGTCATGCAATTTGATCAACATAAAAAACGCTTTTGTGCTTCTTGATATGTGCTAAGCAACAATTCTACAGTTCATAATATGGACTAATATGGACCAAGGTTCTTGCAATCGGAAAGCGATCACTGTCGATATAATAATATAGTTTTTTTTATATCGGCATGGTTATTTAGTCGGGCGGATAACCCGAGGTTGATTGGAGAAGCTTCCTTCGGCCTGATACAAAAATTTGAAGTTTTTTAATATAATAAAGGGGAAGTACTGAGAATTAACCACATACAATTGGCCAAAAGGAACACGTTTCTATTTTTTACTAATATTTAAAATCATGTTAAACTTTACAATCAAATTGATAGAACTAAAGTGTTTTTTGCAAAGTTCTCTGCAAAGTTAAAATGTCTTTCATAGTCCGCAGAGACCTATCCGTAGATCTGGAATCTTATAACAATTTAAGACACTTGGAAGTGTTTTCGTATAGTATTATGCATAAATACTTACCTTGGATAACTTTGTGTCAGAAGGAACATTTGGAATTCTGTCTCGCAGGCATGAAAAGGCATTATTAATGCTTTGTGTACGCCGTCGTTCTTTTTTATTAGCGGTATTTCTCTTTTTTATAGTTCGAACCGTTTGGTGTGGATTGTATCCTAAATTATTAACCGGCGAGTATATTTCACCGACAGCTTTCCTGTTGGAATCTAAAATTAGAAAACAAAAGGAACAATTGATTTTAATGTTGCCAACGATTAAATTCCATTTTAGACAAATGGCTGATCTCAGTCAAATAAAATATTTTCGATCGGGGGAAGTTATCGGAGGTCTGCAATAGACTTGTGCCAAAATTCCAAATTAAAAAAAAATAATTTTCAAACAGACAGACATATGTGTATCAATTTATGAATTTGAACTTTGTGGAGTCTATATATTCATAGAGTATATATATTCATGATCAGCATCACTAGCTCCGTCGCCGTCTCATTTTTTACACATATTTTTTTTATAAATGATATTCCGTCGGTTTTAAAGCTCTGTTCTTGTGGAAACTTTGACCTGGTCAGACTACTATATCAAATACCTGACTTAGGAACAATGGCTCGAAAGATGAGTTTTAACTTGTGGGATCGAAAGCAAAGATGTCACCCTTTCGGTAAAATAACACTACACAAATATAGAATATTTACTTGGCAGCCACTTGTAAAAAAGTAAACATAAAAGCATTTTCTTAAAACGTATATTTCAAACCAATTTCGAGATATTTTTTATACTTCAGCAGCTTAGCTTGGTTTTTTTACATTTTGTTATTTATTAGTTGAATCTTGTCCCGTTTTGTGTTGTTTTTGGGTTGTGTAATACAACAATTCGTTTTTGTTTTACTATACATTGATATATTTTAATTTTTTTTATTATCTATTTTTTATTTGCTTTTTTCTCATGCATATACGCACAATTATATTGCTTCTTTTTCAAATACATACAATCATAAGCATTGATATCCGATATTAGCGAATTATTATAGCCACTGTTGTAATAAAACGAAGGAGTTTCCCGGCACACAGGATTTGAATATTTCGCCATTTCACTCTTTAAACAAAGGTCACACAATATGATTTTGATTATTAATCAATTATTATTCTATTGCTATTCACGCGTGCTCAGAATCTTTACATTCTTGAGAATGTATTTCATTACCGCCACAAAAATAACTAAATATCATTGAAGAATATTTTCGAGTCCCGAGTCTGTATCGTCATAATTACATATTAACCACACCGATTCCGGAACACACCCCCAAAGTCAGCCAATGGTGAACGTTCCTCTGATGACTCTCATTCAACCAATCGCAAGTCGTGGTGAAAATAGCATTAATTTTTACGTTTAAATAGATTTCAGTCAGACATGCAGAACTCTGTATGTATCTATCTGATACATCCCATCCCTTCAGTACACATTAGCTCTTCAGAACGAACAGAATGTTGCCAGACTGATATTGATCGATTGGATATTACAGGCAACTACAACAAATATATTTAAAGTTAATTTGACCTTAAACATTTGAAAATGTGCTTACAACACATTTGATTGCTGTTTGTTAGGTAAAAAATACTCAATATTTATTTCTTTATTTGTCATGACTTTTCGGAGTTTTTAATATGTTTTCAGAATTATTTCATTAACATTTCTTTCTTTTCATATTTCTAGATTATTTAATCAATTGTTTCTATTTATATACATAAGCCAGACACAAATCACTTTGTTTTGTGTATATCTGGTGCATATAACATAATATAAAAATAATTAAAGTTTTAGAGTGCTCGGTACGATCATCGGAATTGAATCCAGTAAAGAATATATGGAAGAAGATATCTCAAGATTAGGCTGATGTAGGCAAAAGCAAATCCCATCTTCCTGGATGCAAAAAGTAGATGAATTTGGAAACTATTCAAAATATTAATTTTGCATTTTGAGCTCGTTTTCCGAAAATGTATTATTTTTTAAAAGATTTCTTCAAGTGTTATAAATGTGATACTTTTTGAACGTATATATTTTTTTCCAGCAAAATTGCTTAGTGTGGATGGAAAAATTATAAAAAATTATATATTCAATTTTATAAGCGGAAAAGCAATTCTTCTAATTGAATTTGGGGGAGTGTCGGTATCCAGTAATTTTCTGGGAACAACACCAATTTGTTCTTTTAGGGATTCATATACAGATCATTCTGTTATACACATTAATTCGGTCGAGCTATTATCGTAGTATCTTTGTGCCAAATGTACTTTTAACCAGAGTTTCATCTACCTTGTCTAAGGGATGGATGGAATCACTCCCCAACTTATACAGATTTATGCCCCAAACATGACATCACTTAATGGTTTTCAATATCCGCGATTTGAATAAACTGTTAGCCAGTCTGGACTGTGTTCTGCAAATTTTCTGCACGGTCCATAAGCCATAATTTAAGTTGCTCCTCAGACAACCTCTGGTTGCAAATCCCGAAAACAGACTTCCAGTCGGTTTTTTTTTTTTTTGCTTAAATCTAAACACTTTTCGTTTCCTTTAAAACCTAGCCGAGCTCAGACGCCTTTTTGGAGAGTCATCGAGAAAGGAACAATTTTTCAAGGCCTGGCTTTCGGCACATTTAGAACCAATTCGTAACCTTTAATTCATGCACGTTTTTTTTCACTTGCAGCATACCAGGCACTTATTATTGATGAAGTACAATCTAAAATTCTAGAAGTGAAGGTGTATCTTCACCAACTTATCTGTAGGTCATTACCTCTGAGACTTTCTGGTCTGTTTTAGAGCGAAGATCGTCAACGTCTTAAATATACTCATTGGCACAGTTAAAGTTCTTTTCAATACGAGCTTTCAATCCTTGCTTTCTGATAGCGTCGATGTAGATTGTGTTTACAGCTAAGCATATTTTGTATAATCACTTCTGACTTTACTGAATCATCATCTTCCTTTTGGGTCAAGGGCTTTTTTGGAAAGTCTTTGAAGCCAGGTAACTTTTCATCGGTTCCTTATTCGGCAGATTGCCTCTGCAATTCTCGCAATCAAAATACGAATACAATGAAGTACAGTTCCATAGAAGTGTGAACGTCTACAAAAGAATAAAAAATACCTACTCAACTTTGTGTGGTATATTATTTCAATGGACAAGCCAAAATTGAATTTCACCGACATTCATTCAAACTCATGTCTCGAAATATTTATAGTTTTTAAACGTTCGGTTAGAGACTCAAATAAAATATTTGTATTCAATAATTAATAGCTCAACCTTCCGAATAAAAGTCGATTTTTAATGAGCAAACTTTCAAAAATGAACACTTGTAGCTATAAAACCGCTAAAATGACAGCACTGGTCAGTTGTCCAACCGGTCATAAACCTGATTCAAAGCTCTGATGCGCTTGATAGTAGCAGATTTAAGCAGAAGCCGACGGTACAAGTTGAGTGTCTATTATATTTTCAGTTCAGTCAATTTGAAGCAGCAGAACACAGTGAGTCGTGAAGTTCTTGCCGATAGATACATACATAATTTAAGAATTCGATTTACATAAATATACGTACGTATTTTGGTATAAGTGTATAAATAAATGAGAATTTAATTAAGTACGAAGCCGAGTCACATATATATAATAATTGCCGTTTGCTGTCTTGTTAACAAACAATGCACACATTTACATTTCTATACACGAATATTAAAGTATATATGTAATAATACAATGAGTATATATATAATATATATATATATATATATACTAATAATAAACATACTAATAATAATAATATATATATATATAATATATATATATATATATATATATATATATAATTACATATCTGCATTCGTTGAAGTACAGTATAATTGTATGTATCTATATATTTATTTAATACTAACTAAACAGGTTTGTCATCTTCAGCCACAAAAAAAAACAAGATAGAACGTCTGTCTAAGGCACACCGAAGATTGGCTACCCTTTTTGATCGAAGTGCACCTGCTGAAATATACATTTATTTGTACAATCGATCGCTAGAATAATATGGAAGGTATCTGATACAGTAGTCCGATTTTTTGCACAAATGTGACGAGTGTAATTAAATATTTAATTATTGAGTTTGGTTTAGCTAACCTGTTAAGCAAAAATGTTTTTACTAAAGCAACAAATGTATAGTAATCCGATTCGTCCGCCTATATGTTTTATCATAATAGCTTTAAAAGTGGGAAGCACTAGTCCGTATATAATAAGGCTCAACTCGTCATGCTGATCAAAATATATAAACATCGTTTTTAGGGAGTGGAAAAATTGCCATTCAATGTGTTACAAAGTTATCGACAAAATTATAATACTCTTTGCGGTTTGCCGAAGATTAAAAATTACGTAAATGAATTTCGAGCGATTGTTTCCATATTTTTATTATATAGACCGGTATTGATAAGCAGTTGTTTTAAAGAAGCGTTGATAATTTTTCAATCGCTGAGTTTGCTCGCAGCATCTTATTAAATATGTTTATTTGTATATTTTGTGTACTTTAAATGTGTCAATACCAAAATTTGCTCTAATCAGCAAACTGAATTTAATCATTTGTAGGCGCTCACAGGCAGAGGTGAGGAGAGTCGGAAAGCATCGATACTTTAAATAAACACATAGAAAATCGGAAAAATAAGAGAGTGAGTGAAACCCCTTGTAAACTTTCAGTTATTTCTGTACGCAGTTTAAACGTGGTTTGTCTCCCTTTGCGAAGAACTGGGTACGCCTTTGTACGTATATAAGTAATGGAAAAATATATAAAAAATGTTGATGTCAAATGTCTTTTTCTATTATCTTTTACTTGAAATACTTTTGTATTTACTTGTATTTATTTGTATTGTATTTACTCATATACTTATATTTTATATTAAATTATTTTTTATTTTTTGGACCAACAACAAAGCGAATTAAATAGAATTATATTCATTCTAGCTGTTTACTCAAGATAATAGCGATCTTGTTGCGTTTTGACTTTGACCTCTAGAATAAAGTAAATCAAGAATTTTATAACAAAACCATTTTTTTGCAACCGTTGAGGTCTTTGAAAACAATCCACCCAAAAAATTGATATTAGGCGAAAACTATTATTTGCAATTTTATTTATTTATTTTGTCCCATCCGAACCGCCGTAAATTGATTTGCAAAGATATCTTCAAATATTCAAAGCAAATATTAAATAATTTCGCATTATTTTTGTTTTTAGAAAATTTGTCTCCTCCATCAGCAGATTAAAACAAGAGAGAACGTTGCAGTCGGGCGTAACCGACTGCGTCATACTTTGATACCAGACGCAATAAAAGCTAATAACAGGTAGCAAAGGACAGGGTGGGTCTAGCCAAGAAATACTGTCCAAGTTTGCCTTTCAAATTGCGACATATATAAGGTAGTAACGTTTCCTTGAAGTTTGGTAACTGCAGCTCTTAAATTACGGGAGATATGAGATTTTAAAAATGTTTGGGGGGGGGGGGGGGGGTGGGAGAGTAGGCGTGGTCGAAAAAATTATTATTGAAGGTTCCTAGTAATCTTCCTTCCAGGTTTGGTAACTTTAGCTCTTAAATTACGGCACATATAGGTTTTTGAAAATTTTATGGGCAGCAGCGGGCGTAAGTTACCATCCAAGTTTGATCACTCTATCTTCAAAATTGTGGGAGATATGCGGATTTATCGATTTACACTTTCCGAAATATCGGCTTTGACGATTACGGGCGCAGGTGTGGGCGTGGCCATACAAATTTGATGTAGGGTTTTAAAGACGGCTAAAAGTAATGTAAATGCCAAATTTGACGGCTCTAACTCAAAAACTGCGGAAGATATGGCCATTTAAAATTCGTAGGACCGGGGGCTTGGGGCGGCGTAGGTGAGCGTGGCATATTCCGATCCTTGAAGGATATCGCCAACAACCTACCAGCCAAATTTGTTGACTGTAGCCTTAAAATTGTGGGAGACATGTGCCTTTATCGATTTGCAAATATCGATTTTATTGATTTCCTCGCCTCCTGGTGGACGTAGCTCGCAAACTTTGTCTGTTGCAAGTTTCAAGTCCGGCTGAACCGGCTGACTGTCTTGTCTCTTTGGTGATCCACACATAAAAACAAAGCGAAAAAGCTTGAAAGCCGAATTTTTCCCGGAGTTGTGATTCATGATTGTAATTCACATAAAGCCGGTTGTAGTATAGTTGGATGATATGAACAGCATTGATATTATTTATTTTACAATTGTTTGCCTTAATGTTGTTGACATCGGGGAACTTTTGAAGGGCGTTTTCGACTCGCCATTGAACACAATTATATTCACGCAAATGTTTATTAAAAGCGCTGCTAGTTAACTTAAAAGGAATCACTTTTTTTCAGAAAACCAAACTATGAAAATTAGTTGCTTTATATTATGCCTTATGGCATCCGTCTGCGTGGCACAAGATGGCTCGTTGGACGATCTAATTTCGGAGATTTTCAATACAGACTCTAATTCATTCACTTCGACAAGCGAAACGCCTGAGCCTGTGACTATTGAACCAGTCGTTGAGACCAAACAGCAAATTAAATACGAGTCCTGTGGCATAGAAAAAGAATGTGTTCCTCGTTGGTTATGTTCTGAGGACGAGATAAATACCAGCGGAATAAATATAATAGACATTCGTATAGACACTTCGTCACCCTGCCCAAAGTATTTGGAAGTCTGCTGTGCTCTTCCCAACAAAGTATGTATAGCAACTCGAGATTCGAGATCAATTCATAAAATTATACTAATATTCGTATTCAGAGAGATAAACCAGATGTACCAACTGGACCTATTGACCAGAATCGAGGCTGCGGCTATCTAAACCCTAATGGTTTTGGTTTTAAAATAACTGGCGACGAAAATCAAGAAGCTCAATTCGCTGAATTCCCATGGATGGTTGCGATTCTGCGGCAAGATTTCCAACTCAACTTGTATGAATGTGGGGGTGCCGTTATAGCACCCGATGTGATATTGACAGCAGCTCATTGCGTTCATACCAAAGACACTACAAACCTTATTGGTAATATTAATAATATAGCTGCTATAGGTATCGCTAATATTTGCATATTTCTTTCAGTCAGGGCTGGTGAATGGGATACGCAAACGACGAAAGAAATAATTCCACATGAAGATCGTTATGTCAAGGAGATAGTATATCATGAAAAATTCAATAATGGATCTCTTTACAATGATGTTGCACTGCTCTTCTTGGACAGCCCATTGGTCTTCCAAATGAATATTCAACCCGTTTGTCTGCCAGATATTGGCGAGAAATTCGACTTTGAACGCTGTTTTGCAACTGGTTGGGGTAAAAATAAGTTTGGCAAGGATGGCGAATATCAGGTCATATTGAAAAAAATTGATCTGCCCGTCATGAATAATCCAACATGCCAAGAGAACCTTCGTAAAACACGTCTCGGAAGACATTTCATTTTGCATGATAGTTTCATGTGTGCAGGCGGAGAAAAGGACAAGGATACGTGTAAGGGCGATGGTGGTTCCCCATTGGTGTGCCCCATTAAAGGGCAGCCTGATCGCTACAAGGCCACTGGCCTAGTTGCCTGGGGCATTGGCTGTGGCGAAGAGAATATACCTGGGGTTTATGCAAATGTTGCATATCTAAGACCATGGATTGACGAAAAACTTGCAATGAGACGCATTAATTCGAAATACTTCACGGCTTAATCCATTAGCAATTAATACGCATAAAGTAAAAAATGTTCTTTAATGAATTGTGCAAATATCAACCAGAAGACAATAAATCGATTTTATAAATACAAAAAAAAACCTAAATCTTTTCATAATTTATGTCACATATGTTTTATTGTTGCTAAAATATTCGTTTTATATGAATATATTTTGTTAACTGTATGTGGAAAATCAATTGGATCTACGACTAGAAAGAATAACTCTCTAAGGCAGCAGTCGGCGTGTTGCATATTCTTGCAGACTAGAGTCCATTTACTCAAATCTAAATGTATATTAAAGTTTACAAAAGCAAAAAGTCGAAAATATATCCAACAATGCAATAAACTCATTATAATAATGCCTTCCAAAAGATATGATAATGTCAAGGCGATTTTCACCATACACATATTAGAGATAGGATAACCTGGAATACCGTTGCTTCTATGAAGCGATGCTGGAATGGTTTCGAAAGGATTAACTAATGTGAATAAGATTTTTGCATGTCCACGAATTTATCTCGAGTTCTGAACATCGCTTTTAAGCTTAAAAACATTTTTATTTATATCTATTACCAATATTTAAGTAAAAATATAAGGAGCGGCTATCTGAGAATACATACGGTGCACAAGGCCGGAGTTAATCTAATGACATTTTAATTCTGGATCGGAGTTCAAAATATTATGTTTTTTTTACATGTTAAATAAATGTTCTTTGTAGATTTTCTGATTCACGACTGGTATTAAACTGAATATTCCATACTTGTTTAGCTATATTGTGGCATGTATCGACCGATTGCTACTATGGGATTTATTTAGTGACCGCAGCTAAGGCACAGATATAATCCAACTTTAATCAAGATAGCTTTCAAATTCGGGAAGTTCTGCTTATTCACAAAAAATAAGGTCAGACGGACAAGACTATATCGAGCCGAGTCGTTGCTGGCACAGTATGTATGTATCTTATTTATGGGATCGGATACGTGTGTTTTAATGTTTACGAACATCAGAATAGTAATTTTAATTTTATAAAAATAAAATAAATACAAATTATCAAAGCTAACAAGTCTATAATAAATCATTTATATTTATATATAATAAACTTATATATATATATATAAATATATATATATATTATATTACATTATATTTATACCATTTCATTAAAATTTTGTTAGAAAAAAGGAAAAAACGGGATCTCTACCCTGTACATAGAAACATATGCATTTCCGGAACGAAGTACAAAGGAAATGGTAAGCTTAGCCAGCCGTGGCTATTCCATTTATCGGAAACTACTATTATAACTGTTTAGTTATGTACTAGCTAAAGCATACATACGAATAAATATGTTTGCCTTCATCTTAACTTTTACCAGGGAATTGAACAGACACAAGTCACGCGATCGGACGCCTTCAGTCGTATCAAATATTTCTATTTGCCAGTTTTTGTACTTGAATTCAAGAGAGTTCAATCCAGCCACTTTATGTAATTTGTTATTACTTACACTTAGTTACAAAACTTAAGAAAGTGGTAATTTATCAATTCATTAACAATGAAAATCCATTTCAAATGTTTTGACTGGGTACGATTTTAAATAGCGAGGCAACATTTTGTACTAAGAAAAATATTTCCAACATATTTATATCAAATGCCAATTCTGTGGTGTTCTAAAAATCACAAATATAAAAATCTAGAAACGATTGGCCTAAATTCAAAAAATGGAATTTATTTTTTTTAATTGCGGTTATTTAATATTTTAGTGTAAACATTTTGTTGACCAGTGTTTCTTCAAAAATGCTCCAGCTCCAAAAAAAATGTTAAAACATGTACTACATAAGCGATATCTTGTGTATTAATATGAGTGTGTTTGAAAACAAAAGTGAACTTCGCGCGATTATAAATGCTCCAGCAAATAATCCAGATGCTCATTGCTGCCAAAGACCGTTGAGCATCAACATCAAAAACCAATAAGCAAAATATAAGAAAATAAATTATTTGAGATGACAGCATGCGTAAGATTTACTCAATTTTTACAACGACGTGCTTTTGAAAATACTTAAATATTTCAGATCACTTGCGTCTTTTCAATACTTTTCATTTCATCGCTGATTCTTGCGGGTGAGACGCAAGCGAACTTCTACGGTCTTAAGGATACTAATCAGACTGTGAATCTTCGCAATAGGACGAACACTTCACTGAAGAAACCATTAATTCATCCAGACTCTCAAGAGTTTGAAATTTTAGATCCGAATTTTCTCGTCAATCGCAGTTACGAAATTCGAAAGAGTCGCTCTAAAAAAAAACGGCAAGCTGCTCACGGGACAAAAACGTCGCATCAAAAACATCACAGATCTTCGAACAAACAAAATAAATTAAAATCTAATTTACATCATGGTGACAATAGTGACGTGAAGATATACGAAACTTTTGAAGAAATACACGAGCACATCAATGAGCCGGATGAAAACGATACACAGTTCGAACTTTCTAATCGTTCTGAGCATGAACATGATCATGAACAGGAACATAAGCATGAGCACGACAAATCTACGGGTAAAATAGAGAGCGCTGAGGAAGAAAAGGAGAATAAGCACGTTAAAATCAAAGTGAAGCATCATCATCACCACCATCATCATAATCATATAAAGGAGGTTGTAAAATCTGTGCCGAAACCGTATCCCGTTGAAAAGATAGTACACATTCCGATTGAGAAAATTGTTGAAAAAATTGTGCATGTTCCAAAATTTGTGAACGTTACGGTGGAGAAAATTATACATGTGCCTGTGGAAAAGATCGTTGAGAAAATAATTCGAGTTCCGAAACCAGTTCACATACCCAAACCATATATGATTGAAAAAATTATGGAAAAAATTATACATGTACCCAAACCATATCCTGTTCTTAAAACTGTTCCATATCCGGTAGAAATTAAAGTACCGGTACCATATGAAAAAAAAATTCCAGTTCCTTATACAGTGGAGGTTGAACGAAAAGTGCCAGTTTACATTAGCTCACAAGAGCCCTATAAGTACGAGCATACCTATTCCAGCCCCTACACAGAGAAACACATGCCAAAATTCGCTTCTGAAACTGAAGAAACATCTCATTTTCCAACTTATTATTCGGAAAAATATAATTTCAATAAGCCAAATCCAATCAGACAAAGTTATATTGAACCTACCGAAAATTACAGTTTTAATAAACCAATCCCATTTAAACACACCGAAATACCTAGGACGACGGAATACCAAACAAACGTTGAGCCAGCAGAGAACTACAATGTATATAAACCAAATCCATTTAAGCAAACAGAAATACCTAGGAAATTGGAATTCCAAACTATTACTCAGCCATCTGAAAATTATCACTTTAATAAACCAATCCCATTTAAGCCAACTGTGTTACCCAGGAAAACGGAATATCAACCAACAGAAAATTACAATTTTAATAAACCGATACCATTTAAACAAACCGAATTACCGAGAAAAGTGGAATTTCAACAAGTAGAAAATTACAATCTCAATCAACCAATCCCACTTAAACAGACTGAGATACCTAGAAAAACAGAATATCAAACTAATAATGAACAAACAGATCAATTTACGAATATCGAAAAACCAAAGGTAAATTCACCACTTGAGCCCTCTGCGGCAGATAGCACATTTATTCCTGTTAAGCTTTTAGATCCAAAATCTCAATTTATTGTCGTAACTAATAACGATACGACATTTGATTTCAACCCACCAATATATGGTAATAGGTTTAATGAATTACCGATTTCATTTCCAGTCGAATTCATTCAAATGCAACCGATGCCTTTTCATGGTCCACTTACATTAGAATCATCAATTCCGAAATCGTAATTTAATAGTACTTGAAGGAATGCAATGTTATTAACATCATATTATAACATAATTATAATATTATATAAAATTATTTTATTGTATATTTTTAATTACAATTTATATGTGTAGTAGATAGATGTACTAAACTAGCCAAAACAGAGCCAAATCTGCACATTATTTGGTTCGTCAAAGAGTATTGTTGCTGCCCCCCATATAACCTATACATCGTCGATACATCTATCATCGAAAACCGAATTGAAAAATTAAATCATAAATATACCATTGTTGTTTCTTACTTGTTTATCAAATTGACCGTGTTGTCAGTTTTTGCCACATGCCCCAACATCTTAATATTCTGTATACTTTTTTTAATTCTTAAAATTCATAATAAATAAAAGTGTTTTGTTCTAAATACATATAAAACACAAATTAAAAATAATAATTAAAAATATATATTTTTTGGCTCTTATATCGTTTCTCTGTCAGTTAGTTTGTTTCTTAAGCGAACTAAAATCATTTCAAGTCTGTCAAACCTAGGTGGATTTTGAAACTTCTTCCGACCTGTCCTAACGATAAATGGTCGTACTCGGAAATATTAAACCAGGTAAGCCACAATATAAAGGTATGCACATAGATCGATACAGAATCTATATCTATAATGGATATAGTACTTGAAGTCTGCTGAAACTTGAATATTATCTCTTGCCAATCGACGACCATCGTCAATGGTGAAACGAATTAATTTTGCACCTTATAAGCAAGAAAGAATGTCTATACATTATATGAGATTCGCACCAACACTGGTGCTTTGGTTGAGATGATGATTTCAGTTAAGCTTTAGCACTGTCTGATAAGATGTCAAGCGTTGGAGAAGTCCAGAACCAATAAAAATTGCCCAACCGCTGGAAAGAAAACTAAAGATTTTAATAACGAAATCAAGTACTGCAAGAAGAGAAGCCAATGTCCCTGAATAATAGGCAATAAAGGTCTTGAGACATTGCATAAGACACCAAAAAAATAGCATTACCATTAGGGAAATATAAAACACATATACATGAAAATTCGGTTCTCTAAAGTATCCTTTAAGCGCCAGTGTTTGATTTCTTATCCTATTAAATTCTAGCTGTTCGATTTTGTGAAGGAATTAAGGAGTCAATCATTTCCGGAATAGCGCAATAGCTTAAGAGTGATAGAAAGGATCTTTCTAGGGAGCAATCAAGAAAATGTTAAGGTATTTGCTGATGAGTTCGAAAAGCGCTATCTCCACTCTCCCTCTCTCAGGAATTGTGCGGCTGCTCTTCCAGAGTCAGTTCATATTTTCCTTCTCTCTGGGAAAGTCCAGTTTGAATAAGTCAACGATTTTTGGAGGTGCATCTGCCGCACAGGTTTACTATAATCTCCAAACCCAATATTTACCTTAAAATGAGCAAACTAAAACTTCAAGGTTTTTTAACTGACCGCTGCTTTCACTTTATTATTCTCTAATCTGTCAGGAAATTCTGTTGCATTTTGAAAATTATATATTATCTAATAAATGTAACTTGTTTCGATTCGTACTGTGAAGATCTTTAGAAAAATATACGCTTGAAAGAGATTTCATACAACAAAAGTTTGAGAAGTATAAGTACAAGTAAAAGTACACTATGATATCCCATTATAATTACAATGCTAAAGGTTTTCGTTTTATTATTATTATTTTAATTTTTTTTTTTAAATTATTTTATGTCAACAAAAAATATACAAAAGTAAAAAAATTGATTAAATTAAATAAAAATAAAATTTAAAATTATATATAAATTAAAAAATAATAATAACAACTTATAAAATATCTAATGTATCAATTTACACAGATTAAAAGTTGCATTATTTTGCCGTATTGTTCCATGTTCCATTTTCGATGTTTCATTTTGTATGCATACTACAGCAGCGAACCAGTGAGAACGACCTGCATCGAATCGTTCATCATTGATTCAGAATAATGAACCAGTGATATGAACGATTACCAACACTCTCACAGAAAAAAAGTAAATAATAGAGTAAAACAAATTGAATAATATAATAAAGCAGTCCTTGAAGACGCACAAAAATTACAAACACAAATTATTCGAAATATTCAAAGTGAAGGTCAAAGTTAAAAATGTCTACAGAAGAGTTGCAAGCTGATTTGGATAAACTAAAAATAACACAAAAAGATGAACAAATCAAAGTGTGCACCAGAAATCCATTTTACAGCCCAAACATGACTTTGTGTTCCGAGACAACAGTGGCACCAATTCAAAGTACAAAACAATTAATTCACTGCAAGATGCGTCGAATACGACGAAGGTCAGAGAGCAACGTGGATGACTTCGAAAGCCACAAACAATTGGATTCTGCAATTTGTGCAGATCATTTCGACATTGTGAATCCTCTGCGTTGCCAGTCCGGAGTGCATAAGCTCCATTTGAAACGGACCAATTTCGCCACATCGAAAAGAAATCTTCTGCGTGAACCAATTTTACGGCTCACCCACGACAATCATCTGCACACGAAATGTGTTTTTGGTAGCCGTGGGATGCGTCGAATGTTCCCATTGAATTTCGATGAGAGGAGTCGCTCCACTTTTCATAAGCCCCGATCAAATAGCATTAAATCTAGTATAGGTGGAAATTGTAGCTTTCGGGATCTGATAAGCGAATGCAATATCCTGCTGGATGAATCGAAATCGAAGAAAGCTATTTTGGATAGCACCTGGCAAATGTCAAAAAACTTTCAGACATGCCAAAAAAGTGAAATCGCATCGTCAGCAGCCAGCAGCAGTTGCGAATACATTGAGGATCAGGATCACGGACCTAATTTTCGGCAGCGACCCATCATTAGCACAGGCTCGAGACTCTCATGCTCCCAGGAGGCAAGCAATAATCCACCAAATTCAAGGAATGGCGACGATGTCACCATTGTCGAGTTAGCCAGCTACTTCGACACAATGGTGCACATTCCTAAAAAGATGTCCTCGATGGCGGAAATGATGTATATTTAATTACTGGCACTGCCAAAATTACATTTAATTTACTTAGTATATATTTGTGTATACATAATTCAATTTCACTGTTTTCTTGTACATACATCTATATGTATATAAACAAAGAAATATTTATATGAGTGTCATTAGATTAAATCTAAATCTTTATGAGCTGTACATACCGATATTGTTAATGATAAGACTAACTGCGGTATCAAATTAAAATTGTGTAATAATATTGAATTCGATTGTTGTAGTTTTACATGGTCCCCAAATTTTGAAACTGTTTTCACATATCTTGCAAATTAAAGGTTCCTAAACAAAGCTCATCGTTAGTCCCAAGGGAATACAATTTCATACAATGGACTTTTCAACAAATAATGGTTCGAGTTTTCATTAGCTAATTTTATTAAAATTTCTAATTTGCATCGCCTGCTATACCTGGAAAATCGCTTTAAAAAACATTTATGTGATTTGATTAGTTAATATTGAATACTTGATAGGATATTATAGCATAGTACATAAAAAGAAATCCCCGCCTTCTGCCAAATTCTTATTAGTATTCGGTTCATTGGTAAGTTTTAGTTACGACTCGGACCACCACCACGAAGATTGTGACGATAGCGTATACCTTCGGTTAGTAGTGTTAATAATTAATAGTGTTACTAACCTCGCAAATCCTCGGACTCAGACAGGTTAAGATTCAACCAGAATAAGTCGCTGAACTTGAGGTTCAAAATGAGCTCGAAAGTGAGAGTGATGACGTAAATTTTTTAGGGGAAGATAGATCCGTTCAATAAAAAACCGAGTGAATACAACACAACACCTGGTTTATGCCGTGAAATAACAAACAAGATCCAGATATCGCAGAACAACAGGCTCAACTGAGCAAGACAGGACAAAGTGTTTGATGTTGGAGAGAAAGTTCTCGTAAAATCCAACAGGAGACTAGGTAAAAAGTTTACTACAGTGTGTCTAAGGAAAAGAGTCAAGACGATTTGAGGACAACGGCACTCATAGAGGGGGTGGTCCACAAGGATAACCTCCGATAAAGGTGTTGGTTCCCTGGCAAGCACTTATTTTTTATAAAAACCATTATTACATTAGTGCTAAAATGTTTAATTCCTCCAAATATAAAATGCACTGTGTAGCACTTAGTTGATGCGAAGAATAGGCAGTTAGTTATAGACACGAGAATCCAGACCCAAATAAATCAGCTGACCGACGCAGTAATCCGTTTGTTAAAAGTTGCAAAAAATAATCTTGTTGACACGTCTCACTTATGTGAGACCTTTTTGGCAAGAAACCACACTTTAAAAATTAAATATTGTGAGCCCCAACCTTCTTGACCATGCCGGTCTAGAATCCATATTCACTAACCAATTCACAGGCATTACAGTCACTAGGTATGTCTAATATTAAGATTTTGCAATCTATAAATATAATATATTTCATTATTGAGTATCCTCATTAAGTTAAGTCTCTATGTAAGGCACACAATTCCCGAAGGCACACAATTCCCGATGGCACACAATGGCTAAACACTGCATCTCCCAGACAACATCGTGGCAGAGTGCAAGCACGAAATATTAGCCATAACTAATTGCACGAGTTCTGCAAACAAGCTTAGAAAGGCACTTGCGCTCAAGGGCTATACTCTTGAGGCGTAGCGCATTGTGAAACGTAGCCGAGCCATCTGGACCCCGTAACTTTGGTGGACGACGGTATATCATCATAGTCAACGATCAGCCGGCAAGAATCAGTTTGGACGATGACGACGAAACTATGAAGATCGGAACAAACCTCATCCCGTTCGATCGCAATGCGCTGGTAATCGGCTTATGATTCGCAACAGATTTCAAAGCCCATTCCCTGGGCTTGCATCATAGAGAGCCTGAATTTTATACGAGGCATAAAGAATGACATTTCCAGCGACACCAGGATTCAGGCGGCGTTTCGCATCGGACTAGGCTTGTGCGCTCTGTTTGGCGGTTCGGTGTTCCTCGCGCAAGTCATCCAGAAGCGACGTGATGACCGCCAGATCAGGGACCTGGTGGGAAGCCTCAACGCGATCAGGGACGAGCGCACTTTAGAAAGGGAGTAGTTAACCATAAACTTTCCGCATCCGCCTTGGCTGGGTTTCGCTGATGCAGCACACTCGCGAGCAGCGTATGAGTACGCGGTCAACGGCACTTGATCCATATTCCCAAATACGCTGATGTGACATTTGTCAGCGGTCAGCGTATGTTGCACTTACGAGGTTTTTTGATATTAATTTTTTACTAAGCTATAATCGTACTAATGAAAAGACGAGATGCTTTTCGAATAATAAAGTATTTGGAAACTCACTTGTGATCGATTCAATCGAAGCAATATTAAATAAAAAGTATTAGTGTTATCTAAAATTACATATTTTGCCATGCTTCTATAATAATTAACTTCGGAATACTGTACTATATAGCTTCCATAGGAACAGTCGAAGGTGAGCTTTTGGGTACGTCTGAAATATTCACTAGAAGCAAGATATAAAAAGTTTTTGAAATAGGAATATACTATATACAGTGTCTCACAGTTCAACTGGAACAGCGCCTAGCAAAATATCCGGGGTTTATGGCACCCAGGTGTCCATAACGTTCATGTTCCAAATAATATGTGACCATAAATTAAGGTACTTTTTTACATAACCCGACCTAGCGAGTGGGGAAACTCCAGTTTATGGGGGTCATATAATCATTTAGGTAGTTAATATATGTACCTACCATTGGTTTTTGGAATTTTTGAAAAATATTGAATAATTTGTTTATGGCAGGCAATTAACTTTTTTGTTACGTATAACACATAATAATTTAGAAGTGAACAGGTGAATTCTGGACCGTAACATTATATAATCTTCAGCCTGCCCAAGCTTAGTCGTTTTAGTCTACTTCTGAGAAACACCCTTCGCAACCTACTTTTTAATATAATGCTATAATGCTATACAACTTTCAATGACTACTCAGTTGCCTTTCAAAATCAAAACTAAATGGTAACATTGTCAACTGACTTAAGGCAAAACAAAATATTCAGCTAATCAAAGCCAACCGATGATGCTTTTGGAGTCCTTTGTGCGTCCGCTGGGTCAACTGTTGCTGGGCATCTGTCTTCAGTTGCACACCAAGGTCGGGTTGTGGATGTAGGTTGCCCAGAATCGGAATCAGAATTGACTGTTTGGGGAATGACGATGCCGCATTGGATGAGTTCTTGCCGGATATAAACGAATCGAATTTGTTATTGTTGCAGCGTGCCAGTTCAGCCACACATCATACTAACTATACCATTAGAAGTGATCGCAGCGATGATGTCCCTCCTGACCTAAAACTTGCTACCGACCAAGATTTTTATGATTTCTCAACGGACGAAGATGATGCCCAAGCTGCGTTCTAGTTTTTATTCTCGACAACGAGAATTCAATCTACTTTATATGTACCAAAAACACTTAAGAACCACAAAACTCGCAACAAAATGTAACGAAAATGGGAAATATTCATTATCTGTTACCCTAGCAATTTGTCAATTTTTATTTTATATTTTAACTATAACCTTTCATAAGCATAATCTAGGACTCCGTAAATGGGAAATCTATTGATAATTCCTAACTTATTAAGGAACACTGGGGCTTCGTTCCTCCATAAAGTTTCTCGATTATCTCCAGGCTAAGATCTTAATGTAAGGTAGACCAATGGATATATAATGGATAGTCGCAGATTATCGAAATTAATTTATTTGGAGTCATATGAATTCTTACTTGCTTTCGGCTATACCCCAGACTGGGGTCTCGTATCCTGAATCGAGATTTAAAACTCGGCTTACACGTGACAAATTTAAATCACAGCTTCTAGCTGTTCCACGTTAGTATCATGTAGGATCCCAAAGAATCCCTTTCACAATTAGCCAATCAGAGACTAGGGCACAATGACGCGGGAAGTCGTTGCTTACTTACAAAATAAGAACCAAATTTAGCAATTGGTTTTCTTTGAAATTTTGCACATATATTAAGCTATTGATTCCTACAATTTCATAAGAATCTAACGGATTCTTTAAAGAAATTCCATATTGGTCATGCTTAGATTCTTAAGGTTAATAATGCTTGTAATTTGATAATAAAAGATTATTTTTTATTCACTGTAACTCAGGTATATCCGCTCAGTTTGCGCAAGTACATTTGTGGATGATGGCATAAGCTTATAAGCTAATTCTTTATAAATATAATTGTATATATATGTAAACAATATATGTGTTGTAAAAAAGCAATATGATTGTATGAAAGTATACATATAGTAACTTATTTTGTACTTTTAGTTTAGGAACTGGTTTCTTGTTTAAGTATACCAATTTCCTTAAGCATCTGATCAATATCATTCGGACTGGCATTTTCCTCCAGCTGTTTGTCCCATTGCATTAACTGTAAAACCAGAGCATATGTTGAAAACCTAGTTTGTTAAAACATAAATGTATATTAACCAACTCGCTCCAGTTCAGCACGCAGGGCAATAACTGCCTTTTCCCGATCCGCAACTAGCTCCTCCAGATACTGATACCTTAGCTTTTTCCGAGCGCGGCATTCCCGTGCACTTTGTCTGCTACGTTCTATAGAACACATATATTTATGGAAATAAATATATAATGAGAATTTTAAAGTTATTTCAATTATTACATTTATTTAATTAATGCTTACCGAGTTTCGCTTTTACATCCACCTTTTCTGAGGATGTCTTTCTGCCAGGTTTTCGACCCCTTCGTCCACATTCTTTGCGTTCCTTAAAATAATAATAAATTTATTATTATTATGAAATTCGCTGACAACAAATTCATTTTGCTAGTAACTTAGTTAATAAATACTTCACATGCATATTTGTAAATACAAAATACATATTCCTATCGATGTACATATCTAAATAGAAACGACGCAATAAGCGTCTCACTTAGTATTTTGTACGTTTATACAGCTACATACTGTCGATTGATTTTCTTCTGCTATAGCCATTTGAATACTATCGCAATCCATCGCAATTAGTTTGAATGTTTTAGAATGGTTTAATAATCTTTCACAAGTTTCGTTTTGTTATTGAATATGCAGAAGTGTATATATTCGCATATCGCATCAAACTTTTTGTCTTTGTTTAATGGCAATCGATAGAAAAAAATATCGATAGGACTAGTTTTAAAAATCAAGAGGAGCAGTATGAATTAAGAACATTCCACTGAATAAATACTTCTGCTGACTACGCTGCTGAGCGATAAAGAAATGATCCTGAAACCATTATTTGTCTAACATTATATTGCATATGTCATTTATTAAAGATAAAATGAAATTGTAGAAACAGATCAACAACTTTATTCAATGTATAACATATTAAAATTAACATATTTCATTAAATTTGACTACTGTCGAGTCTTTAATATTATTAGATATCAACAATTCAATAACAAATATTGTTAAATAAATTCAATCAACTTCGAACTCAGCGTTGTTATCTTGACTGTCATGGCTTGAAAATAAGTTCAGTGCTGCCACTTAATCTGTATCACAAGAAGAAAATGTTATGTTTTTGACTATTTTAAAATACAAAAAGTGGCTTATCAGATTTATAACACTCTACCAAATTAAACCATTTTTTAATGACTTTCTCGGAACACATTTTTAACAAAGACCGCGTAAATAAACAGCTGTTTCTGCCCAACCAAGTCTGGCAATACTGATATAAAAACATATGACATATATAACAACTTCAAGTCCAAATAGACGGTTCACATAAAAATTTAGAGTGCATTGAGAACTAAATTAAAATGGACGCATCGGAAGAAAAATCTCCAGAAGCAATTGCCGCAGAGCTAAGGCGTGAAAATCGACGAAAAAAAATATTACAAACTGCTAAATCCCGATTAGAAAAATTGAACGGCAGCGTTAAAACCTTCGACGAAAATCATATTGGTAAGCATGATTAATTAAATTACATACATATCAATATATCAATTAGTATCAGCTCGGATACATATAATCCCCGACTGGCGCTTAAATACATATGCGTATAGCCTTTCCGAAATACCCATATATTCATAATTAATAACTGAAAGTGCGAAGTTATGTAGGACTAACCAGAATAGGAGACTGGCTTGATGCTCCAAACTCTCAATATACATACATGTATGCCTTGGAGAACTTTTGAGTAGTGAATCTTTCAATGCTTCTTCCCATAAGGGATCGAAGTCGAAATTTAAATTTCCCGTCTATTTTAAAGTAAACAATTATATGCTGGAATAAGGAAAAGTCCACACCGAGGTTCTTAGTCTATCAGATATCGCATTTAATTAACTTATACATTAGAAATCTGTTGCATTATTGTATATTCTTTATAGTTTACATTTTTAATATAATATATAAACTAATTCACCTAATTTGAACACAATATCTCGCCGTTATTTATATTTATAGATTCTGGCACGAAGGAAGATATGACCTACTCCGATCCAGAAGTGGAGCCAAACATTCCTGCCGGCCTATTCCCTCAAGACGATGGCTTTAATCGTACTTTCTTTGCAGCAGCGAATTTGAGTACCCCCACTATCGCCGATAACCAAAATATATTTGTAAAGAGCCGAGTTCACATTTTCATAGCATCAGTTGTGGGATATATTTTATCGCATTTTGTCACCAATTCTCTCTTTGTCCCAGTCGGCTTGTGCATGATGTACGAACTATTTTCGTTGAGGGGCCAGCCATACCCAACTAATTCAATTCTTTCACTAATATTGCCAATTGCCCTTCTCTTCACAGGCACTTTTTTGGGGAGTAAAGTGAAACAGATAAACTGTCTTCTTTATATTTCGCAATCTCTCATCGTTAATCTGGCAATTAATATTTTCTGCATATGCTTGAGCAGTCTTTTATTTGAGTATATAAGTGTGAATCATTTTGTTAATATAAAATAATACAAAATTAAATTTGTTAATAAGAACGGTGAATAAAACTGACCCTACTTAAATTAAATAAACAATTTAAAAATTTTCTTTCATGGCTATATTTCTCGTTTGTGGATATATAAAATACACCGCCCAGGACATCAATTCATTATTAATTGAATTGCAGTAGGATCGACATGTAAAAAAAAAAATCGCATCTCTCCAGTGCAGCTTAAGTTGGCACCCACGGTCATCACAAAGCTCAATCTCTGCATAAGAAGTCACATCAAGTGGAATTGAATCGAAAACATAATCATCTCCCACATTCACACCTTATTCGAAGCATGCTCTTAAGAAATTGTGTCAAAGATAGCCGTTTTGCCCTGGTCAATTAGGTCAGGTGTAAATAGAAGAGCTACGAGGATTATATGTTGAAATAACCGCCTTCTCTGAAATCTGCATCAAAAATAAAAAATTTGCCTTTTAAGTAATATGCTTGATTTTTATTATGCAATTTCCATGCCCTGAAAATTGTAGAAGATTTAACTATTATTTTCCATAGAGCGCAGCTTGCAATCTGGCGACGATACAAATACCTTTTTTCCTAATAATTTGTTCCTTCTAATAATAACTGGTGTGAATAACATTCGTTTTTCATTAATTATTATAATTTAATTATTGCTGAATTTTCACTTACATACTCCGAAAATACTAGTGGTCTAGTGAATTGACTAGCTACCATTCACCAGTCCAAGGCAATAGCTATTACATTGGGAATAGTTGCTCCCGGCAGTTCTGCACATAATTACATATGTATTAACTTGACTTGACTCACTTCTTTTTCCCGATTTAGTTTTACAACATGATTTTGTAAGCCTGTGAGAATTATCCAATGTAATGAATGACTATGTGTTTTAAATTGTTAGTTATTAGGTTTCTGAACACATACATATGTATCTGTTTCTATAATATCTGTCCAATTATTGTAAAATTTAAATAAATAATGCCAAAACATATACAATAGTAATAGGTAAACCCTTGTAAATTTAGAAACCAACTACAGCAAATACGTAAATACAAATTACGATTCTGACATTTTATTAGATTTATGTATTCTAGGTTTTCAATAAACTTAGTCCGTACTGTGTTTTTTTAATATATATGTATCTTAATTATTTGTAATAGTTGGCTAATTTAGTTCTTAAATTTGAATGTTTATCGTTTTAAAATCAAAATTTTCGTTTGATGCAAATTTTTGTAAGTTAAATAAATAGTACATGATTCGTTTGCTTGTTTTTTTTTGTTGTTGTTGTGTGGTGATTGTTTGTTTTTTCCCCAAAAGCCGATGTCCTAGCAAATATAAATACATATGTTTTAAAAGATCAAATTCCCTTATTGATTAGAAACCAAATGTTAATATTTGTGTTTAATATATGTAAGTATGTACATATTAGCAATGATTGCTTATGGTAAACTGGATCGAATCAGTATCAGCGCAGACATTTTAATATATTCTTGTTTGTTTGCATTAGCAGCTTCAAAATTGAGGTTGGTTGATTTAATAAATCCGAGGATAAATCGCCGGGGACCGGGACCGATAGCGTCCGCCTTGTCCACCGCTGTTTCGACCATAGTTGGAGCCGCTACCACCGCCGTAGCGACTGCTCTCCCGCGCTCCACTGTAGACGTCGCGTCGATTGAATCCGTTGCTGCCACCATCCCTGGAAGTGCCGCCATAGCCAGCGCTGGAGCGACCTGAACTGTAGCCGCGATCCAAATGGCGACTGCTGGAACTGGTCGAGCCGCGCTGTTGTCTGTAGCCACCGCCGCTGCTGCTGCTGCTGCTGTTTGTTATACTGTGTCTGCCCACATCGCCGCGACGTCCTCTGTCGCCGGGTCCACCTCGCCGGCCCTGACGCGGACGCCCCTTGGAGATTTCAACGCGCAATTGCGAGCCCAACAATTCGGAGCCGTTTAAAATGTCACACGCCTTTTCGGCATCGTCACGATGCTCGAACTCGACAAAGGCAAAACCGGGTGGATTGAATGCAATCCAAACTGAATTCAGTTTGCCATACTTTGTAAACTCG
This sequence comes from Drosophila grimshawi, assembly GCF_018153295.1. Lineage (NCBI taxonomy): Eukaryota > Metazoa > Arthropoda > Insecta > Diptera > Drosophilidae > Drosophila > Drosophila grimshawi. Next base: position 25,783,210 of record NW_025062900.1, read on the forward strand.
CCTTCCAGATCGTCTTTTTTAACCTTATCAGTCAAGTTACCCACATACACTCTAGTCCCCCGCTGATCGGTCATGTCTTCTTACAAACAAATATATCTGCCTTACTACAGATATTAATTAATCAATATTTTTGCACCACACTACAGCTCGATTTTTTGTATGTACATCAAAAGTTCTCAGCCAGGGTGACCAGATTTTATTTTGCGGATTTTGTTGCTTCTAAACTAGTTCAAAGTGAGCTCAAAAAGTTGATTCAAATTTTTTTCCATTCCAAATGTCTGATAAGTTAGTCTCGATTTGGAATAATGGAATCAACACTTGAAACTGACTGTTCTCTTCTCAATAATAGGAGGCATTCCAGTATTTTTAAAGATTGACTCACAAGTCTGTAAAAATGGAAGAACAAATCTTATGGCTTGTAGAAATAATAATTTAATCGCAGAAATACTTATTATTATTGCGACATTCATAGGTCTCCAGTATTTACAAGAATGGTTGCTGCTAATTTCGCTCACACTTACGATCCACTGTCGCATCAAATTTTGTATGCAACTACTCTATAATCGTGGAAAAAAAATTGTCGAAACCAACGATTCTTCCTTTGATAGTTGCTTTGTGAAATTGAATTTAGTTTGCGCTTATTTCTGTATTAAATGTATAGAAACAATACAAATGATGTCATAATAGAAAATATTTTAAATCATCGGCCAGCGACTGACCTATGAGCAAAGTTGTGCCAGCTGACCACATGGCGTATTGATAATGCTTTACAGTTATTATAATCGAGTTCCCAACAATTCCAATTAATTAAAGTACAAAATTACTACCAAAATGGGATTTGATATGAATTTTTATTAAGATAACATTTTAAGCTTCTTCCAATCAATTAAATCCACTAGCTACCAGCAACCGGAATTGAAAATGATTCGTGTGCATTTACTCTTCGACATTCATTGATCCAAATTTTAAATGTATTATAAGTCATAAATTAAATTATCAAAGGATGTAGCAATAATAATATTAATAATTTACTTTAGTTTAAAATTGGATTGAATGAATTAATGCTACATAATTCATTCTGATTCAGGCATTTTTATCTTGGATTCAAAGATTAGCATTTTTCCAGCGTCACCAGGGGATGTTCCTAAATTGTCTTGTTCCACACAGTTATTTTTATGATATTTTAGGTTCATCTCTATAAATTTGACATGCAAAAAAATGTAGCAGGCGACATTATCACTGGGTAAGCGCAAACCAACTAATATGAAGCATGATTTAGTTCACACATTTCGTAAGAAGTTAAAACAAGCCCGGTGTGTGCTTTAGGAGATGATTTGTTATTTATTATTTTAATCGAGAAATAACCAAATGGTGAAATACATTTCCTCAAGTGCTTCGGACAAATTATAATTCAGTGTCCGTGATTCCGTGTAAATTGTTACTAAATGCAAAGATTGAAATCCAAGGCGGAATCCGTATCAACTGCATTTCATATTCACTTATCTGCCACTGCCTCTGATCTCTGATCATCTCATCAAATTGATATCTATTTTACTTATGCCTCTGATCTCTGATCACCACATCAATTTCATCAAATTCACATCTATTTCTTGCCCGTTTCGACAATTAGATCTTGCAAAACAGTAAAAGGTTCTAAAACATATACAACAACATCTACTTCCTACTAAAAATGCTTCACTTATTGTTTATTTATTACGCAACAATTACGGTAGTCAACTAACAGCTGTGACTCATTCTGATGTAGCCTGATTGAAGAGCATTTCAAGTCACTTAGAAAATTCCCGCGTTCCCATCTGCGATGAACAAATAGGAGCGGAGTTTGTATATTTATTTAGCAAAGACAATATCAACAATACTTAATTCCTCTTTAAATTCAATTTTTAATATTTTTGTATAGGTAAGAATAATTGTATGGTAACTAACAGGTGTGACAACTGGTATATATATTGCCTGCTTCAAGTGCTTTTCAAATATTCCAAAAAATACCATTCGTTCTTAAATGTGCCGCTGTGTATGGGATGTGCCTATAATTCAGATAATTATTAGTTTGTAGCTATTAATCGATATGTGTTGAGTTTATATGCTTGGATAAGTTGTTTTCATGAACGGTGCGTTGGAATTGTGGTGATGGCGTGCACATAGTCCGAGATCGTGTACTCCGTCAAACATAATTGTTGAAAATTATCGATATTTTTTTTATGAGAAGCAAGTGTCACCCTGTGTATATCATGTTAGACATTACTATTGGCAGATAACTAGAATATATATAAAGTGCACGGGCTATTGTTTAGGTTTTTTTATTTTATTTTATGAGCGTAAGCTAATAATGTTAAATAACGTTATTTGTGATTAACTAGTGATATATGTATGTATGTATGAGCGATACTGAAATAACTTTGAAGACATTTCAAAATCCAATAATAATCGTAATGGAAACAGCCTAAAACACAAAACTGAATAAAATCTGTGTTAAAGCTTGCGATGGCGATATAGTGGCGTTGGAGTGTGTTACATGTATGTACATACATCAATTCACTTTCATACCTATGTATGTATATACATTACATATGTATGTATTTGTATGTATATAATATAAGTGTTCATATGCGCGTATGGAAGAGTTGGACAAAAGGCAAATTTTCGCCAACATATTAAGCATTTAGTGTATGCGTGAACATATTTGCCAATGCACAAACCCGTCTCAACGCTCGAAAATTCGGTTTTCGCCTTATCTACTTGAGTTTTGCTTAGCATTTTGATTATTATTGAGAGGCCTGCCGATATACTCGCACACATACATACATACATATACATAATTTATGTATGTATGTGTGCAGGTATTTATGCTACATGTACAACTCGATCTTACTTATGAGCATACATTCATACATACCTACATACATATTTATGCACGTATGTTTGTGTGTAAAGTGTAATTCGTTTATTTTACCATTCAAATAATAAATACCAAATGTTTCATTAATATTTTCGTACACCTAAAAATCGACATAAGTAATAGTTTCTAAAATTATTAACGTATTTGTTGTAATTTGAAATAAGTTTGTTATAATTTCTGTAGATTGGTTTTATATTTAGTAAAAGTTGTTAATTAAAGTACGAACTTAATTTTCCACTTGGTCAAAAACGTCAAATGCCGTCTATATAAATCAAAACGTTCTAACTTGCTGACCAACTGACGGATGGCCAAAATTGGCAACGTTAAAATTTGGAATGAAGCTTTCGATTTCGACGGTTTTGGAACATTTAACGGTCAAATGGATGCAAACTGTTAAATGAAAATTTATGATTTTTCACTTTATCTTTTTCAAGATTTTGAAAAAACAATTTTAAGTTTAATCATTTTTCTAAAATGAAAAAGAGCTATAGAATAAATTTAATGGAAATTTCAAGTAAAACATTATCATACTAAACATAATTTTGAATAGCATTTTCTCTTAGCTAATTTTTTAGATTTTCAAGATTAGCATTTGCATTTACTTATTGTATGTAACAAGCAGTTGGAAACATATCTGATTTTATAAAGTACACCTGTATATTCTAGATAAGCATCAACAGGTCGGCCTAGTCAGTCTCACTGACCGTCCGTCTGTTTCTAATTGAACCCATTCAATTCAGTTCTCAATGTTTTTCAACTTCCAGTTTAGCCCCAATTCAAATTATTAATTTAAGCAGAAAGATATAATAATTTAGAATTGGTAGCGAAAAGATAATACTATTTAATTTATAAGTTTCGAATATATATTGAAGTCAGTTTTTAATTAATATTAATGTTTAAAACATACCTTACTTTTTAAATTCTCATTGTATATCACTGTAAACCTTTACACTTCTTACAATCTTTTTCTTTTTGCAGTTGTTGAAGGATTGGACCAAAAATGGTTTATTCAAGAACGCTTGTTTTAAAAATAATGATGTGAAGGGACATATAAATTATGAAACAGAAATCAAAACAAGTAGTTATAATAACATAACAAATATAATTTATAAAAGACAACCTACAACATATTTGGAGACTAATATGGCAAACACAATATCCATTATGTCCAATGCCATACGAAATGTAGTGAGCAAGAAACGCATACGTTACAAGGAAAAAGGATTTAATTTGGATCTATCCTGTAAGCATTAGTTTTATCAATACTATACTATACTGTACTTGATGTATATTTACATATGGGAGACAAAATTTTAATATAATCCCAGATAAATTTATTATGTTTTATTTTTGCAGTTTGTAAATATATTTTAATATTGATCGTTCTCACGAGACTAGCTTGCTCCGAGATTACAGGGCATGATACAATTTAAGACGGGAGATTCCTCAGACATCCTATCTTGTTAACATAATCTTGTCCGGCAAAACGTTCGAATACCTAGCAATCAGAGTGTCAGGTCTACCACATTTCAAATGGTTGCAACATAGATGGGATCTTTGCTCACGATCGTTTTGTTCCATAATCTCTGTGTGGTGTGCATTGACATGGAAATTTATGACCAACCAGCCGTTCCACTCATGCAGCAATACATCTCGCTTCAAATGCTGTTTGCGATCTCGTCGTCGGTTGCTCCACGAAGTGTGGTTCGATCTCCAAAAAGTGTTCCTGATTCCAGTGAATCCTTGACTTGCATTTTCTCACCCAGAACGATTGCCAGTCGCTAGTGGAAACTGTTTGCTTGCTTGCATTGTGACAAATGGATTCTTATGCTTTACTTTGTTCGCACTTGGTAAAATCTTACTTATTCTTCTTTTGATCTCTACCATCTTAACTGTTCTCTCTCGCTGTGGGTGCTTCACTTTTTAACTTTGCACCACAGTCTGTAAGTAGGATTGAGATCTGACTCCCGAGCTCCCATTAATTTTGTGCACGTTTTGGCAGCATTTCTTGTGTGCTTTTTGATCCTTATGCTTTTAAAAGATCCATGAGATCCTGACCTATCCTTGTCCAAATCATATCATTAGCTCCTATGCGAATAATGATTTTGTCCTCAATCTTTGTTTAACTTTATTGGTGCCATACATATACACCATAAAGACTATTATTTAATTCTTTAAATCTTGACCTATCCACTTAAAGTGCTCTTGTGGCAATTTGATTTTAATGGCCACAAGATATTTTAGAGTTCTGTGAAATTAAAGAAAAAAAAAATAACTACACCAAAAGCCTCAAATTCGAATATCGAAAATTATTTGGGAAAGAATTCAGTTGGGAAGTGATTCTTAAACTACTATTTTGAGCTCAAACTTATCTTTCGTTTATGTTCATAAAAATGACTTATTTTATTTGTTTTTTAATTACAGACATTTGCCCAAATATTATTGCGATGGGATACCCTGCGCCGGACAAGCTAGAAGGCATATACAGAAATCGCTTAGATGACGTATATAAATTTCTGGAGGAAAATCACAGAGGTCGTTACAAAATCTATAATCTATGCCTAGAGCGCAGTTACGACACTAATAAATTTCATGGGGTTAGATATAAAAATCATTTATTGACGTTATCAAAGAAATTCATTAACATATGTATTTATAGAGAGTTGCTATTTACCCGTTTGAAGATCATAACCCTCCCACCATTCAGTTGATGCAACGTTTTTGTCATGATGTTGGGACTTGGCTCAATGCAGATCCATTAAATGTTGTAGCCGTGCATTGCAAAGCTGGAAAAGGAAGAACCGGTAAGCAGCACACTACACATCATTTTTGTATTTTACATACAATGTATATTTTGATGTAGCTTCTGTTGTTTAATATTGTATATTGTTTCTTTCATGAAAATAGTCGAATGAACTTCATAGTCACTGACAAGTTTAGTTTAATTTTTCAACAAATTAAAAAAAAAAAAAATCGTGTTTGTCTGTCTGCATAAGTAAATTCATCTTACATTGCATCTTCATTTGTCTTGTAATGTGTGACATTGAAGCAGTCATCCGATCCCAGTATGTTATTATTACTTAGGCATATCCGCTTCGATTTAGTCATGTCAAATAAAGCTATTTTAATGAAACTCCCAGTGCTGCAGATTATTGGAATCGGCCGGATTGAACAACTATGTCATGTAGAGATGACAGATCTTGCACAAAAAATGTGTTTAACAAGATTTATATTTACTACTTATTACTTACTCCTAACGTGTGTTTCAATGCTTTACGAATATCAATATTGGTTAACTTATTTATATTTATAAATATGTATATAAATAAACTTTTGCTTGCGGCTGACAACTGTTCTTGATTGCCAATATTTTGTTTACATCGAATATAACACCTCCTATTTTTTACAGGTACCATGATATGTGCATATTTAGTTCATAGTAGATTGATGAGAACAGCAGACGAAGCCTTGGCTTATTATGATGAGAAACGTACGATAGATAAAAAAGGAGTTACAATTCCATCTCAACGTAGATATGTTCAGTATTATTCAAATTTAATCCCAGATGTACAGTATAAAGTTATCAGTCTTTACGTAAGTATGACATACATTCATTATTTATATAAATGCATATTAAACATGTTTTTGTTTTTCATTTTAATAAGGTCTGTGAAATTCGTTTTACTGAGACAAACATCTTGCATAATCTTGGTACAGTGCAATGTTCGATTTCTGACATGCAGGACTCTGCAACAGAGAAAGTGAAGCCGCATGTATGTATTATTAAATTTATGTTATTTTAATAGGAATATACATTTTTGTCAGAAAATGTGAAATGCATTCATCGACACAAATTTGTCTTTTCCCCATAGAGAGAAAAAAAATTAAGGGACACACAATAGAGTTTTATTTTTATTATCAATAAATAATAGCATAAATTTAAATTTATTTCTTGCATTATCTAGCGACTGAAAACGTGGACGATTGATTTCCAAAAATCTTGTATATTGGATATAAGTACTTCGCCATTAGCAGTAGCTGGTGATATTAAAGTCGAACTCACCCAAAAATCATCAAGGAAGATGATTTGCCAATTCTGGCTTAATACATCCTTTGTGCAAAAAAATTCGGGTATGTATTCTTTCTGTTTTTAACATTTTTCTGTATATAACTCCTAATTTGTATTTAATCAGCTTGCGATACCGATGGACCTACAGTAAAATATATGTATACTTTAAATAAATCCGAAATTGATGGTGCACATAAAGACAAAGATCACAAATCGTTTTCGGAGGACTTTAAGGTTAGTATTTAAACATCAATAATACACATAAATGTTATATATTATTTTGAGAGAGGGCTACAGTGAAACAATGTTGCTATTTTTTTTGGACTTCCTTTTTTTACTCTCTGTTGTAGATCTCTGTTGTATTTGAAGAAGAAAAACGTTCCGAATGTGTAAGCGCTGAACCCACTGTAAAAAATAATTGGAGCAGTAAACGAAGCTCGGATAATTTTCCTGGTGATAATGATAAGAATCTAAACTGTGAGGGTTCTGATTCAAACTCTCCGTCCTCAAGTCGTTTTTTCGAAAGTCCATTTCATAACAGTGATGAAAGAGGTGGAACTAAATCTCACCAAATAGAGCATAACAGAAATATTGTAAGTCAACAGAAAGATCGATAAAATATTACGAGATACATATTTATTTCTTCGATTTCTTTTTAGACTAAAAATCAATTTAAAAAATCCACTATCTCAAAATTACCTGCGTTGGCATCGAAACGCAAACAGTCTTCATCAAAATCCCCATTAGGCGTTAATAATACCTCGTCAAGCAAGGACATCAAAAAGCTGCTTATTTTCAATCAACCGTCCGTAACACAAATCGATTCAAGCAAGTGGCATAACGATTCAAATACAGTGCATGAAAATAGCCCCGAGGGTCGGCGTATATTTGATTGTTGTACTATTCCTAAAACTACTGTCGAATCAGAAAGAATCTTCGGACAGAAGTCATACAATTCTTGTAAACGATCATCTCCAGATTTGTTCCATGGTGGTGAAGAAGGCGACGAAGATTGGGAATCCGGTGAGTCTATTGTTCACCTACTAGCACCAAAAGTATAATAATTACTTTCTAGTATACCTTAAACAATTTTAAAATATTTGTAAGCACACAACCCAAAAGAGAAAAAACAAAAAAAAAACGAATAAGTTAATTGTCGTAAAACGAAAATAATTATAATTTAACTTTTTAGGTTCCACAAAAATAAAAATGGAGATACATAAATTATATGTTGATCAGAAACAAAATATTCTTTCAATGATACCGACTTCATAACAGGGAGAAGAAATTTGATTGCAATGTTTATGATTTGATTTGCAGAACAAGAAAGGTCTGCTAACATGAGATACGTTAACACTTTATGGTTACAATGGTCTTAAAATATTTTCCTGTTTTTTTTTGGACTGTATGCTGCATTTAAACCATTTTGTCTACTTATGTCACAATAAAGTTTAGGTATAAATCATACTGGTTATTCACTTTGAAAGCAATCTTCTTACTCAAAATTTAAAACATTATTTGTTATTTGATTGTTGGAAATAATCAGCAACAAAACTGCAGCAACGAGTCTCAGTTTGATTGAAGCTTGGCGACTGAACTTAAGCACGTTCACTTAACCAAATCAAAAATAAAATAATAAAGTCGAAACATGTGCTTTGGTATTTTTAAAATTCTATGAATATCGGTCCTCCAAAAGGTAAAGAGTGGGATCTATAATTTCCCATGAGTTCATTTTATCATCTAAATCTTTTTCAAATCATGGCAATATTTTCACTATAAGGCTCGTCATCAATTAGCTGATCTTTGGAAGCCGTCCACACAGATAACAGTTCTTGAAAAATATTTTTTGATTGCTTGTAAAAGGCTTATGTAAGTTATATCTTTATTGTCCTAAATGAAATCAATTTGTTATCAGAATATTTAGAACTTTAAACTTGGAACTTTGAATATTTTGAATTTTTTTGTACCACGTTCATCGCAGCCCCAAAAAATCACTGAAGCTATGTTTAAGTACAAGTGTGTTAAGTCTTTTTAGAGCACATATGCTTCTATGCAAACTTTGAAGTCTCAGAGCTATCTTCATGAAACATTTGCCTGAAATCTGAATATATTCGAATGCATAAGTAATGTCTGTGGTTTTTAAGAAATCAAGATTAAACTCACTACGTTTTATAGCCCCAATAAGAATAATCTATCGAAATGTAATCCTTGAATACAAAATTGATTTGGTTCGGAATATATATTTTATAAGCTTATCAGTTGCGCGTTTTATAATGTTCCTCACAATTCAGAAAAAAATTGTGAGTTTCTGACTAATAAATCATTTATCTTCATTCATTGCAACAATTAGTCGGTTTTTCTTTAAATTGAAATTTAAAGTTAAATTTTAAAGCTCTCCCAAGTCTGCTAAGAAAATGTTTTTGCCATCTAAATGCATTCGGTAAGAGAGACTGCCAACATTTGACAATTGCTTAGTTACATAAAGTTTCTTTACCTTTTGTATAACTTTACTATGCGATAATTATAATTTGCTTTTAATATAGAGAAGACAAGCATTTAAAAGGTTTCCAAGCATATCTGTGCTAAGGTTAACTTAACAGGCATATCGATTACTGCATCGACCAATCTGATATTTCATAATAAAAAAAATTGCATTTGAAGAATTTTCACTGGTAGATCTTGAGATCGGGCGAAGGATATTTATTTAAAAAATAAACGTTAACTAATTTATAGTATTAAGTTCACCAAAATTATTGTAAATCATTTCATTAAACAAATATTTGTATGCTTCTTCTTCATACGATAATGTATATTACCATTTCAGTTCACATGCCATTAAGCATGGGGATTGAATTAAACAAATTCTGTGAATTGTGAAAATCAACCATTGTTCTTTTGGGAATTGATAAGATATTCGAAAAGTTTTGTGAATGTGAAAATCGGAGAATGTGTGTAAAAATCATATTTTAAACGAGATAGATTAGACGATTATGTAAAGTTTGTTGTATCGAATAATTTTTAAATGTTAAAATATGCGAAGACATCTAAATTAAAATGAACTACGTATATGTATAAAATAGTATACATATTAAACGGCGGTTATCTACACTTATTATAAGCAGCATTCAATTTGTAATATTTATATGTATGTAAACTGTAAATTTGTAATACATATGCATGTAGAAAAGTTCAACAGGAAAGCATTTTGATTTCTGTATTCTCGATATACATTACAGTTTCAACTAACATCGATTTAATACACAGCAAAGAGTACAAAGCATGACCATTTTGTAGAAAAATCTGTTGACAATAAATATGTTTAATAATCACAAAAGCAACACACACATTGGGTTCAAAATTACAAGAACAGATTTTAGCTTGAATGACCCTTTCAATGTGTGTGCATTATTATACACATATGAAAATAATAAGCTGAATGATGGGTAATCAATGCACGCTTAGACTGCAGGACATAAGTTTTTCTTTTATTGGAACAGAAACTCGCCTTTGTAGATAAGCTTTATTATCAGAACTCATTGCTTATGTAAAAGGAAAAGAGGACTAACCGAGCTATTTGTTAAGTAAGTTAGTTCAATTGTTACATTTTTACATTTATTATTAACTAGTAACAACTCAGTAAGACTCTTTTTTTTATGAGTAGTAGTGACAGTGTTAGATTTTTTAAAGACTATGGAAAGTCTCAAAGCTCATAGAATTTTATTTTTATTTGCGGAAGAAAAGTGAAACGAGAACTTCCAAGATTTTTCAACGGGTACGGAAATTGAAATGATTTGCGAAGCGCATAATAATGCGGACGATGCCTTTGCTTTATGTCTACGACAACTACATATTTAATTTCATTTGGTTTTCCCAAAGTCTGGCCTATGCGTAATGTAACTTTTACTTACCTCATTTCAAAGAAAAAGTCAACAGCGGCTTAGATTCCAACTCAAATAGTTTAATATTCTATTCAATAATCTTACCGATGAGTACTGCTGTTCACCGCTAAAGTTGTATTTAAGAGCTAGATACGAATGTGTGACAAACACATTAAGTACTACAAATTTGTGCAATTCATATCTCTTTGTAATAAGAAATTCAGAAATGAGTGAAAGCCGTAGTCGTAACCGAACTTTTACTACCGACAATTTTTAAGCTTCAGCATTTAATTTTATTCCAATACGAAGCCGTGCGTGTACCAGGGCCTCGATTATACTGTAAACCATCGTCTCCCATCTCATCTACATAACAAATTATTGCATCCCGTCCACTTTTAATAAATGAATTAAGGTAATGCAGACCACCCAACAATATAACAGAGCTTAGTTTGGGTAGCAGCCAAGTATGTGGAATTAGTACCGATATTGTAAGTTTTAATATAATCGCAAGTGCGATATTTAATTAGAGTATGTTGTTTTCTATTAACACACATGTATTTTCAGCGTCTTAATTTTCAAAACTTTGGAGGTAGCTACGCGATATTTATGGAAAAAGCTGGTGTCCTGATGACAAAGATTCTGTGAATTGTTGCCATTGCATCTATGGAAAACATGGTGAGTCTTGTGTGTCATCTGTGCTAACAGATCTATATTCCCTCGCCTCCTTGAACTTTGTCAAAGAACAGCCAAATTATCTGTCTGATGCAAAATGTATAAAATTGACAAGGCCAATTATGCCAACTATTATATACATTCAAGGTTTTTCTAGTATTAACTTTTCTATATTTTTAAAAATCATTCAGAAGGCTACAAAATATTGAGGCTTTGCTAGCTTTCTAAATTTAATTATTAATTTACAAATTTCAAGTTAATAAACAACAATATCGAAATTTTTGACTGGTTGTTTCTATGGGGGCTATCTGAACAGTTAGGAGGTGCAGAACTCCACCTTCGACTTATTTACAAAATGGGAAGTAATAAAAGGTTGCTGTTAGCATAAGATTTTTCAAAATATATTTAAAGACAATAATCTTTTACGAGCTCTTCTTTCAATGGGAGACATATAGAAATATCAAATCATGATATACATTGATAAAACTTATTGGTTAGTTGTTCTCATGTGTAAATTCAAGGAATTGGTTGGAAAATGACGATCTATTATTAATTTAAGGATGCATTTACATCCATCGTAGATTAGCATAATACATATATATACATAATGCCATTTATTTATATTAACATATTTTCGTTTCTAATTTCAGATATATATCACGGGTGATATCAAGATTAACCATGACAAGAAGTGATAACACACCACTCCACACTTTTTGGGTGCCATTCTGTTATTTATTTATTTAAATAAATGTGAAATACGATTCGATTTTAAAGTTTTCATCGTTGAACATAAGTATTGCGAAAAAGAAAATCACTAGGTTGCATACCAATCGCTTTCGATCTGTAGCTCAAAAAAAAGTAATCTGCCCTTGCATATTTTTATACTTTGTTCCAAAAGTAACAAATATATGCAAAATGCTTTGGTATTGCGAAAAGTATATAAAATGGCCTGTGCACAATTATTGTGTGTAAATTGTCTGAGCTTTTGTTGTATGAACGTAAATTCGATTTCGCAGAAAACCCTGAAAACTTTTAATGTATAAAAAAATGTATGCGGCACTAAAAAATTGTATGAACAACAATATTTAATAAAAGAACCAAACTTTCCGAACCCATTTTATAATATACTCAATGCATTGGGATTTTCAATTTCAGGAATTTTTTAAACTGTAATTTTGTATTAACATTTAAGAATGATTCAGTCAGACGTAACAGACTGCGTGACACTCTGATCTAATCCCAAAGTTGGAAAAGGTCTTTCTCAATTGTGTGTTTAGTGACTAAATAAGTGCATTAGTGACTAAAGGTTAAGGATTAAAAGCAGTGCATTTTTTGGGTATATCATTATTGTGATTTTATTTGGCGAAGTGCAAGTGAATGTGGGAGTTTTGTGAATTGGTTTTTCACAACTTTTTATTAAAAGAAGTCAAATCTTCACCCGCATTCCGGTTTTTTGGCACATTTGGGAATTAAGGAGACTCTCTCTCTCTCTCAGTTTAGAGTAGAGTATTGTGGAGATGGTTACATTTTTTTATCTTCATACACAAACAACGAATTTGTCTCAATTTTAAAACCACAATTTTTCAAATAATTGTCTAAGTAATTGATACTTTTATTATTTTATTTCAGGCGAATCAACATATCTTTAATAGAAGTGTATTTTGGACCTATAATACTTGGAGATCTACAGAAATTTAAATTTAAGCTACTAACATTTTTCATTAATGTATCTGAGTTTGTACATATATAGATTTTAAGTAGGTTTATAATTATAAAGTAAATTTTTCTTTGTATGATTACTTTATGACGTTAAGTAAGAATAATAAAATACATAGTAATTTGTTATAAAAAGAAGCAAATAAATATTCGGTTTAACGGACAGTCTGCAGTTGTTTTGCCCCTCAGCTTATTTCCAGCATGATTCGCAGCGGAAAAAAAATACGTATATCCCAGAAGAGTGATCAGCTAAATTTGACCCTTCGATATTAACATACCCTTGCAAAACACAATTCTCTTCTGAAAGGGCTAATGAAATTAATATATGTATTTGGTCTACAATAACTCTTAAGAACGGCTAGCCCGTCCGGCCTACAACATGGCTAGCTTAAGCCAATACACCGCCCAATTTCCATATCTGGACAAAAAAATTGAATAATCTTAATTCAGTGACCTAGATTAATTTAATCATTTCTTTTCGGTATGTTTAAAAAGTACAATATATTAAAAGTATTAAAATATTATTTTATGAAAGGTGTATAATTATTATATATTAATGTGCTTGTCCAAGCCCCTGCGTTCTATACAGCGTAAAAGAATCATAAACATTCTCCAGCTCTGACAATCGATACTCCTCCAGGCAAACAATGCCTTGCAATGATGGTGACAGCTTCAGTACACAAGGTAGACAATGGACAACATGCCTTTTCTCCTGTTCTCTTATGAACAACACGTTGAAAACTTCGACCTAAAAATATAAATAGAGAATTGTCAAAGAGTTTATAATATAATAATTTTAAAGAGTACTAACTCAAATTTGAATTTAGTTTATTGCTTTAGTGTTTACTTACTTCACATTGCCCACAATAATGGGATGAATCGTTTTTGCCACGACCATTAAATCGTATTTCGACTCCTTTGGACTTTACATATTCTTGAATATGCAACACATTTTTTAATGATTGACACAAGCACATTCTAAAAATTAAAAATACATATAAATTTTTATTTTAAGTCGAATGATAGTTTGTCAGTTTGCTTTCAAGTCTTCAAAATTACATTATTGGTAAAATTAATATTTTATAACATATTTTTCGTTATTTAGAACATTGCTCAATTGTTATTTGTCCAGATTATCTATATTATACTGTAATTCTAGTTGCAGTTTGCAATATGAACTTACTTTATTAGCTCAAAAAGCTTTACATCTGAAACCTTTATATTTCTTGCCAAGTTCCAGCTTAAGTGTACCATGGGAACAATACTTTTAAAACTCTGAAGCTTGTTCCACTCATATCTTTCTATGGCAAGAGAATACTGACGTGCAGTTAGTGGTCCAACATTCCATGCAATGTTATTGCACCACCCGACAGACTGGACCCAATGAACACATCTGAAATGATATTGTCAAGAATTATATAAAGAATAATATTTGGCAATTCATTTTAAGCAATTTGGCTTTGGAGACCAATCGCTACTTACCCAGCATTTACCCAAACTAAGTCACCAGGTTTTTGTATGAATCTATATACTGGTATGTTTTCCTTATATAAGTCTTCTAAAACCGGCCACCACGATCCGTGTAAGTAGCTGATACTGTTCTTTTCGCAAAGATTATGGATTCCACCCCAGTAGGCATCTGGGACAGCGAACCATTCGCAATCTCCGGGTCCAATATTTATGTTAATTGAGCAAAAGTTATTATTTTCTTGATGGCCAGGTGTTCTACTCCCTGGCACCTTCATGTATAATTGCACCGTATTCATTCCCAAAATGACATGGCCTACATGTGACAACATATTGGCAGCTGAAATTACTCTAGCAAAGGCAGGTAACTTTTGTAATTCACTCAGTTGTGGCTTCCATTTTCGCTCATCAGATAAATCAACATTGGTTCCAAATCTAAATGAAGAAACCCAAATAAATGTATTCTAATCACAGTGATAAACTAATTTGAATATCAAAAATGTTTCTTACCTTAGCATTTTACTACCGTTTTTCTGTTTTTTACGCTTTAAATTAATATTCGAATTAGATACTGAATCCTTGGAATCCGAGTCCGACATCACTTGAGAACCGGCGGAGCCCTTATCGCCCTCATCCTAATTATGATTGATGATTAAACATGTTTAATCAATATAAAATTAATAGTGTATTTATCTATTTACCTTGAGGCTATCTTGAAAACTTGATGCCTGATATTGAGCATACTTTGCAATCGTTGTGTGTGATCGATGTGATATACAAGCCCATACTCTCTTTGCTTGGGATACGTCCCAGTTTTCATCAGGAGACTGATTCACTTGAGTTCTGACCTCAACACTGTGATCTGGATTTGCCTCAACCAAGGTTTTAGTTGAAAAAAGTCCCAAATCTAACTTAAGAGCGCCAGCCAAGCCGCGTACAACAGCAATTGGATGCTTTAGGCAAAACTCTTGCAGCTGCGGGCAGAATGCATTCTTTTTATTTTCCAAGTGAACCGATGGAGTGGGTGGCAGGAGCTGCTCTCTGGTTAGTCTTTGTGGCGGACAATCCGGCGGCGCAGGCGGAGGTGCATTTCTTGTTAGCACTGTAAAGTTTATTGGTGGCTCATCAACCGATAAAAGCTTGACAGCCGAACACAATTGTTTGGAGTCCATTTGTATATTAAATGTAGGTGATGAATCGAGTTCATTATCAGATTCAATTTTGGTCTTTTGTTCTTTATAAATATTTTGAGTATCATCATTGCTTTGTGTCTCGTATTTAACGATTATCTTACCATCATCACTATTAACTAAACCCGGACAATCATCGACTAATTCTGATGAAATATTTTGAATACGCACTTGTATCGACTGATCAGAAACACCTAAGCATATAGAAAGTGTTAAATATTCAGTTGTTTAAATCAAAGGTAGATTTTGCTATATTATAACATACCCATTGAAACCTGATCATTGGTAGACAAAATGCGCTCCAAATCGATGGATTCATTGTTCTCTCTCATGTCGTTACTTGATAATACTTCAGAAAAATATGAATGAAAATTGGTTCTTTCTGAGATAACATCATTCGGAGATGTGCTATTTGTAAGGCTTTGGCGATTTTGAGTGGTTATCGGATGAACAACTTGATCTGGCTGATCAATTATGATTTTTTGATTTTGTTGTGAAAGTTGCAGCGACGAATTCATTTCCGCTTGACCCAAGTTAGCAATTTGATGCTCCGCTCGATTCCTAACTGAGTATTCACTATCGTCCTTTGCCCGTTTTGCTGGATTGCTTTGAGTTCCGTGGTTGTGAGGGTAGGGTGGCGGCGGTCCCTAAATTAGTAACAATAATTTAATCCAAGTCAAAAGGGAATCCGCAATTTATATATTTGCACATAAATGGATACATATCGAAACTAATTAGTACTATTTGCATTTTAAAAATATACCTGTAATGATGAAGTTTTCCCAAACTGTCTTTGCTGCATTTGAACGGTTTGCTGTTGTTGACGCGAATTAATTTCTAATGATATGGGAAGATTCCAGGCCTCTTCAATAGAACAAAGTGTGCGGCGCTTGGACGTTATACTTGGCAGTGGTGCTTGGCTAAGTTGTGATTCCAGAAATTTTACTCGTTGCGCCAGACCCTTAGTCAACCCGTTTGTAGTGCTCTTTAAAAATATTGATTTATTTCCTTCATTGGCAGTGTTTATTTTCTGGATGAAAAAGTAATTTAACAATTATTAAGATCATTTTTTAAGAAAAGACTAACTATTAATACAATACCTGGTTTAAATTCCGTTTTACTGCATTCAAATAGCACGCATATGCATCCCGCAACTGTCCGCAACTTTCGTATAAAATACCCAGATTCGTCCAGGCCGACCTGTGCTCTTTATCTAACTGAACTGCGCATATGTATGCTTGGAGTGCATCCGTAGGCTGATTTTGCTGTTGATATAAGACACTGTTGTGCGCGCATGAATTAATTGTTTGCTTTCAATATGAATTATGATTGGCAAATAATGTTACCCAATTGAACACCAGGTATCCGCATTTCCTTCACTCTTTTCGACAGAATTGCGATAAGCTAAAAACGCATCGTGAACCTTATTGACACCGGCGTAACATCTTCCCAGTAAATATAATGATTGTCCAGACTTTGGATCGGCTTCAATTGATTTTTGTAAAAAACGTAATGCATTCGATTCACGTTCTTTTTTTTCGCCTAGGCATTCTACACAATGATACATCCATCCTGAAATTAGTGAATAAAATCAAGTTTAGGTTTGTTTGTAGTTTTGCAAGGGATTAGTTGCTTAAGCTAAAAAAAATCGGAGACTAAATAAATGGTTCTTACCTAATTGTCTATATATATCCGCTTTTAGATCCAACGATATATTCTTATCATTTAATATAAATTCATAAGATTCTTTTGCAGCCTTGTGCTTGTTCTGCACTTCATACAGATGAGCTATTTGAAATTTCACTACAAATAAGTTAATAGTTATGCATTACAAAATATAATTGATAAGAATGAGCGAATCTCTAAAATCTCAGTCATACATATTAACATCAACATGAATATTCGATGAAGGACGTTCCAAAGAGCTGCATCGAATATGATTGATCAATCAAATCGGTACAAATCAGTTGGGCGATCGGCAACTATTTGATTGATCGAGATGCGTTGCAGCTCTCTGCTGAGTATATGGAATTTTCGAGTCCAAGTTCAATAAACAAGATAAATAATCCAAGTACCTTGAAGATCCGAAAGCGTTGAAGGCGATGTATCAACCAACGCCAATTGCAAATGTTTAAGTGCACTACGAAAATCACCATTAGCTTTTAGCATCAGTCCTAAGCGTAGATGGACTTCATTCGCACAGGGAAAATATGGGTTTAGGTATAAAAGTTCTTGAAATAATTTTATTGACCTGAAAAAAAAAAAAAAAATATGAGTTATAGTTTTATTTGCTTGCATTATGATAAATATAAACATTTTTTTAGGTTTCCAGCACAAAAAGTAGATAAGGGTCGTTCGTTTACAAGTTACTTATCTTGAAAAGGGATTTTATCGTTTTGCAAGTTAAAAAAAAGAAGTGATTGTGATGGCAAACACAAAACAGGTTTAAAAACGCTATACAGATCAGAGTATAAGAACGTAACGTTTAAAAATATGGTAGGATATGTGATGCATCCTCAGACCAGACTTATTTATTTATTAGTTGATTTTTTATGATGTTCCTTGATTCCTTGATTGCATGAGTCTTTAGATAATTTGCCCAGACAGCTAGAAGTGCAGTACACCTTTTTCACTTGCCAAAAATGTAGATAGTCTGATAAATTGCAATATGTCTGCAGGGGCTACTTCCTAACGGTAATTCTTAATTCCTGTTACCAAGTAACAAAGCTTCATAACAGAGCCTAGTTTAATCAAAGAGGGTCAAGTACATAAAACTGATAGGTCAGTTACAACTATCTGTTTGTATAAGCACTAATATGTTTAATGAAATTAAGGACGACAGCTGATAAATAACAATATAACGATGCACATGTACACACATACATGTTATGTGGATAGAAGTGTGTGTTCTCTGCTATATAGCACTTGCTTTCAGTTATACATTTAAACTTGGATTTGACACAAATAAAACATATAATCACGCATAAACACACATACAAAAAAAAACAGTTATGTGTACAAATACATACACACACGCACACATACGCAAATAGTATAAACAACAATATAGTTCAAGATTATCAATTTTTGTATCTTACTTCGATCTGGTGGGTTATATGTAAAATTTGTATATATAATTTGTACTAGTTTTTGGCAGTTGTCACATTTATATTTTGGCAGTGTTTCCAAATGTATTAATTTAAAAAACAGACTCTAAATACACAATCATAAATCCATTTTAATTCACAGACTAGGGATATCAAACTAGATATGTACCAACAAATTTATCGACATTTTTTTTCAGCCCGTCGATTAACCGTTGACAGTCTTTTAGAAACAAATTGGAAATTACGAAACACTCAGGCGTATTCCAAATTCCGCACGTTTTTAACATGTAAGCCAAAGTGTATTGCAAAACAAATATGTATTTAAAGTCCATTTGCAATACTGACTGATTATTTATAGGAATAAAAGAAATATAATTTATCTGTTAAACTAATTTAACCCTTCGGATTTATTTTTCCATGTAAGAGATATGTTGTAAACATTAATACAAAAAATAATAGTTAACTTAAGCTAAAAAATTAAATTGCAAAGATTACTTTTAACATTATCTGAAATAGATATTTACATTTTTAAGGTATACTTGCAATGTGTAAGGCAGTTAATTATGTAAATTTAACAGTTACTTTTAAATAGTCAACTTTTTACAACAAGTTTGACTGTTTTTTGTTTGTTTTTTCTTTTAATAAATAAAATATGTTTTTAGCTGACACGAGGGAGATTCACAGCGTCCATTCAGTCAGCTGTTAGTTTCTAACTCCCTGAAGTCGAAATATATTGGAGTAGAAACATAATTGGTAAAAACATATTTTCGAAACTTTAACGCTTTGCTAAATCCGAAATCAATTTCAAAACCTAATGAATTGCATTGTGAAAATGTAATATTTTACCTTTTTGAGAATTCATGTCTTTATGTCGATAGCGTTTACTTTTCAATCTTTTAACCAGCTCGCAGTAATTTCATAAATATATCAATGATTGAATATATTGATGATATACTAATTGTTCATCATGTAAAGAAAGAGTTTTACCAAAGGGAAAAAGATAACAAACGTATCCTTATCTTGCACTTACTTTGAACGGAATATGTTCTTCAATGCAAAAGACGAAAGTCTAGAAAAAATATAAACGCTAGTTTCTAATGGGATCGAGTCAAAATATAACTGACATTTCAATTTTTTTATTTTTTATTTTAAAAAAGTTGTTTGAATCAATTAATCTAGCTACTATTTTTTAACTATTACTAAGGGGATAATTACAAAAAAGGGGAAACTAATAAATGCAAATTTTCTTCAAATAAAATTAAAAAATATTTTTTATTTTAAACTCCAGTACTTAAACCAATGACTAAAATAGCTGTCGACGCCAAAGGAATATACGTATGTTCACACCTCTGTCCTTTTGGAAAATCTTAGCTTTCTCCTACCAGCTATGCCAAAATGATTAACATTCATTTATTAATCCGCGAAAGTAGAGTTTTGGAACTAAGTCGCAATCGCCTATTAGGACTAAGCTAATTTAAATATCGAATTTTGTAATGACTTGGTAAATATGAGAGCGACACAAATGAAAGAAAATATAAATATATACAAGTTATGATTTAGTCGAGAGTGCCTCACAAGGAGTTATCCTTTCCACAGATCCAAAGTATCCTAAATCAAAGTAACCATATGGATGGTAATGTATACGTCAATCAATAAATTGCTAATGGCAGTGCAGATCAATGTATATTCTAGTTGTACACTGAGTTCCTACTCTTCAGATGTAACAAGAGCTAAGAGTTTAACGACTTACCATTTGAAGCAACGGAATTCAAAATAAACGATGCCCATGCCATAGAGAAATGTGTGATTATTCCAGTATTTTTCACAAAATCGCATATATTTTTGATATGCAGATAGTGCTGCAACGAAAAAGCAATTATTAGTCAGATGTCAATAACTTTGCAATGTAAGGAGCTTGTTTATATATTGCTTGTTTCTTAAAAACGACTATATTCAAAGTATCTTCATCTATATAACTTCTTAACTAAAAGAATACTTTACACAGCAAAACAAGCAGGTGGAAATGGCTTTTTAGAAATTATTCAAAGGTGTTAACGAGAATATTGTAATGTATTTTTCTACTAAGATATAAGCACTAAACATACAACACATTATTATCTGCTTAGTGATATAAGACTTTATAAGTGAGTAACTTAAAGACTTCCTTACGCAAATCAAAACAAATTGTTACCTTCAGAGTACTGAGCCATAAGCAGATGCAGGTGGCCGAGTTTACAATATGTATTAACGTCTACCTCGCCGATTTCCTGCTTTCGCTTGTCGGATGAAATTTCAGCAGGCAATTCAAACTTGAAGTCCTTTGAGTCCAATTCCTTTTTAATAGCATTTTCCTTAATGTGGGGTTCATCTTTGATCGCAAATTCACTTTTCAAATGCATATGTTTTCCTTCGCGTTGCTTAATATTTATCGAATGAGAACTGGCGACTTCATCTTGCAAAGCTGTAATTGTTTGCTGAATAAGCTCCTTAATTTCACAATTTTTTGCGCTCGACAAATCAAGGAATCCATAATAGCGGCTAAGATATGCGAATTAAATATGTATTGTTTACTATGTCAATCAAATATATATATTACCTATCTAGCTCCAAAACGGTCTGAAGATCTTCTGGAGAATATTGAACCATCGTAATTTGTATAAATTTATTAAGTTTTAGTAATGCAGTGTAACTAATGTTAGATTAGTTGCATGTTTATAAAAACTAAATAAATTAAATGTGATAATATTTGTCAAGATAGCGGCGTTAGAAACGATTGGAACAAAATAAAAAAGGAACACTCACCACAAATATCTGATTTAAACAAAATTTTAAGCACGAATATATTGAAAAATAAATTATGTTTATGTATTTTATGATTTAAAAGAGGCTATAAAAATAAGACAAAAAGCATACGTATATGTGTATAGTTTCCTACTATTAATAATTGGAAATCGCCTGTATATCGTCAAACCCGCTTAGAAATGCAAAAATTTGCAACCGTTTTTAAGTATTTGCTTAATTTACAGCTACAACTGGAAATATAAATTTTTATTCAGATTGTTATGAATAAATCAGGTTATTTTTTAGCTAAATAAATATAAATATATGTATGTACATTCAATTAATTTATCTAATTTAGTATGTTATTTATTTTCATTACACTAAAATACATCAATATTCGAAAATAACAATATATTAAAGTTATGTGTTCGGAAAACGATAAGCTAAACAAAGAAGTTCAATACTGGTACTATGAAATAGATACTTATCGATTTTTTAATTTTTATAAGACGAGATTTAAAAAAATACTAGAAGAAACAGCTATTAATTCAGCCTGAATTCCTATTGAGATATGTATATGGATGTTCGCGCTTCAGAGAAATACGATGCGAGCGAGGATGGGCTAAATTTTATGGACGGATACACGCATAGTATTGCTACAAGCGTCTATATTTCAAACAAAGAAAGTTACAACAGTGGTAGAAAAATGGTAACCTTCGAAGCTGGACTCAAAAATACTCACGTCCCTGGCTGGAATGATGCTTTCCACCAGATTTTACCTGTCAGAGTGTAACGGTCTCATTAGAGTTCTTCAACTAGTAAAAGAGCACACGAGATTTATGTCACAAACAAAGTCTGCTTCATGTCTTGGCACAAAAGGAATATTTTTGGCAAAAGTAATCTTCAAAATTGAACGAGGTAGTTCAATGAAACCGATTATAGGCTCACAAGGGTTAATACACACAATAAAACGAGCGAGTGACCCTAGGTCATGTTGTTTTTCTTAATCGTGGGCTTAGCTCACTTGAAAATAAATTTTACTGATAACGGTTCAGTTGCTGCTCAATTTAACGAAACGTGCTTCTTAAAAAAATTTTCTTTTAAATTTATTACGAACAAATTGGTAAAAAAAAACAGTTAAATACTTTACGTCTTATGGTTCAATACATATTTCAAAAAATGTAAGTAACGGGCGATCTTGAATTTCACCTGTGCGACCTGTGTGTGTTTATATTGTATTGCATAGGTGTACATAAATATTGATATATACTACATAGGCATTTCTGCATATTCAAATTAATGATATAAATATATAGTATCTTGAGTACGTATGTACATAAATTAATTCATATGTACATTCGTTTACATACGTATGTGTCAATTCAGTGCATAATTACATTCATAAATATACAGTTCTGCATTTATAAAGCTCTACAATTAATTCGTGCACACAAAACATTAACCGTCTCTCCGATAGCTTATTTGTATTTTTTCTTTTAAATTTTGAATTGAATTCAAAATAAAAATACTCCTACAATTACTCTCCCTATCTTTAAGCTGCGGACTTTGGGGAACTCCACGCTCTATTTAATACAGGTGTTTCAAGCTATCAGTATTTTATTAATTTTTTGGCTGAGCTGGTAAAGGCAGTTGCTTTTAAGTATGTGTGGGAGAGCTACTAAAAAATTTAAATATACAATAAAATCTTTCGGACTTAAATAAACTAATTGGAAATCTATAGGACCATCAGGCCGTTAATAAAATCTACATATGCCTCGCAGTTAAAACCGCAAACACTTTATCTAACACCCTCTTAGTCGATAGAACAATACTTTACAATTCAATTTTGGGTTTAGTTTTAAAAAAAAAGTTGCATATACTAAATTTAAAAATCATAAGTAGTTATTATTAGATTTGTGTTTGGCAGATGATAATATAATTATATGATTTTTCTAGTCTTCTTTTTAATAGGCCCTTATGGCGCTGACGCTCCTCTAGCTGCATCAGAGCAGTGAGCTGTGCTTACATGGCTAGCATCGCATCCGCTGAGCTCACGCAGCTCTTTGGCTATATTTAGGACGGGAATCTCCTCTGAAACCAGTGCATTGAGTAAGTTTACGCTGTTATGCTATTGAGAACCATAAATAGCAGGAGCCGGGAGCTATAGAAATTCTGGTAACCGGGGGAATTTTGGTAGCTTTGAGAGATTTAATACCAATTTTGTTCTTTGCTGCACTAGGACACTGACTTGGTTCAATGCTAAGAGAAATAATTCTGCGTTAATAGCTCCGGCTAAAAGCGGTCGGATGTATACAGTATATAATTATTTACACCGAAAAATGTATAGCTTGAATACTTTATACCGGACTTCTTAATCCATAAAGCTAATAATGTTTTCAAGACTTAAAAAGGAAAGAAACCAAATTGTTCCAAATAAAATTCAGACACTGACTTTTGTCTTTTAAATATGTTTAAAGTCGATCTGACATGTCATAAATTAATTTATATATGTGTACTTATCAAGAGCAGGCCAAACTCGACTATAAGCTGCCTTTGCAGTTCGCTCTCTTAAGGTATAAACATTCGGCGAACGAGTTGGATTGATAGCCGGGACCTAACTGTTGGTGGAGCATGTTGCCTTTCAACATATGAGGATCGACGTTATTAAATCATTGGATAGGAACAAACATAATCATCTGGAAGGAAAATAAACGCTTTGTATGTACACGCGTAAAATTTGAACTTTGAGTTATTGCAAACATATTTACAAACCTCTATGTCTGGGGTAATTTGACTTTGTGGCAGGAATTTACCCAAAATATACACCTCACACTCCAAGCGATATATCAAATCAATCTGACGGTAGTTTGATTCTAGATCCATTTTGAGGGTCAGCAGGGATCACACCTACAGCGACCATATTTCAGTTATTACTGAGTTCTTCTCAATTCAATTCCCCTAACCATAGATATAGCATGTTTTTGATAAAAAATTCAAATGATCTTTACGCCCCAGAAACACTGTTAAGGGTTACCAAAGCAAGAGGGAAAATAAGAAAACTGCTTTGGCACAAGAGCACTGAGAGGATTCAGTAATAATATTCATTACTGAATTCTGCAGTGAAGCAAATATAGACACACACTCAACAGATACTCATCTACAGGCTGGCATTAAAGGAAGAGGCCATGATCCTCACAACCGGTGTTGCCTGCCTCGAAGTATATTTCAATAAAAGTTACAAAATCCCAATCCTAGTTTTAAGGTTATATTTATTATATTATTCAGTTAAATTTTGATTGTCTATCAGTTTTTAAAATAATTACGACTAATTACAGAGCTCACCACCACACATAAGCTGATTTCGAAGGACCTCTGGGTGCTGATAAAAAACAATGCTTGTGGATTTTATTGCTGGTCTTTTTGGAGGTAATATATGTGCATATATATTTATTAATTTCAGAGCGTATCAAAATGTTGTGTAGAAATATTTAACAAGGGAATACATATTCTTGGTCACAGTTGATATGCCAAACAAGTCCGTCTGTCTGTTTGCAAGCACACCATGCTCATTGAGAGACAACTTGACATTAATCCTCATTTTTGATGGGGGTTTACCTGTAACCGTAATAGTAAAATTCATTTTAAATTTGAATCGTTTTTTTTCATATAATGAAATCTTGCGAACAAAGTCTAAGTTGCGAAAATACCACCTAGTAAATAATATATTTGCGGGAATTAAATCTTTGTCGTCATGAAATAGGTTTTTTTCTGATTTACATATGACCGCCAGATATTTTACTATTGCAGGTATCGCGGGTGTACTCGTCGGACACCCTTTCGACACAGTAAAAGTACACATGCAAACTGATAACCCAAAGAATCCAAAATATAAAGGAACGTTTCACTGTTTGAAGACGATATTTCTCGTTGACAATGTACGCGGATTATATCGTGGCATTAGCAGCCCAATTATGGGAATCGGTTTAGTAAATGCAATCGTGTTTGGAGTCTATGGAAATGTTCAGAAAATTTCGGATAACCCCAATTCATTGATGTCACACTTTTGGGCTGGTGCCACTGCTGGTTTAGCACAGAGTCTCATATGTGCTCCAATGGAGTTGGCGAAAACACGACTCCAACTATCCCGACATATCAAAAATCAGCGTAAATTCAAAGGAACTATTGACTGTCTGATAAACGTACAGCGAACGGAAGGCATCAAGGGCACTTTTAGAGGACTAACGGCCACAATACTGAGAGATATTCCAGGTAATAAAAAAAAACTATATATTTTCTCACACACAGAAACAAATAAATATTAACAATAATTTCGTAAGGTTTCGCTAGTTACTTCGTATCTTACGAATTTTTAATGCAACAACAGGTCAATCCCAGTGTGCCTTATATGCTTATGGCAGGAGGTTGTGCAGGAATGAGCTCATGGTTAGCCTGCTATCCAATCGATGTTGTCAAAACACATATGCAAACAGATGCTCTTGGACGCAATGCTAAATATAATGGGTTCGTCGACTGTGCAATAAAAAATTATCATAAGGAGGGCTATCCGTTCTTTTTGCGTGGCCTGAGTTCGACTTTAATACGAGCGTTCCCAATGAATGCTGCTTGCTTTTTTGTTGTTTCGTTGGTTTTAGAATTCTGTAAAAAAAATGGAATCGATATGATTACGCATTCAAAGGAATCGCTTAATGTGGTGGATTTGGAAAACTGGACACGATCCTACATACGAAATGAGCAAGAATCAGATGGCGAGCTAGTAAGAAAAATAATTTCAGAGAATGGAATCGATGTATGCGAATCCTCATATGAAATATATAATGGAAGTTATAGAGATATACCATGGTGACAAGAAGGCTGAAAATAAAATCCACAGCAGGCAATCGAATTATAAAAATACATAATATAAATCTTATTTTTAAAATTTTTTTATAATTGTAATAGTAAATCGAAAGTTTTAACAAAACGTTGACGGTATTGAAAGGGTGCAAGCCGGTTTTAAACTGAATTGAACTAATTTGTTTTATTGCTCTTTTCGTAGATAATCATGATTACATTGTTCGTTTTTTGGAATACAATAAAAATTCTAGAGAAATTTTCAAGTTTTTAATAACAAATGGAAAGTGTAATAAACAAGAATCATCCTAGTAAATAATAATAAAGAACAGGTATGAGCCTGTAAAAGCTATCAATGAAAATATTTCCGGTTCTCCCAATATAATTATTACACAGTAACCCTTACAAAGTAAAATATTTATTTTACAATAATATTGGACCTCAACGCGCCACGACGTAATTATAAATATAACAATTCTTTTAATTTGTCTAAATTTGTCAGTGGTTCATTTGTTATTCATTTTCGCTTTAAGGCGTTCTGTGAATTTCTGAAAAAGTTGCCAATGGAGTCATTTGAATTTGTGGATACTACGCCGTAAAAGTTGGGGAAAAACTGGATAGCAAGATATACAGTAGACAGATATAGGGATATTGCAATTGTAAGGAACAGATCAAATATGGCTGGTTTGACTCGATAAACATTAAGCTTCGCATCGATGCCATTGTAAAACATAAAGTCCGGCTCGCGAGCATCAGGTTTATCATAAATAATTTTAACATTTTTCAGATATTTTTCAAATCCGTCCTTGATATCATTGTTCTGCAAAATCGATTTTACGCCAAGGTATGGCAATATATTGGCTTCACTTATTACCTGTGTAAATAAATCGTATTTAAAATCTGAATAATAAATGGAGTACATATTAATTAAACTTACAGCATCGCCGCTAAAAACCTCAGATAATGTATCTATTTTATACATATAGCATGCCAGAGTCTCTGCAATTATCTTCACAGCAGTAATCGTTTGCTGTACTATATGGGCTTCGTTGTCCCTAAACATTGTTGTACGGAACGGACTTCCAGGGGCTTTCACCGAAGATAATGTAAAAGCGGGATATCGCTTCATGCTGAAACGCTCATGCTCCCACGAAAGTTTCAAATCGGCTAAGTTGATTTTCTTATGAACCCCTTCAACCGTTATGTTTTCGGCGTGATGACCTGCGACTGACTTGAGTAGCTTAAAAAATTGACTTATTGAAGTTTTTTCCTTTGGTGGTTTGGAAACATGCAGGTATAGCACATTGGGTTGATTGTTTGTCAAACTCTGTGTGATCGTGTCCAGGCATAAAACAAACTCAACATTCTGAAAATTAATAAATTTAATTAAATTTACACAAACAACCTTTTCAAAATGGATAAAAATAGTAGCAAGTAGCAAAAGACGGAATGGCAGGTTTCCGAGAAGAGTCGATTCAGCATTGCTGCACATCATATTTATTAGATTATAATTTACCTGTAGAGACATATTGTCATCCATTTCTAGCCATTTTTTAGATCCCTGGAAGTTAAGTAACATACCAGAGTCTGAAAGCAAGAATCCTATACGGTATTTTGGCGCTGTACTAATCATGGAGTGCAGTTTACTGAATACTTCTATAAGTGACATCAAAACTGCGGCATCAGCATTTAATGGATAATCCTAAAAAAAAAATGAATTTAATTCATTGCTTATGTATTTATTTATTTATGAGGAGTTATTTTAATAATTGGGAGGCGTAATGGCGATTTGGATTTTGTATTGCGGCGAGTTTTACTTACATTAATTATTCCAAAAGTCTTCAAGCTTGCTGTTATAAGAATAAGCGGTAAACTACCCTCAACAGTGTTCTCCATATGCTTCAGAGGAAGCTGATTTGGCAAAAATTCACCTTGAATAACTGGTACTTTACTATTCTTGTTCGCCGCACTATTTTGTCCATCTACAGTGACATGGTAGCCATTCGCAGAGACAGATAATAAAAGTTGGCTAGCTGCAGTTTTGTTTTTAGTATCATTATCGATGGCTGTGTATGTGATATCATTGATAATATGTTCCAACTCCTTGTTGAAATGAGCAAAATAAACCGGCACGGGTATGGATTGTTGCAGCATTTGCTGCTCCAACATTAAGACATGATCCTTAACGTCATCGGCTAAAGCTTGTACATCCTTCGGCAGCATGACTATAAGGCCACCTGCTTTCTGTCGGATTTCATTTAAATCGCTTACAGAAATATCCAGTAACCTAAAAGAAGCAAATTCGTATGTATTAAATATTTTACATATGACATAAGTTGAGTTAACTCAATTATAAGATTGCAAGTATTTTTGTACTGTCTTGCAAAAGAAAATATGATTATATTAGGGGTTGCACAATGTATGTATGAAAGTAGATTTTACTAGTAGTAGGCCTTCCAGATATAGACTTGAAACTGTAAATTTATAATTGTATATATCCACGTAAGCAGGTTGACAAAATCAAGAAAAATATACATAAATTGCCCAACATATTCCACATCTTAGTCAACTAATTTGGAAATTTGATGACTAAAACTAATTTAACAAATCGAACAGAAAACAGAACTATAATATTTTCGAATAACTCCGGATCTCGGCTTTTGTATGGTTTGGTGATATTCTTAGCGGTTGCCGGCACAATTCCATCTACCAACTCTTCTTACCTTGCTAGAACACAATGCCGACCAGTGTTCCAAGTATATAAGGATTTTGCTTCTAGAGATATAGCGGAAGATCGAGAACCTATAAGATGTTAAATAAAAGCATGCATAGTTAATACGTATGTACACATATTATCGGCAAATAGCGATTATCATTAATTTATGTACCAAAATGTTCGCCATTGACGTCAAATTTAATCATAGACATAACTTGAAACTCGCTAGCTAGACATGGCGAGCAGAATATTAAAATCGGCAAAGTTATAAGGAGATAATAAGGCAGTCCACCGCGAAAGATGTCCGCAAAATTGTCAGCATCATTTAACATATCAGATTTCTTTTATTAATTAATATTTAAATTACTGTCTTCCTAATGGGATGGCTAATTTGGACTTGATAACTCAATTTATGCCGCATGTATTTCTGCAATGAGTGTTATCGAATAATAAACATGGCTAATTTTGGAATGCTGGAATGGAACATCATTGTTGAAATCGTTATACATTCAATCCCACAATATTATTATGGACTGAGAAACACACTAGATATTTAATTGGAAATTAAAATTGCAATTATAAGAGCTTACCAAGAGAATATTAAAGAGGATAGTAAAGGAGTGCATGCTTTTCCAGCGTGTTTCATGTTTCATATATTATGATATTATGGGTTGTATTAAATAAGAAATTCATTAGAACAAAACACGCTGAAGCCATTGCACAGTTATCTGATTTATCGTGTGCGTCCCAACTATTTTTATCAGTCAATTAAAATAATTTACGATTTATCTCCACTTCCACCGCAATGGTCAACTCGTCTAGTTTCTTTTAAAAATTTGATCTTACATTAAAATTTACAGTAACGGCTGTAATAAAACTCACCTTTGTGAATTTCGCTAAAAAAATAATAAGCCAAATCTATTTTTTCACTTGAGATTTATTGTACTGTCGTTTTAGATATTAATATTTCATCGTTTCAATATCGACGCTTATCTAAGTTGAAATTCAAATTTTTAACTGGAAGCGTCATGCACAAGCCACTGTGGGAAAAACGTTTGAAAAGTGTGGCAACCTTAAAATATCCGCGGCATTTTGGTGAGATTAACTCTGATTAAAATGG
Source organism: Drosophila grimshawi (assembly GCF_018153295.1). Classification (NCBI taxonomy): domain Eukaryota; kingdom Metazoa; phylum Arthropoda; class Insecta; order Diptera; family Drosophilidae; genus Drosophila; species Drosophila grimshawi. Next base: position 25,813,697 of record NW_025062900.1, read on the forward strand.
AAGACTTTGAAAAAATTGAGAAAATTGGTGAAGGCACTTATGGAGTAGTATATAAGGGGCGCAATCGCCTAACTGGCCAAATTGTCGCTATGAAAAAAATTCGATTGGAGTCTGATGACGAAGGAGTTCCTTCCACCGCTATAAGGTATATACTTGTTTAAATATGAGGATTTTCAACTAACGCACATGCATGAAAACAATTATTTATAGGGAAATCTCGTTACTAAAAGAATTAAAACATGCAAATATAGTTTGCCTAGAAGATGTTTTAATGGAAGAAAATCGGATCTACTTGGTATTCGAATTTTTATCAATGGACCTAAAAAAATATATGGACTCCTTGCCACCTGAAAAGTATCTTGATAGTCAACTGGTGCGAAGCTACTTGTATCAAATAACAGATGCCATTTTATTTTGCCATCGTCGTCGGGTGCTGCATCGCGACTTAAAACCCCAGAATCTTCTTATTGACAAAAATGGAATAATTAAAGTTGCCGACTTTGGACTGGGCCGATCTTTCGGAATACCCGTACGCATATATACCCATGAAATTGTGACATTGTGGTATAGGGCTCCAGAAGTATTGTTGGGCTCCCAGAGATACTCATGTCCAGTTGATATTTGGTCAATTGGATGCATTTTTGCCGAGCTTGCTACTCGGAAGCCACTATTTCAAGGTGATTCCGAAATAGATCAATTATTCCGAATGTTCAGGTAAGAGTATACAATTTGTAATATCTAAAAAAAAGTAATGTTGTTGAGGACTCTTACTTGTTGAACACTTGTGTACCGTAATTCAATTAAATGAAAAACAAAGGAAGTTGACAAAAATATATATGTAATTTTATTTTTAGAATTCTCAAAACACCCACTGAAGATATTTGGCCAGGCGTAACTTCGCTGCCCGATTATAAAAATACATTCCCATGTTGGTCAACAAATCAATTAACTAATCAGCTTAAAAATCTGGATGCTAACGGCGTGGACCTCATTCAAAAGATGCTTATTTATGATCCAGTTAATCGAATTTCAGCCAAGAAAATTTTGGAGCACCCTTATTTTAATGGCTTTAAAATTGACTTGGCTACTTCAGCCTAAGATATTTGCCTTTCCACATGAACAATTAAAATTAGTCATAAAAATAAATGTACCATATAATACATTCATAGTGCATTTCTTGATATGCGTGAATTTAATAGTTAGCGTCTCCGCTCCCGCTCTTCATTAGCAATAAACTGTATACAAAAATAATAATGTTATCTAATCGCTTTGTAATTCGCAACGGGTTTTGGTTTAAAGCGACAAGCGGCACGGTTTGCAAACCTGGGTCCAAAAGTCAACTGATAACAGAACCTGAAGACTTGTAACAGCAACCGGCTGATTTTATAACATCACATTTTTGAATTAAATAAATCACCATCATATTAAATCAGGGGGAAAACCCCTTTTCGCTAACTCATCTGATTCAATAGTGTGTCAAAGCGCACACATTCATGGGTTTATTAACTTAGTTCGCAGTTATACATATTTATCGTCCGCTACGTTTGTGCACACAGTTAGTGTTCATAATAGTGTTCGATTATCGCAAATTTTTGACGGGAAATGTGTTTTGCTCGCTCGGTAACATATATGTAAATTTGTAACCGAAGAGCTCTTCATGTCTTCATGTAATTATCATGTTAGTAGCTCCAACAAAATATATATTTTGTATGCATATCATTTTTATTTTATAATAATAATAAAAATTACTGAAGCAAGTTGTGTGCAAGTCTACAATTAATTAATCTAACTCAATTCGATTTTCCAAAAACAAATTACCAGTGTGCATTTTAGATTCTTTCATTTTTAAGTGGGAATTTAGTAAATCATCCATGGTTATTGAAAGTAATGCCTTATTTATATCTGTAGTTGAGGACGCATTGTTTGTATTACTTGCTCGCATAAACTGCCTCATTCTATAGACGGAAGCGTTTCGGCACATTTCCCGAAGATCTGACCCAGAGAATCCGTTCGTTAGTTTAGCCAAACGGTTATAGTCGACGTCACGATCGATTTCCTCTGTTGCTAATATTAATTTAAGGATATCAATTCGTTGACTCTCGGATGGGAGGCTTATGTGAAACTGTGCTGGCATTCTACGAACAATGGCCTTATCAAGATCTTGCGGCCGATTAGTAGCGCCCATTACAATCACCGCAGAGTGAGGATCCGTACTTAGGCCATCCCATAGCATCATGAATTGCGTTTTCATCATAGCTGTGGCCTCATGATCATTTGAGTTACGTGCGCGAAGAAACGAATCGATTTCATCCACGAAAATTATGCATGGCTGAATTTTAGCAGCCAGCGAAAAGACGGCAGATGCAAGCTTCTGCGATTCACCATACCACTTGTCAGTAAGAATGGCCACATCCAAGTTAATAAATCTCATGCCAGCCTCCTTCGCAGTGGCTTTCGCAATTAATGTTTTGCCGCATCCTGGTGGTCCATGCAGCAGTACACCTTTTGGGGCTTGCCAAAGTTTTGATTCCTTGAAAAGATCTCGATGCCGTACAGGCAACACAACCGATTCACGCAGGTCCTGAATCACCGAATCTAAGCCAGCTATATCGCTCCATTTAACCGCTATGTCGGCTGGAACTATAAGGTGTGATGCAATCATCAGCTCATAGTCGGTAAACGTCTGCAGACTTACGTCGAAGTTTTCTTCTTTACTTAACCTACAGGAAATAAACGACACATGTTATGACTGCATTTCGTTTCAGATTAAACATACCTTTTTAACTGTTCTTCAGCAAGCAATTTGGCTTTTTTTTTGTTTTTACTGGTTGGATCCAATTGATTCATCATCCATTTTACTGAATAATATGTTATCACAGAGGCTATTGAAACTCGCAGCAACATTTGAATCATATGTCCTCGAGTCAATTCAGAGCCTCCAAAATTAAAGTGATCCATCGTGTCCTTATTCAAATACCACTAGCGTTTAAGAAAATATTATCTGTGCTGCTTAGAAATTCATAAGCATATAACTTAAAGGGCTGTAAATAATTAATCGATACAAACTAATCGATAACATTGTAGAGAAGATCCATACCAACATTGAGTGTATTCCAACAAATGGTTGTGTGAAATAATAGACGGTTTAATATTTTCGATATTTTTTTTGTATTGTAATTTTTACTGTTTGCTTCAGCTTTCGAAGGAAAATTCAATGTATATTGGGTATTGTACACATTTTTATACCATTATAAATGGGACTTCCAAGGAATTATTTAAGCGAAGCTATAAGAAATCCACTCCTTAAGGGTATTCTTGGCTTAAAAAACAATGATTTTTGTATGTAAATAATTCAAGATATTGCGTCGGCATTGAACATTATCGATACTATTAATGCAACATGTTATTTTGAATCAAAGAAGCAAGTTGAGTGTATTGTCAGATATTTTGAAGTCCAGAAAGTCCTGCCGGATTAGAATCGAAATAAATTGACAGCTTAATTCTGCCTTAAGCCGACTAAACTTTCTGCGGGAAACATATCAAATTATTCTTGTCTTCATAGAATTTCATTGTTCGACAATTAGATAACAATTCTTAGCTGCAACGAATTTTTGCACACAAGCATATTTAGTTGAAAAATGCATTTCAGTTCATTGTATAGATAGAAAAGAATGCCCCTGTCTCTTGTTAGGTCTGATACATTTGTTAGTAGTAATCAAAATATGAATACTATCGAAAGTCACGAAAAACAACACTGAGGATGACGCACGAAGAGAACAAAGATGGCGTTCCCGATGGTAACACGAACAAAGCCAGCAGAATACTAAAAATAGAAGTGTTATGAATTTTATAAAAAACATTGTTTAAAGAGTTGAAATACTTTTAAAAAAAGCTTTAACAAACAATTTGCCATGTGTAAACTAAAAAAGGATTTGGCAAACTAAGCGTTGTTCGTTGCAGTGCAAGTTTTGTGCAAATCAAAACATACATACATAGATACATATATGAAGTTTGTGTGTTCGTGGTCAAAAGAAATACAAATCCGATCCACACCTTTTTTTTATAATTTCGACGGTTCGGTTTTGGTGCAATTGTCAAAAAAGTGAACAATTATAGTTGCCCACCGTCAATAGTAAAACGGCATTAAACTAAACGAATTTTGTTCAAGTGAGTATGCCTTTTATTGAGCCTGTGAATGAAATTGTCGGATTGCTTACGACTTTATTGTAACACACATATGTATGTATATACACACATACACACACACTACACACACATAAATATATATACATATATATATCTATACTTATATATATATATATATATATATATAAATATATATATGTGTTCGTGTAAATATATCAAAATAAAAGAAAAAATGTAAATAGATATAATGATTCTAAGCTCAGTACCGTTTTTTTTTTATTTTATGGAATCAATCATTTTTTTATTAAAATAAAAAATTGTGAATATACCTTGGTAATCAAAATTGATTTGCCTTGAATTATCTTAATTATTGTGGCTATTATTAAATTCGACCCATGGAGTAGTGCAATACCAAGAAATAATAGCTCGAGTATTACACCTAGGCGTCTGCTGATGATAGTGGCTCTCATATCAACCGGCTGTCGTCTAGGCTGGTAGGCTGGAGTTGTTACTCAACAGTTGTCAAGTTCCACTCTCGGCGGGGTAAACAATACACTTTTATTAATGTGCGAGTCCAAAATTTGCGCAGGTAACTTTTATTTTAGCTACTTATACATTTGGTCCTTAAAGAAACATTTTTCTACCGTAATTTATGCGAGATTTGTATGTGTTTCTCTGTAAAAAAGGGAAAACATTAGTTGAAGCAAGCAAATTTAACACAATTTAACAACAACAGTAATGAATGTTATTGTTTAATTATTTCTACCATTTAATAAATAAAAGCAAAGAAAAATGCTGGGAATTAAAATTACATATTGTTCTTTTTTTTTTGTTATTGCTGGATCATATATTTTGGCCTCTGAAATTAAGAGTTTTCATATGAATCCAAAAATGTTTTTGTTAATTTTGCCTTTTACCTGATTTTAATTATTTAATTTAAGTGAATTTTGAGACGATCGAAAAATATTCGAGTGGAATTCAACAGTTTTCTATCATCTTCATCATCATTTAGTCAGCAGAAGCAGTCTTATATATTGAAAAGGATGTGAAGGATAGGAGATCCTAACTCATATGTGCATTGCCAAAATATATTTTCTGTTTAGCCTTAGCTCATTTGGCGAATAATTGTGACTTAAATTCCATAAGAAAATGCAAATCGGAAATCAATGCCATCGGATCAAGAAGATCAAGTCGGAAAAGGTTGGTGGTCGGCCGAATGTGTTTACAAACTAAAACCATATTTCGCCAATAAAATAGAATGTAATACCAAAGTAATACTCGTTTTTTGTAGTCCTGCAATTGTAAAATATTTTAAACTATTGACAAGTGCAATGCTTTTCTTATAGACAGGTGAATATATATTTCCTAACCCCAATATATTCCTGATTAGCATTAATTGGATCCCGCTTAAAGTAGTCTACTGTCGAGTTCGGCAGCATGTCGAAGTCTGACGCATTGGAACACTAGGCATGAGAGAACTATTAATCAAATGATGTGTTTCTGTGAGGGGAAAACTGTTTTAAATTGAATTATTTTATATATTTTTTGTTAATATATATTCTGAGTGATGGAATACCCGGTGTATATAATAAAATGTGACTTATTGTAACCTTAGATTGTAACTGAACTTAAGTTAGCTTAAAGTAATATATATTTAGTTTCATAATACTAAAACTTTGATATAAATGGATTGTTTCCTTGCAGGCTTCTTTCTGTCCAGTCACCGTCCACAAAAGAACGTCAGAGAGATCATGGCGACCAGTGATGATGAGCCCATGCACTTGTATGAAGTGTTTCAGAACTGTTTCAACAAAATAGCCAATAAGCAGCCGCCGGGATCAGTGGGAACTGAACGGGGTGGCGGCTATCACTCACCGTATGGAGGCCTTGCTGTGGAGAACGGGATGTATCCGAGTGACTTTAATTCCATTCACGATGCAAACGGAAGCAACAACAATCGATTTGCGAACACATCTACAACAGTCGATCAATACTTCGATTCGGGGGCAACAAGCAGCGCGGGATGGTATCAATCGCAGATGCACAGCAGTTCCAATTACATGGGCCAGACAACTTATCAGAGCAATACGCCAATATCTTCGCATCCCATGGACCATCAGCAGGTGCATAATGCTGAGGGTTTAACAAGCAGCACAAGTATTGCAATGCAAATGGGCGGTGAGAGCGGACAAATTGGTATGCACAGCCCGGCATCGACATCACTGCCGCCAATGAGTTCATTTCGTGGCGGATCCGGCAGCATACCGAACATTGGAGCACCGACCGTGCTCTCGCCGGCCGTGTACAATTCACCGCAACACAACCAAACCGCAGTGCAGGTGCAAGCACAACAGCATAGTACTCTGGCCTCGGCTGGGCAAATTGGCCACCATTCCCTGAATCACACCCCGCTACCTCACGCACATTCACATTCCCATCACAATCAACAACTGAGTCCTGCAATGCAGAGCGCTGACGGCTTTGGTGGACTAAGTACGGGCGGCCCCAATGCGAAAGTGCCTGGAGCTGGCAATTCCTCGGCAACGTCATTGCGTCAGCAAATCTATATGTCGGCTGCAGCAGCGGACCAGAGTATTAGCAGCTTTAGCTCAAACCCATCAACGCCGGTCAATTCACCGCCGCCATTGACGCAATCGGGTGTTGGCGAGGGCAATGTCTCCGGCAATGGATCCGGTTGGAGTCATAGTGTCCTCAATGGCAGTGCCGGCTCAAATTATGCCAACGATATGGTGCCCGTAACCAGTTTACATACCATGGCTTCTGTATTTCAAGGCGCACGCATGGAAGAGCGCTTAGACGATGCCCTCAATGTGCTACGGAATCATTGCGAGCCCGAAATGTTGGCAAATGTAAATACATCGCTAAATTCGTTGGACAATACTGAAACGTTATCTTCCTTCGTGGCCAATTCACCCTCGTCCCATCTAATCGGCGGTAGTTCCGGCGGAAATGGTGCACTTGTACCTAACACACCGAGTACCCTGACGCATGAGGTTCTTTCGCTGAGCACACCTGTTGTGGGCACAACCGGAATTCCATCAGTAGGTGGTGCAGGTGGTGCCGGATTAACAAACATTAAAATGGAGCGAAATGCATCGACATCGATACCAACAACATCAACAAAAACAACCAAGAAGCGAAAGGAGCCAACTGGCATCAGTAATATTGCTCATGCGGGCGTCTCGACCACATCGAATATTTCGAATCTGGAAATATCGGATGCGAAACCAACAAGTTCAGTGGAGCCATCATCGAATGCGGCACAGCTGCAACAGCTGTCGCAGGGCGCCAAGGGTTCAAAACGGCCACGTCGATACTGCTCCTCGGGGGATGAGGACGACGATGCCGAGCCGGCTGTCAAAGCTATTCGCGAAAAGGAACGGCGTCAGGCAAATAATGCACGGGAACGCATTCGTATACGTGATATTAACGAGGCTTTGAAGGAACTGGGTCGGATGTGTATGACACACCTGAAATCGGATAAACCGCAAACCAAGCTTGGCATCCTCAATATGGCTGTGGAAGTCATTATGACGCTGGAGCAACAGGTTCGCGAACGAAATCTGAATCCGAAAGCCGCCTGCTTAAAGCGTCGCGAGGAGGAGAAGGCGGAAGACGGTCCCAAACTGAATATCCAACACCACATGATACAGCAGCCGTCTGTGAGCACCGTCGGCAATAGTTATCATCATAGCCAGCCTTCACAATTAGTGCCACCACCATCTCAGACCATAAACAGCATGGCCTTACCTGCTAATCAGACTAGTAACGTTCTACCACCACACTTGCAACAGCAACAACAGCAGCAGCAGCAGATTGGACAACACCCACAATAGCATGCAGTTGGCAACGACCTGAAAGCATCATCATCAGCAGCAGTAGCAGCATCATCATCATCTTCCATTGCAACCCAATTGATTCAAGACTCGGCAAAGTACTCATCAACCTTCGAGTTAGAGCAACATTTATTAAGCAATTTTTTCAGACGTTATCACGCAACCCAAACCATTTCCGAGGCAATACCCCTTTTGCAGCATCCGCAATTTTAGTTGATTTTTAGTACTTATTTTGTCGACGGAATCAGCATATGCCAATATACAATTTTGATCTTGTTTATCAATTGTATATACTTTGTGTTTTAATCATGATTGACGGCGTTATTTGGAATTTTGATCCAGATGATAATTATCTTGGGTTTACATCATTTTGTGCGATTGTCACTGTAGCCACCTTTTTAAACATTCATTCATACATAATTATATAATTAGATCTACGTAGGTTTATTTACAAAAATAAAACAACACAACAACAACCAACAAACAAACAAAAAAAAAAAAACAACAAAAAATGAAAAAACAAAAAAAGAAATCCCAATTTCATATATACAGACTTTCTTATATTCCCCATATTCTTAGGACAATACAAAGGTATATGCACATTAATTTTTCTTAAACGTGTTAAATGCTCGCATGTAATTTAAAAAAAAAAAAAAAAACCAACAAAAATAAAAACGAAATATATAATAATAATTTATATATTTAAAGCAACCGAGTACTTACAATAAGTATTAGAAGGAAGTAATCGTTAAATAAAATTAAAGCTAACTGTTAACTCAACTCTTAGCTTTTAAGAAACTTTTTAAACGGTTATCAATTATATAATACGCTAGAGTAGGTTAAACATTAAATGAAATGCTATTTTATGTGCAGCGTTCTAAACTTAACTGACATAGGAAAACAATCGACAGCTAAATGCTTCAATGTCAACTGGCTGCCAAATTTGATCAATGCTGCTTAGATAGTTAAAGGCAAATCCATTTGTCAATGGCGATATTCAAAGAGCATTCTTGGCATGCAATGTATATTATATTTCGTACATTATAATTACTTCAATTCTTTATAAATTTCGTTTTAATCGCTATGTTATTAAGTAACGATATCGAAACATATCTAGCTTGTTAATGGTGAAAAGCATTTTTATTTGAAAATTGTATTTAGTTTATCTTTATTCATACATAATTGCTCAAACATTTCAATTATAAATTGTATAAATATGTGTATGTATGTGTTTCTTAGTACATAATGGTTGCCACGCCGTTAATAATGAATAAATGAGGCAAAACATAACTTACATACTCTCGTTTACATGTTTGCCCAACAAGCTTTGTTAGATGCAATATGAAAATGTTTAGTGTTTTTGTTAGTTGACCCTGTTCAAGAGTTCATTTATTTAATGATACAGCATCAGAAGGAATCATATTGGAGTGAAATTTGCATAAATAGAGCTATGGTTGGCTTGCTTTGGCCAGAGAGATATATTTTCGCTTTTTAATACTTTCTCAACATGTTCATTGGAATTAAGCATCTACGAATTACACAATTTGACATATTAGTTTCGGCTGAAAGGTTTTTTCTTTTTGTTAATGGGCAGTCCTTAAAAAGTTTCTTGATTGTAAAATGAGTTCAGTGTTAGGGACTTCCTTTAATTCTGCCATTCGGGAACCGATTGAGAAATTTCACAGCGATTTAATGTCAAGAGCGAGTTATGCTGAAATTATTGAATGAATGAATTATTGTCAATCCAATGGAAAACGGAACATTCTCTGGGCCAAAGATCGGATAAAAATTGTATAAGGAGTATGCAGATGACTATAACCCCATAAAGTATATTCTCGCGAGCAGAATCGTTAGCTAAGCCGTCCATCCCCCAGCCTACATAAGGAAAATCTGTTAAGCGACGAGTTTTTGTATAAACAACTTTTATGTTAAGCAAGTTATCCGGTCCGAACCGATGTGCGGTTTACGTTCCTAACATTTAAAACAGAAAACCATCTTCATTGACCTACTATATATACCTTTCACAGGAACAATCGGTCAGTTATTTTTTTAACGTATGGGGAGATTTGGCTTTTGTCAAGTTGAGTCCAGTCTGTAATGGAATGCAAACTTTGGCGAATCTAAGACATTCGTTCTTTCTTGTTTTTATTTGCATCTTACTTAATAATTTAGGTCTCTTACTCTTACTTAATAATATCCGTCTCTCTTTCCGTCTGTCAGTGATGTACACAAAGTAGATAAATTTAAAACAGCTTTAATGAATCTATATGGATTTCGTTTTCACCTTTTTCTCACTAAAATTTTTTTAAATAAGTGTAAAAAAGTTTGAGGGAATGTATTTGAAAGGCAGGAGGGAAAACCCATCGCTATTAGAAATGTTTTCTAAGCAGAAGAGTGGCCAAAGATCTGATAACACCTTCTATTATAGAGAAGGCTATCACTGAGAGCAGTAAGTGGTCTTTTGTACCAAGTGCTCACGATTTGGATCGACCAGGTCGATCTTTCTTATCTATTTTTTATATCCGCAAAAGTAATTAGCTTCTTACACAGATGCTTTCTTACACTCCAGAGAACTGTTGGCTTCTCGCATAACAAGTGCAAAGTATTCGAGTCAGCCACTTCACACAGGCAATAAATGTCCTTCGGCGTGATTTTTTGTGCCTTTTGCACTCAGTAATATACATACAGTGTCTCGCAGTTCAACTGGAACAGCTCCTAGCAAAAAAGTTAATTGCCTGCCATAAACAAATTATTCAATATTTTTCAAAAATTCCAAAGACCGATGGTAGGTACATATATTAACTACCTAAATGACTATATGACCCCCATAAACTGGGGTTTTCCCACCGGCTAGGCCGGTGTATGTAGATCCAAGGCCAAATGCATAGCTTAATACAAAAATGCTTTCAGGCTATGATTTTCTTCTCAAGGCCAGACCAAAGGGATTCAGAATTACTTAACATCATTTATGCGCCCAGTTGTAGAACCCAATTTAGAAGTTATTTCCGTATATATAAGCTTATGAGTAGAAGTCTACATTGTTTTGAACTAGAACGCATTTATCGATAAGTAGGCCTCGACGGTAGTCTTCGACCTAATGCTTCACAGCTAACTCACACATCGGAAACGGTACTTGTTGGGAAGCTAAAGTTTGATCTTAAGCTTCCCCTTTGAATTTAGGTGAACCTTGAGCCGGTCAAGCCGGTCTTTTCTTGATATATACGAGATTTGTGGAGAAATGTTTTAATGAACTTTATTGAGATTCTCTTCTTACTCTATGCAAATCTCCTTTTACCTATAATTTAGTTTTTAAAAAATTATTTACCGGGTCCATGCGCAAGAGCATTTACTGACTGATCGCGATCGTCTCCAAAGAGTCCATGCCATGCGCAGCAGCCCGTGAGAAAAAGAAACCACTTTACTCAACCAAAAACATTTTTTTTATAAATATCTATATATAATATTACTATATTTTTATATTAATCTATTATCGCAATAAAATTGCCGTAATTATCGGCATTATTGCCAACTATCGATTGTCAAAAGTAGCTTCAACGATGACTCAAAAGAAATTTGCTCTGATGCATTTGTAATAGCTATATAATATAAGAGAGTGTGATAAATTAATGGCAACTGGAATGGCAGTACCATACTCTAAATAACCCGTATCTGTAGGAAATTATTTTTATGAATGAAAACTAAAAAAATTATATTTTGTGGGGTTTCATAATTTTGCATTAAATGTATAATTGCAGTTGTTGCAAAATTCGTTGGTTCTGTCTACTTTTTAAATGCAGTTTTCGCAGCTTTTGTAAATATTTTTTCATTAAATAATTTTTTTTTTTTTTTGGTGTACATTAAGCTAGTTTGTTACATGTTATACAAATTCCAAACAGAAAATTGCTGAACAGCCAAGTCTAGCGGGACTATAGCTAAAACGGCAACACTACTTAACAACACTAATCTGTTATCGACAACAAAAAATCGACGAACAGACATAAACAAGAATGATCAATATTTGGATTTTAATTGTAATAAAGCAATTTCTTATGTTGACGTTTATTTGATTTATTTAACTTAATATTTATGTATGCCGACGGTTATAGCTAACAGGCGACTAGCTTGTCCAGATTTTAATTGTTCGTTCAAAAACTGAAGATCAAAAGTAAAGTTTTGCCGTTTGCGTGACAAGCGAATTAACTTTTGAGAGAATTGCAAACATATCGTGGCACCGTGGCACCCTTGATTATGATTCGCAAAGCCGGTTTCAACGTATTCACCTGCATATTATATGTTGTTGGTTCACTTAAATAAAATACTTTACGAAATGCCCTCGTTGATTCTTGAAATATTGAAAAGCTTTCCTGTCTGTATGAATTCTGCAAAGAAAAAGTTCATTTAGTGTTGAACTTCAACTCGGTGCTTTAGCAATAGAGCTTTAATTTAACGTGTTGAGATCATCGTTGCCTATAAATCGAAAAAGTTAGCAAAACTACAGTGCGGCTAGGTATATTTCTATACAAATGTATAAATGTGAATATATACTTGCATTACATTCCATGTAAAAAATACACATATAATGTACATATCAAAAGTGTTACAAATTCCGCTTATATTCAGTCTAATCTATATATGTACAAGCGTGTATATGTACATTAATTCACATACATATGTGCATACGAATTTAGACATGTAGTAATTTGTGTTTGTTTAATAAATACGTATATCAAAGTATTTTTATTTGTGTGCAAACACACACACAGCTACATCTTTACCTTCATATATGTTTGTATATATAGTTATATTCTTATACAATACTCATGCATGGATTTATGTACACATCTACATTTGTACACTTGTACCTCGTACATACTAATTTCTTGTCATGCACACACCTAATTTCTTATAAGAGCACGATCGATCACAGTGGCTATATGGACATATTTTGAAGGTAGATAGATACTTGCGTACAATAATCGGCCTGTATATATATAGTTATTAGACAACATCTACATACAGATAGGTCATGCCTTTCATATACAAATTACCCAGCGATTCGTTTTCGCTCGGGCCCTGAACTCACCGTTAATCTCAGCGACGCAGAGAGATACAGAGAGAGAGAGAGAGAGAGAGAGAGCATAATCCAGATTTTAAATTAAGAGAGATCGTGGATTTTGTTTGCAGTCTGTTTAGCTCCTCAAGTTTTTGTTGTTGTTGTTTAGATTAATATTAGAATAATTGAGCAGCTATGTTTACAATCAACAAATTGAAATATTAATTTAATTTTCGGCGAGGACTACAATAACATGACCAACAAGTTCGCCCCGCTGACGTGTAAGAAATACTCACAATACATTTCTTATGTACTATTATTTAGCGACTTTTTGTATTGCAAGGTGTTAAAATAAAATATCACATCCATGGCAAGTTAGGGAGCAGCGCTGTAATTGAATAGTGAGGTTACTATTAGATATAAGTTTGCTATAATCGAGCCGACTTAGAACGCAAGCAGATCGATTACTGATAAAGCCAAAAATATAGTCGCTTCAAGAATTCTATCTGAATATCTGATATCTGTAAATGTCTAGACGATAGCTGCATTGTATTTAAATACTTCGAATCGTATCTTGTTGTTAACTTATGCTTTTTACATCAATTTCGATAAATTAGCTTAGATAAATATGCTCTATAGATTCAGCAAATACTTAAAGTATTTTTGCACGTTTTGTGACGTCATATTTTTATTCATATTTAGTGATCATATTTTTGTGACATAACTTCAGTTTTTTATCTACTTTAATAATTTGCATGAGCTGCTTTTATGAGCATAATATTTAACGGTGCCACAATTACAATTCTGTTCTTTCTTTAAAGTAATGCAACACAAAATGATTTTCTCCTCTCTCTCCCGATATACAATATCTTTTTCTTGCTGCTGTTGTTCTTGTGCTTGTTAAATGATTAAGAACTATAATTAACTCTTTGATAAGCGGTCCGCATCTTCACTTATTGCTCGTCTCTCGTTTCTCGCCTCTCGTCTGCCTCCCGTGCAATTGTTGTTGCTGGTTCGCTGTTTATGCTGTCAACTGTAGCTTTTTGCCCTTAAGCACTTTGGTAATATATAAATAGAAGAAATCGCAGTGGAGAATCGTTTGGACAACGCCCGCAAAGATCGCAATCAGATCTTAATGTCGATCGATTCGACCATATAGCAATAGACCGAATTCCAAGAGCAAGAGCAAATAGATAATGGCTATTATATTATTAATTTGTTATTATTACTTTATATCATAGGATGATGAATTCGAACAAAAATCTTCCGACAAGCTGTGATAGGTCTTCAAGTCAAATCTCAATATATAACTATCCTGATCACTTAAATCCATTTCACGAAGAGGACAATCATAAACGTTTGCGCTTTTGGAAATTATCAAAACGCGATGATGACAGCAGACGAAGAAGTTTCTCTATAGGAAATCTGCGAGACGTTTGGTAAGTTGGCGGTAATATATATTTTAATTGACCAGTTATCTTTAACATTTACACACCATTCTCTTTTGTAGGAATTTTAGGTCATTTACCTTAAAAAAAAAGTCATCTACTTTGGGAATTCAAAAAACATCTGAAAGTCCTCCTGTTTTGCGAAGAAATTATGACTTAAATAGATCGTATCAACAACCAGGACAACAGGCAGCTGGAAATAGAGGTTTAATCCGATCTTTACAGAATGTTAATACCTCTCTAGAGGTAAGTTATGATATTTTGTTCTACATTGTCCAATTTCATAGTATCAACTTGTTGTTTACAAAAATGTCTAAATGCAGTTCCTACAATCCGCATCCATATTCGAGGGCATCCGTAAATGCTTACAAAAACTGTCTGTCTGATTATTATTTATGATTCCTCCTCGACCCTTTGATCTTTATGATGTATCCAATTGAAGTAAATAACCTATCTTGGGATTTATAATTCTTACACAGGCTTTTGATCATTCCTTGATCTATCAATGAACCACTGCACTTTTCCTGTGGTTGAGACTGTAAGACAGCATCTTAAATGTCGCCCAAAGTTATCTTGTCTTAAGATCTGTCACACTTGTTGCGACACACTTGTCCTTGGATCCAATAAGGTCACTTGTCTAGGATTATTGATATCCATTTAATGTCAGTAGAGAGTGATACAGGGAATTCACAGCTACAATCCTACCTGAGGTCCAACAGTTATGTTACAGGATGCATATTCATTTACATCTTGTGAGCTTGAGTTTTCTTTCCAGAGCAATGGATGTAAACCGCTACCCTGGTGTATTACTTGAGTCTTTTTTCTTCTATCGTCTTTATTAGAAGTATTTATTATTAATGGTCCTACCGCATTAGAATTCTTTAGGTAGGCAGTACAGTAGTTCTTGCACTCTAAAGCTTTAGATATTTAGCTTAGTTGTCTTTGGCTCTAGTAAAGAGAGGCCAGTCCATTTTTTTATCAAGCATAATATCTACTAACTCAGTTGGACTTAAGAACTGTGCTGTTACTTTACTTCTTTGAAAATAAATAAAGCTAGTGTGTTATTTTCCAGACTCTCAAAATCGCTTGGGCTATTTTTCTTGGCCAGAGAGCCCACGATATTCCATAGTTAGGCTGAAACCCCTATTCACTTTCTTAGGTCTGACGTTAATCGAAAGAGAATATCCCGTACCCCAATAAAAGCAGAACGTTATGAAGATTATGGATTATACTAATTGAACAAATTATATCGATTTATTTTGGTATTTCTTTACTAGGGGGACTCGAGCAGAATAAACAGTAGTCCGATATACCGCGGTAGCGGTAGATTTTATAGATGTTTGACACCACAACTTCAAAACAACCATACGATCAGGTAATAAATGAAATGATTTGGCTTATGTGTACTATTGTAAAACATTAAATTATTTATAAGTTATTATTGTGAACTTAATTATGCATATTAAGAATATTATTAATCCGAACTGTTCTCGTTTCTTTGAAGATCTTCGAATTCTAGTCTCGCAAGCACTAATCCATTTGAAACAGATATTGATTCGGATGATACTTATGGAGGAAATGTAACAGATACCAATGTTAGAAAATCACACAGAAAAAAGAGGAAAGC
This sequence comes from Drosophila grimshawi, assembly GCF_018153295.1. Taxonomy (NCBI): domain Eukaryota; kingdom Metazoa; phylum Arthropoda; class Insecta; order Diptera; family Drosophilidae; genus Drosophila; species Drosophila grimshawi. Next base: position 25,829,828 of record NW_025062900.1, read on the forward strand.
TCCCTTACCTCCAGTTAGAAATGTGGTAAATTCTAATCAATCTTTTATCCTTATGTGTCTTATTTGAAAATGAATTTTATTATATTTTGTTTCTAGGTCGGCAAACCTGCTGCGGATTCTGTTCAAGAAAAATCAACGGAAACCTGTCAGTCACCGACAGAAGTTGACATAAAATCACTTACAGTAGAAATTGAAAGATTTGTCAATCAATCAAATGAGATTTCTACTAATAAAACGAGTGCATTGGAGTCTTCTCAGGAACCGGTTGCTCGAAACACCGGCACCGTAGAAATAAGCCAACGCACCGGCGAAGATGCCAAGAACATCACTTCGAAACAAAAACACGTTAATATCGATACGGAAAAGGGCAATCCCAAAGAAGAAGTTACTATAAATATTGAGTATTTGCCAACGTGCAAACAGGTCGACCAAAATGAAAATGAAAACTGTAATAGTCAAAGTACTCATAATACTTTTGGGAAGAATAGCAATATAATTTATAGTCAAAAACATGTTAATATTGATACAAAAAGGGAGATTTCTAAAGAGGTAATCATACCATCTACACCAAATGTAAAGCATTTGCCAAATGACGAGCAGCCAGTTGTTACAGAACATAGTAATCAAAGTACTTCTAATACTTTTGGAAAAGATCCACCCAATATCACTCCTAGACAAAAACATGTGAATATTGATACGAAAAAGAACATTTCTAAACAGGAAATTATACCCGTTGCACCAAATGTAGAGCATCTGCCAACGCCCGAGCAGACAGATAAAAAACAACCAGTTAATGTGCACAGTAATCAAATTAAAATCATAGAACATAACAATCCAAGTACTTCCAATATTTTAGGAAAAGATTTCAATAAAATCACTCCTAGACAAAGTCATGTTAATATTAATACGAAAAATGAGATTCCTAAAGAGGACGTTATACCAGTTATACCAAATATAAAACAGTTGCCAAATTGCGAGCAGCTGGTTGTTACAGAACATAGTAATCAAAGTACATTTAAAACTTTTGGAAAAGATTCACCCAACATTACTCCCAGACAAAAACATGTTAATATTGATACGAAAAATGACATTTGTAAAGAGGAAATTATAACAGTTGTAACAAATGTAGAGCATTTGCCAACGTCCGATCAGACAGATAAAATACAAGTTGTTAATTTGCACAATAATCTAATTAAAGTCACAGATAATCAAAGTACTTCAAAAACTTTAGAAAATGATTCAAAAAATATAACTTTCAAACAAAAACATGTTAACATTGATACAAAAAAGGTAATTTCTAAAGAGGAAATTATACCTATTATAGCAAATGTAGAGCATTTGCCGACGAGCGAACAGCCAGATAAAAAACTGAAGGTTGGCAATGTGCACCGTAATCTTATTACGGTCACAGAAGATGGTAATCAAAGTACTTCAAATATTTTCGGAAAAGATCCCTCAAATATCATTTCTAAACAAAAACTTCTTAATGTTGAAACGAAAAAGCAGATTTCAAAGGAGGATATTGTACCAAATGTAGATTATTTGCCAACGTGCGAGCAGTTAGAAAGAAAACAGCAAGTTGTTAATATGAACACAGAACATTGTGATCAAAGTACTTATAATACTTTAGCGAAAGAATCGTTTTATAAAAATAATAACAACATCGTTCAAGGTTCAGAGTACTTGAATGAGCCGTTAACAATTCTTGAAAATTCAGAGATACATACTGAAAATTCAGAAGGAAAATTTAAATCGGCTAAGCCAAAATCGGTTAAAGAAATAATTGATTCTATAAATCGTAGTCAGAAGCTCCTGAAAGAAAGCGCAGCTAAAGGGACCCATGTATATTCTACGTCTTTGTATCTTCCAAACGATATAACACCGATAGTTGATCAGAACGAAAACAGTCATGAAGTCTGTACAAATATTTCTAATGGTAATTCAAGTTTGGATAATCCGTTACCTTTGCAACCGAGTTACTTTCAAAAAAGCAGAATAAATAAAGAGGTATTTCAATGTAGGGAGTCCTCGCCAACAACATCGAACTTGGATTGGAATCCTTTGCCAAAACCAAAGAGAATTAATAGTGATTCAACAAATTAAGATAGAGTACTTTAACTGAAAAAAAAACATGTAATTTCCTATGATGTTAATTTCCGATTCATTTTTATTTAATTTTATGAATAACGCGCAACAACGTTTCTTTCTATATAATAGAGTTTTGTAACTTGACTATTGTTGTACACTATGTAATTATATTTGAAAAAAATTAATATACAAATGGCCGCAGTGGCCCTGCTCTCATTACTGATTGACTTTTTAATTTATTCTTTTGTTTTAAGAACTAGGCGGTCTTGGCCTGTTTGTCGGTTTGTCTGTTTGCCCAATAAGTCTGCCTATGAATCTGCTAAATATAAGTGCTGTAAAGAAATGTGGTGGGCCGAACACCCACAAATCATTCATTGGTTCTACTTGTGTGTCAAATCTTAAGTAAAAGTGAAATAACATATCTGAAGCAGGATTCCCTTTAATCAATCAAGCTTTATTTCTTTACTTGTTCTTTCTGCCCAGAACTGATTTACATCTTAGGGGATACTTCAAGAAATACATAAAGGAACTGTCGAATATTTCGAGTACTCTTTAGATTTTACCCCAAATGGACATGCTTATTCCTTACTGCTCACTTCAAAAAGAGGACAATCCAGGTGATGGTAGCAGTTATAACGGTGCACTCCAACATACAGTGAAAGAAAGCAGGGTTCCCCTAAAAGCATTCAAGATTTACTGTACGACTACTCCGCATTTATTGTTAAGCCAGTCTTTCGAGATCGAGCGATGTGTGCGTCCGTATGGGTCTTGCTGTTTTCGCTGTTGGCAGCCCACGTCGACAAACCCTTTTCCAGTGCAGAACGGCTCGTCCTTCGGATGCCAAACAGTAGGACCCAGATCTTTGTGGACAACTTTCTGTAGCACAAGGTTAAGACAAGTTGTTGTGGAGGACGAGATTGATCTTCCCTAGAGAGCTCACCATCTTAAGGCAGTTGGAAAATAAATTGATTAAAATCTGCTTATCTGGGGTGTACAGCAACGGCTTAGCTCATGTGGATACTGGAACTCACCCATAATGAAGGACACCTGGGCAATCTCTCAATTAGAAATGTTGTCGAGCGGATATGCGGATCGGTTGATTCGCTGTTGGTTAGCATTTTAATTTCCTTTCGCTCATTTCTTTCGAAGCACAGCGGCGACTGGTGATCCTCTGGTTCGGGCTGTTGGGGAACTAGTTCTTTAATGTAAATGCCGCAAAGTATGCAGCGCTTCTCTTTACATTTGCATATTTGCACGCTAAAACAACTTACAATTTGCATATCTCGGCCAAAAAGTCGGATCTTGTAGTAATAGAACGCTTAGGTCATGTCAAATGCTGTCGACGTGTCTGGTTCCCATGATTACAAATAAGTCCATCTTTTCAAAATCAGACTTCATTTGCCCGAAAAAGACACCTATTGTTTTCATATTATAATCTTATTCATCTGGACCAGGACTTTTTATATACCAAATCGCTAAAATTTTAGAGATCATGGGAATGTTAATGATTTCTGTATTATTTTAAAATATAATTTGTGAAAAATTGGAAAAATTGTGGTTTTAAGTATTTAATAATTTTTCAGTGAAATTAAGTCTTTATTAAATGTCATCAAATTTAAAAATAAACTTATGTATAAACCATCTAAAATGCAATATAAGTACATATGTTGGAGTAAACTTAGCTGTCCATGAAAATTATAAAAATTTATATTATTGACTGAAAGTATGTATATTGTATAAATGGTCTTACATGATATATCCCCAGAATAGGATATTAGGGCTCCCTGTCAAATACAATGGGAGTGACGAGTCTATAAACGAACAAATACTTAAAGCATATTTAATAATTATTCTCATGTGGTTTGTTTACTAGTAGTTTCCTCAGCTTAATACAAAAACAGTTAAATATAATTTTACAATTTTGCGATATTGTGTTTAGTAGTAGTAAGTGTGGTGTGTAAATGGATTCCAGCACTTTATTAACAGTTCGCCATTCCATCAGCATGCCAATTAGAATTGGGCTGCAATGAGAGTTATATGGTTCACTTGGCTGTCTGCTGTCTGATGTGCTTTGTTACTGTTTGTGTTGTATTAATAAATTCAGTTATCGTCAAAATGAAAATTATGTTTAATGTTGATACAGTGCGTTCTTTGAGATTCCTTCAAATCAGTTCTGTTAGCAAACAAAAGATGTTTTTGCTGTTGAAATTATTGCACCTTTATTATTTGTATTTAAAGACTCCTGTTTCCTTCTTCCTATTCAATTCAATTATCCTTAGGACCGTGTACTATTAACGCCCTATTGAGTACATATGTACATGCGTATTTTGCACATCCAAAGAATACCTAAAGTAACCAAGATTTAGACTGACATCTCATCAATTGAGGAATACATAATTATTATTACACATAGAATGCCTTAAGAAATTATTATTATTTTTTTTACCATGTATGTATATGTATGTATGTACATTGCTATTTCATAATTAACTAAATTATAAATCTGAACACGCGTCTCTCAATACAAATTAAATGCTAAACTAAGAACGTATTTAAAATGGATGCTATAGCTAATGTTATGGTACAAAATTTGATGTTTTTGAATATACCACGAGGTTTGTGTCGTTTTTTTTTCTTTCTTTCTTTAATTTAATTTGTATTTATGCGTATATCAATGTTAATTTGAAGAAAAGTTTAATTTCTTCCACGATTTAGCAAATGATTTATGAGTATATTAAATATTTTGTTAATCATATCGACTTAATTTACAATACAAATCGGAAAACGAATATCAAGTACAGTTAAAATAATATACTTTGACATTATTCCTTGACGAAAAAAAATAACATTGATTAAAAGACTATTACAAACTAATACTATTTACCTTAACTTCCCCCATCACATGCAGCAGAGATGCAAAATGATAACTTATTTAATCCCACATTAGAAATATTATCTACGATTTTTATATAATAAATAGGTTTTCATAGATTGTGGAAGCTGAAGCTGTTGTATACGTTCTTCCAAATTTACTCGACCAATTTTTTGTCGAATCGACCTTCGGCAAAGATCCATTAATGGCAAAGGTTCAGCTGTAAGGAAAATTTAATTATTTGTATATTATAAAAAAAATGAAAGCTTTTTGAGTGTGCAGGGAGAACGCGAGTACGGAAGAAGTATAATTTGTTTTTTGCGAGTTCAATTTGGAATGTTTGAATATAAAATATATGGCTTCGGGAGTATTAAATTAAATTAAAATTTTATGATATTACTGATGATCATTGTAAATCAAAATGTATACTTACGATCTAATCCGCCGATATAACGCATTGTTATCTCGCAGTGTCCCCAAACGGCAGAGACGACAGGATATAGCTTTTTCCCTTTGAGGCCTTTGAATGCAATGCCAAGATATTGCTGGTCAACAATGAAGCTCAAGGTTCCCTCGTCCATATCGAGTGCCACCAAAAACTTGTCGGGAACCAAAAATGCTTCGTCATTCTTCAAGATTGCCGGATATGTGACACCGGCCGAATTCTTCGAGTCGTGATACAATTTGTTTCTGCCCAAGTCCCAGCCCCAACTCTGCTCAGTAGATCCTACTAGACTTTGGTATCCCACAGAGTGCAACGGTGCATCGCCAGATGCCACACCGACAACGGCATGAGTGCCCCTCTGCCTTGTTGGCCAATATATTTCCCATATGTGCAGTCCTTTTGTGAGACCAATTTTACCGCGAATGCAATCAGTGCTTTGTGCGACGGGATGTCTGTGAAATGTCAATTTATCATCTTCTTTAACAAATATGTTTAGCGATCTGTCCTCCGAGTTCCACGAGTGTTTCAATTGAACTTCCCGATTTGCTGGCGGCATATCAAGCAGAATATCAATCCGAGCAGGCTTAATGAAATCGGCTTGCAGTTCTCTTGGTATAATTGGCTTGAATGTTGCTTGAGAATCATTACGGTTAACTGTTTTAACACCGCCACTGATTTTTTGACCCATGTTCATGCCACGGCAGCTTCGAGATCTCCTCTGGTCAATAGCAACTTTATAAGATAATCGAAGGCGTTCAAAATCTCTGGCTTCCAAACGAGATAACACAACCCGCGGGGACAGTGTAGATGATGTTGAAAAACTTTGAGGACGTCGCCTATCACTTGACCTAACTGAAGGTGTCCGACCACCCTTATACCTGAAATTAATCAAAATAATCACAATGTATCATCATTTACACAATACTAATTTTAAACATAATTTATATATTTGTATTGTATTGTAAACCTTGCCTTGAAAAATGTTGTGTATATACACACACACATACGAGTGTGTATGTATATTTAAATATATATTATCTATGTATGCACGAAAGTACACTCATACATACATAATAAATAATAAACATTAATATAAATTCGCTACGCACACACACATCCACAGATGTACATATGTATGATCGTGTATACACACATACGCAACACAAATATGTGTGTGTGTGTATGTATATTGGGTACATATATCAAAAGGTTGAAGGATTTCACTCACCACATTAAAATATAAAACAAACTGAATTTGTAAGTACATACATTTGTATACATACACACATGAATGCATTTGCAATAATTTGTTTCATTTGAATTTTCAATAAAATGGCAGACATATATATGTATGTATGTATTAATGTACATATGCGCACATCATTTTCAAACATGTATGTATGTGTGTGTAAATGTACATGGAGTACACTGCTCGTCTAGTTATAATTTAATAACCAGTTTCATATATGTGTACATGTATATATAATTGAATATATATGTGTATAAACATGTGTTACCTTTTTTTCCCAAGTTCCATTTACAATAATTTCAACTGAGTGTTCCAAATATGTAAATACAAAATGGCGTCAGTACGGTCACCAATTTACGGTAGTTGTGTCACATACGATGCAGTTTTGTAAATGTATGAGTGTGTGTGCTTAAATATGGCATTGATTATATACTTATGCGTGTATTCCGATTTGAGTAGTTTTACATGTGCACACTATTATTATTATTTTGTTTCTTCACTTCACCTTCTGCACTAAACCCCGCTTACAAAACTACTACACGAGTTGTCAAGGTTGCAGCTACACACACATACATATGTATGTACTAACAATTGTATATGGCAAACACAGGGTGATCTAAGTTGAAAAACTGGCTTCAACAATCCAAAAACATTGTTCGATAAAAAGGCATAGTTGTACGACGAAATTACTCCGCATGACGGTTCGAATGTACATATGAATGTCCAATTATGATTTGTGGATAATAAATATGAGTTTTTAAGTGTTGTTTTCAGGGCTCAGATGTTAAACTTCGAAAAATATCAAGTTGAACTTTATACATGATACATGAACAATTTCGGATTTTGTTTTTCTTTGTAATATATATAATATATTCATCTTATAGGTATACGGTCTATAGCCAAGTGAGTTGATAAACCCTGTTTTTAGATAAGTAAATAAATAGATTCATAAGTTCAGATAATAGGCATATCTTTGATAGTGTTCCATAAGCAATTTATGAATGCCAAAAGTTGTGGCTAATTAAAAAAATTGAAAAAAAAAAAAAACAATGAAAAATTTACCGCCACAGTGGAAACTGAAAACGCTGATTTACTCAAAAGATTTGATTTTCGAAAATAAAAAGGACGATATGAATATTTGCAATTATCTAAATGGTGGTTATTTTATTTGTCCAATTTAAATTTACTGATTCCGCGTCTTGCAAAAGCATTGGTTGTAATATTTGTTAAATTCACGGCCCACCCCTTCACCAGAATGGGCAAAAGCATTCATTTTTTTTTATTTTTGTTGTCTAAAGGTAAACGGAACTTGGCGGACTTGTTCACTGAAGCAATTTATTTCTTTAAATCGATATTTTCTTCAGAACGAACGTGGACGTTCTCTTTTTTAATATGACTGAGTTCTAGAAAGACGGATTTTTAACTAATTCATTGGGGATTAACAATAGGATTCAGGTAAACGGGTGGTGGAAAATTTGTCAATTTTTATCAAGGAATTAGCATGAGGTACATGGATATAAATAAGCAGAGAAGCCAGAGCGAAAGTTAGTTCTATAACTAATAGTCTACTCAAGAAAGGATCCGGTGAGATAAAACCCTTGAACAGCTTTCTAAAGTAATTTAGTATATTTAGAAACTCAGATTTACCGACATCTAAAAAAAAACCATCAGATCAAATATTCGGACCAGAAGACTGATTGGTTCTAGAAATGCTGGGAAGGATATTTTGTGAATAGGATATAACCCAACAAGCTCACGCAAATAACCTTGGCATGATTATGGAGGATGACTGGACGAAATGCAAAATAAATTGATATCTGCAGGACGTATGTAGTCCTTAGTCCAGTACACTATTCAGTTGCACATCCTCTGCTTGACCAATTCTCAAAATCGTAGTCGGAATCGCAAAGTGAAATATTTATGACATGTGGTTTTTATCTAATCCTTGTCAAAAATTTTGTATTTCTGAATGTTATAATATTATAAATTATTGAAGGGAATGAGTATAAAGAAAAATTATTTAGCTCTTTTAGTATCTGAGAGGTCGAGTTCATGAAATAGTATAACAAACGGGTTAATTCTGATAGACATGGATGGATTCGTGAAATGAAGGCAACTACACTATGCGGATATGGGCGACACAATAGTTTAAGAACTTTGGCTGTTTGAGCGTTGGTCTAAGTTAAGAAGCATGCGAAGGCAGTTAAATGTGTCATTAGAATTTTGACAGAGGGTAAACAATTTCAACTCTGATTTTCCCCAATTGTGGTGCTTATGCCAATTTTCAGCTTAGATCTTGGAATAAAGACTCGCTTGTCTGTGCGTCTGTATGAATGTGAGATATCTCAGAGACTGTAAGGGCCGGAGAACTGAAATTTGAAATGTTTATTTGTATTTACAAAAAAAAGTTGATTTACTTGGTCAATAGCTCACCTTATTCAACAAAAATCGATAAACTCTTGAATACCATATTTATGCATTCCAAATTTTATGACAATCAAATTATACACACAGAACTACTTTTTAAATTGTAGGAATTAGAAATTGAGTTATAGTCTCTCTTGACACTGACATGACAACATATAACCATTCTAGATTTTTAGCATTTTTTAGCTAATAATTATCTGTTACATTAGTCCCCTTTCCTCTTTTTTGTCGTATTCTTAAGATTGTTTCTGGCAGTCGAAATTAATAAAACATCTGTTTTATTTGAACACATCTTGTTTTATGTGGGGTGGGGGGCGGCGGAGTGTTCTGCATTGTGTAGGCAACCTTTAAATGGATGCCGATAAAGTACAAACGACGATCTGCGGCAATTTCCGTACAACATTTTTGCTGGTTGTTCCAAAGGGCCGTCAGTTCTGTTAGTTGAAACTAGTATGTCAGACTTGGAGCTATCTTGTAGTTGCAAATTGGACATAACTATATTCCACACACACATTTACACACATATCTACACAAATATTTAGCTGCCATATGAATATTAAATTATTTTATAAAAAAAATGTTTGGCGATTCGCTATTTTGCTTGTCATACAAAAACTAGTTTTTTACAAACAATGACGCAGACAGCAAAAAAACATATGCATATAAATCAAAAGTATTAAGAAATTGTTTGTATTAATGCCCAATGAAACATTATCAGTGTGTGCAATGTATGTACTTACATACATACTTATGAATGCAATCAAATCCACATACATACATACATAAATGCATACAGATGTATTCATGCACAATTTCCTGTACGTACACATATTTAAGTTTTTAAGCGCTTGTGTGTGTGTATGTGTCCATACATATTTTGCACATATGCAAATAGATGTAAAACTTTCATTCTATGTTACACTTGCATGCATGCACGCTTAATTTTGAATTGTGAATAGACGTACATTCATATGTGTGCACATATGTACATACATTATATATTTGATTGAATTTGTATTACGACAAATTGTACTGTATATGATGTACATATGTATATACAAATCTATTGTAGTGAAAATGCTGTGACCCTTGTGCAAGGCTTTCTAGCAATACGTTGATGACCACCATATGTTATATTTATAGGTGTGCATTGCAAACACAAAAATAATATACACTTACATTACTTCCGTCAATTTTACTCTCCTTAAAAAAAAAACAAAACAACGGTAGCTCACAATGAAAGAATATAAACCTATGATTCCACGTAGAAACGAATGGAATTAGTACAAAAAAAATGAATCAATCTGCAACGATTATTCTTTCGATATTTTTATTCAGTCAGCTTAAGGTCTCTTACACTATAGGTTTTACTAAATAGTTTGACGTAGAAGTTTCATGCAACATATGCATTGACACATTTCAATAATACAAATTATACATATATATTATATTGTTAATAAATGTGTACACTAAATATATTTTTACAATTTTGTATTTATTTATATCAATGTGCTTTTGGTGGCTTTTGCCGAAAAGTTTGAAAAAATAAATACAAGTTGTCAATAGTCAGATTAATTTGGATGGAGAAATGTAAATTAAATGAGCGAGCCTATGATTTGTCGCTTTTTAAAAGACAGATCCGAAAGTAGCAAGTCGAAGTAAAGATTTCCATCATATAGAATTTAATTACATTTTCACTAAACTAACGAATGACTTTTTGTTTAGAGACCAAAAATAAAATAAGTACGCGAAATAGCCAGTCCTTGACAGTTTATTCTTTGCCTGCTCATACTGATTGCATGAGAGTCCGCTGTACGTGATACGTGTGAATGCGAAGGAGATAGTCGGTCAATTGTTCCAGAAAAGCAAAATATCTTTCTTATCGACCGACCTCCACAATGTATAGTTTACGACTACCAAAATTTGTATCATAAAAATGAGAAACGCACCCTGAGATCCTAATCAAATGACCCATCAAATTATACATATAGTTTCAACTTGGGTTCTGCTTTATCTCATTCCAGACAGGCATAATCCTTAAATTTTGGGTTCGTTTCTATTTTAGGCTACAGCTTGGCCTCCTAATTGAAGTGGAATGTCGATTACAAGGTCTAAATTCAAGAGAAGTCATCCCGTCATTTGTTTTCGAAAGTTATCGATCGAGAATCATGAACCTTATTTATTAGTAACTGCTTCAATTCATCACTCATGCCTTTGTCCTAATACTTCCCTTCTATCAAGTGTTTCGGTTAACTTCTGAGATGTATGGAAGGTCTATGAGGATAAAGTTTCAATAATTGTCTCGACTTAACTCCAGATCGGCAAAGATACCCATCTTTGTCTGCGTTTAAGCGTCTTTAAAACAGAATTTGCTATCTAGTATTCAATTAAGAATACACAAATCATACCATTATAGCCTGAGGATTGCTTTTCGCAGGAAAAGATAAATTGAGGAATGCCTCTTCATATTCCATATCGACTAAACTCAGACAATGTACAGGCAAATTCTACTCATCAGCAGTACTAAACACCACTTAGGCACCAATCGCAAGGATGGCCTAGACTTAGACTGGAGAGAATGCTTCTTGACAATCTATATGCCAGATGCAAAGTAATGGACCGTAATTACTCACAGTAATATATTACTGTATGCTACAAGCCAATCCACACTCTTAGCTCCGGTGGAACCAGTTGAGTAGGCGCTGGAAGTAATTGCGGTCCATATCAAAGGTAAGAGTGACAAACATCCGCGACCAACATCCTCAAATAATAGTCGCCTTAAATGCCTATCGGAGGTGAACTTTGATTCCCATCAGGTCGCCGTTGGAAGAAACTGGCAGTAGTTGCAGTAGTTCGAGGCTTCGTCGGATTAGATTGGATTTATGGTTTTATCAGCTCGTATTTTGATGCAGATCAAAAATATATGCAAAGGCGTACGAAGGATATCGGTGATATCCTTTTGTGTACTTATTTACTTATTGTGTTATTGAATTGTGGTTTCTTTGCAATCCTGTTATGTTCCGACCCTTAGGAGATAACTCAGAAATCTCTCTAGAAAAAACTCTTTGACGGTGCTATCGATAGCACAAAGCTTATGTGTTTTGTGGGTTTTGTTTTCAAACTACCAAACAATTATTTGACGCTTCGCTTATGGGACTGCTACATCACAAAAATAATTTATTCTTTATTTTTGGTATTAAATAACAATATTTTAATTGAGATTTTATAAAACGGAAATCTTTTAGCTTTATAAAATATATAATATTATAAAATGCAAAAAGTATATAACAATATTGATATTGTTTCAAGCATTGCTTTCGTTTTTTATTTGATTATCCCTATATTCCGACAGTGTGCATAAACGTAATTTTTCTTAATCACTTGTATATGTTGAGAATGGAAAGTTAGAATATATATTCGTACGGAATAGAGATAATCTCTCTAATATTAAATGTTAGCCGTAGGGACCCCATATACTACTTACTCCATCCATTTTAACCAAAGAGGTCTAATAGCATTCCTGAGCACATATGACTGTAAATAAATAAAACAATGAAATGAATAAAAGGGATAAATCCCACAATCTAAGGAGCACACAGTAGTAGTAGCAGATTGTGATTTGAAATATCGATCACTTACAATGATAACATCAACTTTAAGTAAAAATACATTATGTAACCCTTGCAGCTTTACAAATTTAACAGATTGTACTAATAAAATAAATTAAGCTTTATTTAATATATAAATGACTAAAAAACATTGTAAATAGTACAAGTAAGTTACGTATAACATGTTTGTTCTCATTTCAACAGGCACATATAATATAATTGAAGCAAACTTAACAAATACTTAAAACTTCAGCTCTTATCAAAACAAAATGTCATCTCCAAAAACATCGCCAAATAATCCATCACCACCCTCTTCACCACCTAAATCGCCTAATCCAAGTCCACTGTCTTCGCCTGGGGGCACAAAAGCTCCATTGAAAACATCTTCAAGTCGGTCTTCAACACCCATTGTGGATGCAATGCCATATATTAATCGCATCAATACAAGTCGTATAAAATTCGGGGCTCCCGTTGCTTGTTGCCTTGGAGTTTGTAAATCCGAGCCGAGCTTGTTGTATACATCAAATGGCTCTTCACCACGAGAATTTCCATATTCGAACGTAGAGGCGACAGCAATTGCCGGCAGAGCAATTGAAAAAATTAATGTTTGCAATGATATTCGCATTTTTACACAATTAATAATACCGGTTTTTATTTAATAAGGAACCAACAACGAGCTCTGCTGTTGACAAAATGCGTTACTAAATTACTTATGCATGTTCAACTCAACTTTCTCTTATGGGAATTTTTTGAGATGTTTGCTTTCCAATTCTCTGGAAAATTTCTCTTATAGTATCAATATGCATTACAGGGTTTGTACACTCAGAACACGAACTATTGTATAATAAATACATACGCATGCACACACACACACATTTATATTTTATATTCATTTGTATAATATAATTTTTAATTGCATGCTTTACCCGTCTCAGAGCCAATTACACCACGGAGTTTATGTCTTTTTTATGTTTATTTCCGAGCCAATTATGGGACGGCAAAGCGAAAAAAAGTTATCTGTCTGATTTGCTATGTGATTATCTCTTTTCTTGTGTTTCCAAGAAAGACACGTTAGCGCAGGTAGCTTCTTGTTTGTGCGATTCGTTTAATTTAGATTTGAGAGAGCGTAATGCAAAAACACAGTATTTTTGTACGAAAAAATCAAAATTCGAATCAAAATTTCTGATTTCTGTCCGTTGCCACCAAAGTGTAAAGAATATAAAACCATATTGTACTGTTACATGTTTGTTTTATATTATCTTGGCTGATTTGCACAAAAAGAATTAGGCATACTAAAAAAATAAACAATGAAGAATGCTATATTCAAAAGCTACCAACTAGAAGATACCCAAGACACAGGTGTAAATACATAAGTTAAATATATAATTATAAAAATATAATTTGCTACTGGCTCGACCTGGAGTTGATTAGTGTAATTATTGAACTATAATCTTTATGTTTTGGAAATAAAGAATTTAATATAGTGTTACAACTTAATTATTTTTCTGACAACATATATATTTCTACTAAATTGGAGTTTCGACAGATACTGGAACTTTTAATCGATTTTAGGGAAATGGGAAGAGTTATCGATCCATTTAAATATATCGATTACCTGCGCACATATAGTACTGGGCTTGCTCAATCGACTCAGCTGTTTCTCTGCTTGTTATTCACATAAAATTCGTCAGTCAACTTGGTATAAGTAGGTGGTATTAATTTACCTATATACTCTCATTTTTACCATATGCAATGTTTCCCGAGGACTTTTCGAATGGCAATTTTCTAAAACTTACGATTAAATTAAAATATTAAGGCATAAATTAGTTATAGTTATACTTACTTGCTAAACGGCCCTCGTATGTTTCAAGGCATTCCATACATACCTTCCACATTTGTACTCATGCAACAATAGGTACATTTGTACTGAAAGCGTAATGTACAGCGTACATATGTATCATTATATAAGTCATTTTGTAAGGACATACATTTACGCTTGTACAAATGTATGTACACAGACATATGCACATGTGCAGATACATACATTTATTTTTCTCATATTAAACTAGAGTGTTACAAAGAGGGGGCAACTTAACCTAATTTGAACTTGACAATTATCTATCACGTTTTGGGAAATCACTCTAGGGAATAACGTAATAGCACATATAGAACGACTTCATTACGCCATTGTTTATCCATTTTTAATGCGTTCAGTCAACAAGTCAAAAATTGTTTCATTCGAGTTTACAGGTTAAAACTGTTCATCATATAGAAAATTTACTATCACAGTGGAGATAATTAAATTGGTTTGGTTTCAATAAATAAATAAAATGTAATAGTTTAATGGTTAAAAATCATCTAAAAGTAAGGCAAACATATTTAAATAGCTTCAGAATAGAATTTGAACGCACTTCTTTCTTTTATATATTAGTGTGGGAAATAATATCAATCCTATTTTATATATGATTAAATTGCAAATATCTCAATGTAAAATTATTAATATTCTCTTATTATTAATTTGAAAGACTGGAAAACTACATGAAACCATGCTGCCATTGTCAGAGAATTTCATGCAATTAGCTTTTACCTAACTAGAGTGTTATTTCATCAATCACCCCATGCGAAACTTCTTGCCCAGGCCAGCGAAATACCGCTTGCCCTGCCCTGGCCCTGTGTAAATGCGAATTAGCGACATCATATTTGTGTAACTACTTTTGGTTGGATAAGTCATGCAGCGAAAATTACTTATGGGTCAGAACTAAGTGCTATTGGGAGGGGGCACACACACACAGACACACACACACACACATTCGTTCAAATACATTCAAACGTTCGATTATATTGATAGGTATACAAACGTAAACACTTAAAGACGTAAACATTAAACATATATATATTTATATCTATATATAAATATAATGTGTATATTTAGGTAAGTGTATGTGTATATAGACACATTCGTGAAAACAAATTTATTTATCTTTATGTGTGTATGGATCGCTATCCATTTTATGCAGCAGTCGTAAGGAAACATGCCTCAGTTAGACTCTGGAACGCCATTTATCAATACGTATTTTCATATTGCGCGGTATCAATCGGAAGATAAGCCACCTTCTTATGATTAAAAACGACATACATGTAACTATAGTTTTGTAAAAAAAAATATTAGTACGGCAAATACAAATTGTGATTATTTCAGATGAGTGCATCGTTTGTTTTTATGTGTTTAATTTTCAGTTATGTTATTACAAATATCAGTTCAGTTGAAATATGCTGCAGTCCACAGGCGACATTATACCGGATCCGTGAGTCAAATAGCTCAATTGGCTTCGAATGTACCCCCCTTCAAAATGGGCCAAGTAAAGTAGACCGACCGGAGAATATGGACGTAGTACGTCCACAAGGATATAACTTGGAAAGAAATAATACAAATACAGAGCTACAACAATGTGCGCGAACTATCCATTCAAATATATCACTATATACTGAAATATCTGTGCTTGATGTGCCACAAAAATCATGCCTTGTTATTATGGACAGCCGTCTCATTGTTTTAGCATGTGGATCCAGCAACACCGAAGAAAATATATTGCAAGGCATTGGAATAATTAATAAATGCTGCCCCCACGGTTATACATATGTTTCGGAGTTGAACAAGTGCTTTTCACGGGAACCCGATTTCAATTTATACTCTCACATTTTCAACAAACCAATGATTTTTGTTGATGACGCATTTGTGTGCCCCAGCAACAAAGTTCTAGTTGAATATGTCGCGACGGCGGAAACAATCAGCTTAAAAGATAGCCAGCTTACTTTAAAAGACACTCGCAAATCATTTACAAAAAGTCAATATTGCATTGAAGCAATCGAAATAAACAAAAACAAAAGTAAACCAAAAAATGAAAATACTCAGAAATTTATAATTCACACATGCCAAAATCTTAAAATATGCAATGCCCTGGCATGCGTCCGTAGGTGTTGCGCCGATGGCGAATTCTATTCGAAAAAAAATATGACAACAGCTTGTCGAAGAGATGAAAACGACTTTAAATTTCGGAGTTTTGAAAGCATGAGTATCAGCGGAAATTTTACAAAGCCCTCTGGTAAGTACGAATCTATACTCATTTTTGTTAGTTTCAATTTGAATTTGATCTTTTATTTAACTTGGAAGAGAAATAAATAAATTCGATACGCATTAAAATATTGAAATATTTATTTACTTTTTGTCAAACAATATAAAGTCATCTTGACCTTAGCAGCTGGTTTTATCAGTTTTTTAAAGAACATTTCCGCTTAAGATTACAAACATTCCCAGACAGAAATCCACCTGTTCATATCTAAATCCAATTATTTATTTATTAAACTGACTGATTGCTTATATAGGAGCTAAATTGATTATTTGCCAAAAGATTTAGAAGAATAATTTGTGAGCAATATGTGTGTTTGGTTAAAATTTTTAAATAACAAAAACGTTCTCATTCAAGAGCCAAAACTTTTCCCGTAGAAAAAGCTTTTCGACCAAGGATTGTTTTTCTGCAATGATATAGATAATTTTTCTGGTATAGAAACTTTCTAGCGAACTTTGAGACAATAAGCCTCCAATCTCAAATTTACATTTTCCAAACGATTTTAGACACTCTATTTCCTTGCTCCTGCGGGCACATAAGATGTTTTGATTTAGTGGTAGATAAGTAGATAATTAGGTAGATAAGTACTATAACGCTCTATTTGAAAGTATTGATCGAAAACGAGCACTTTCTCTAAAGTTAATTTGAACGCTGTAATGTATACCTCTTTATACTCCTTTGTAAACCTTTTTTTTAAGTTCAGTTCCTACAAACCCTATACCATCAGCCCCGAATGAGTGAGTGGTCTCTGATTTTGGTATGCCGATTGTAAATAATTTTTCTGGGCTCTTCCAGAAGGCGTGTCTTTCCTTCAAATATTGTTGTTTCTATTTGATAAAATGTAACTTCTCAGTATTTAGGAAGCGTTAGAAACAATTTAAACAATATTCAATGGCAAACTTGAAAAACCCTAACATTCTTTTATGTTGATGTGTGTACATATGATACATTGGAATAGCTTCGACTAAGGCAGTATACTCTATAGTCAACAAACTGCCACGCGCAAAATCAGGAAATGCCTAATAACATATTAACAAAATTAAAGAAAAAGGTATTTCTTATTGTCAATTTCAGAATTTGGAATATTAACCGGATTAGAATGCCCAAAATTTCGCTTAGACCCGGACTCATTTCCTGACGAATCGCATGTAATAAGTTCAACCAACGGATCGCTGTTTATAACAAGCACGGAAAAAATGTACTCAAATAGCCAATACTGCATCGAAAAAATCAGAAATACATCATACGCTGATCAAAAGGTAAATTTGTACATTTTACTTACCAAGTAAGAGTGCTCTAGTGAGGAGGAGATACTCAGTACCCGACCTAGAATCGGTATTAAATGCATTCGTAATTATGTACAGTCGTACTGAAAAAGACTCGCACAATGCATTTTTGAATATCTTATGAATTTACTGTCCGTTGCCAATGAAAATCGGATGGTCTCTTTGATGCGAAGAATCAAGAAAATTATCGGTTACCATATTAATAAGCATTACAGTCCATATAAAAAGCAACCTTTTTCGTCGTCGTCAACTCTTTTATCAATTTCTCAAGGCAGTAGTTCATCCGCCTGGATGAATGCTAGGAATGCTGTCAATGGACGGACTCTCTCAATATTATCATCCTCAACAATGCCAGTGATGAGACGTGAAAGCTTTTGTCGCGATCCAGATTTGCTTCCTAAGAGGCAGGAACTAGACCGGGTTTGACCAAACTTTAAACTCCTGGCCAAATATTATAACAATCTTGACGCAACCTCGCGAACAATGCCACATTGTTCAATCCTGATATTACTATCAAACCTCTGGGTCTCGTAAGTTTCCTTAACGGGGGTAGTTCATTGTTCATTTTCAAACCAGGACGAACGTACTATTAATTGGTATCAGATTCGATTTGTTTGTGTGGCGACTATTGTAGACAAATCAACGGGGTATCTTCTAATCGAACACACGCGGCTAGAGTACAATTACTTGTTACCAATAATTTTGAAATTATTAAAAATTCATTTCTTTTCAGAACAGTTTTACACATTTGTATGCTTTGATTCTAAAGTTTTGGGCAATGATCGCATACGATTCAAAATGTATCCCGTTGGTCTTCTGATATCATGTTGTTTTTATATAATTACACTTGTGGTGTATACATCAATTGAAAAATTGCGTAATCTTCCGGGAAAAATTCTAATATGTTTGATAAGCAGTCTCCTCTTTGCCTACCTCGGAATCGCATTAGGGCAATTAATGCCAACATCGAACAATGACATATGCTTTATCTCAGGTAAGAGAAATTTCAGTGTGTTTTTTATGAGAAGCACAATTAATAGAATTTAACCTTCATTTTTATAGGTTTTCTTGTTTACTTTTTCCTAATGGCCGCATTTTCTTGGATGAATATTACATGTTTCGACATTTGGAAGACATTTGGGTAAGAAGAAATTTTGTTGACATGACATGACATTTTGACTGACCCATAAGCAACATGGTCAGCATTAATACCAATACTAGTTTTAGTTGATCTGCGGGTGTGCGTAAAAGCCCTTATGCTCATAAAATTACCAAAATTTATTACCTGTGGGTGTGGCATAAGAGGTTCTCCCTAATCTTCATTCTGACCCTTTTAGTGGCGGTGTGAGAGAAGTATAATTATTTATTACTTTTGGGTATCGGGCGACTGGAACTTTAGGTGTGTAGAAGGGGAAACGCAGCTGAATTAACTCTTCTACGTTTTTATACTCTGGAACCGTATGAATCACTTATTGATATTAACGATAAACGAAAATCCATAAAGCAGCTGGAGTCACCAAACTCCTTATTTAAGGAAAAAATAATGAAATATTGTATCTCCTCGCTCAGTCCTGCTTCCAAAATATGCAAAGTCGATAAAGCGTTGCGGGAAATCGAAATCGATTTCCTATCTAAAGTAACACAACTGGAAAGGTAGATTGCTAGATCGGTAAGAATATTTTCGACCACGCTCTTTTCTACACAATTTTATAGCTGTGCCCTATTGATAGGTAGATTCTAATAATCCCAGCCGAAGATTGCTATGTTCGGCTCAGTAAAAATAAATTCGACCACCACAAATCGCAGAAACCTATTGCTTTAAAACTGTTTTAGCTAGAGTCACAAAATATAATATTTACCTAAATAACGCGCTTTTCAATGATCGAGGTACGCCTCATCATTATCAGCGGATATTAAATTGATATCAGAGTATTCGGCAGTCAGTTATGCCCGACTGCAATTATTAGCTTAATTTGATTTTCTTTGGTAATCCAACTATGGCGCAGTTATTTAAAATGTCCAATGATAATATGATTGCCAAGGTTTTGTAGATAAAGTCACCTAAATTGTAAGCTAGATTAATGATTTTATAGGTTGAGCCAAAAATTCCCCAACCACAAACTCTAAAAGCAATCAATTGGAATTCATTTCAAATGCATAAAGTTATTAGAATCTTTTTGTTTTTATTAATTTTGTTTATAATTTGCTTTAACAGATCAACCGAATCATCGAATTTACAAAGGAGGGAACAGCGAAAACGATTCTTGTGGTACTCTCTATATGGCTGGGGAATGCCAACGGTTTTAACAACAATAACTGCATCATTAAGCAAATCCACGATCTTAAGTGATTCTATCCGACCTGTATTTGGAAATGGCCGATGCTGGTTTACCTGTATGTTGAATCGTATATATTTTGTTACTGTCTTATTTATACTCCGTAATTAATATTGCAGATGACACAATTGGGTTTGCCAGTTTAATATTTTTTTCTGGACCGCTGGGAATACTCTTTGTCGTTAACCTTTTGCTGTTCTTGTTAACGTTGAAATACTGCAACAAAGTTAAACGTGAAATATTCAGGATGCAGAGTTCGAATGCTGAAAAACATACATTGAGAAGCCGGTTTTTTATAGACAAAACCAGATTCATCATGAATACAAAATTGTGCTTTGTAATGGGAATCACATGGCTCTTTGAAATTGCCAGCATTTTCTTTTATGATCACAAAAAGAACTTTTTTTGGTCAATTAGCGATTCATTCAATGTTCTGCTGGGCGTATTTGTATTTATTATTTTTGTTTTTAAAAGACGTGTATGGAAGGAGATCATGATCAAATTAGGTAAGTACATTTTGTATATAAAACTAAAACGATTTTTCTGTGTATGTATGTATATGTCTATGTAAGCTATTCCATCAAGTGTTAAGCTATTATTACGGTACTGTGGCTAGCTCTTTATATATCATGCTAGCATCCCCAGTAATTTCCATTTGTTCTGGGAATATTCCCATTAATTGAATTATGTTACATTTTTTATTAGGTTTTCAGTCAAAGAACGACGTGCGAAGAAATGGAAATGCAACACGCCTAACACAATCAACATTCGTAACACAAAGTATACACATGAAGAAGCTTGACGAAGTTGGCGGTAATACTCCCATCCTACGAAGAACCTCTTAGACGCTTAAGAAACCATATTTATAAAAAGAGAAAATAATTATAAATTAATGTTATATTATTTATACAGAATTCAATAAAATGAAACAATGTCAGTCAAAACTTTGTAGTATATTATAAATTATTTATAAATGTTTGATTACTTTTTAGCTCCGCCAAAGCCGGCTCAGATTCTTCTAGCCAAGGACCTACATCCTTAACTTTAGAGAATCTCTATTCCTGTGTCCATCCCTCATTCTTTGATCTAAGATAAAATTATGAAACAAGAATAATAGTTGCTATAAAGATATGCTTTTACGCTTCCCTAAAATACCAACTCCAATTCTTTCTTCACTTTACGACTCGAGTATGCAACCGTGCTCGTTAACCAACGATCATTAAGCAAGATGAACAGCTGATCACGATCGAATACTGAGAATGGAAACAACGAGCAAATCGATCAACTGAGCAATTAGCACTGAGAGCCTCAGTTTTTGATCTGTACTCAAACAATATAGAAATCATAATTTATTTTTTAACTACGCATGAAAATAATTACAAATTAAAATCAACTGTGGAGAGTTGACATGGTTTCTAAACAAAAATATGGGCACACTTTATTCTTATACCAAGGGGGTGGAATGCTGAAAGGTCCTGCGCATAACACATGTACATATCTACACACATACATACATGGATTTATTTTGAACTCGTGAAAATGAAAAGCAAACAAACATCTGTACTAAAATTTACATAAAATCGAGATTGATATTTAACACATAAAAATATCGAACTCGACGATTATCTACTTTAAAAGCTTACAAATATATTCAAAAAGTGTTGCAAAAATGAATTTTCATTGTCAATGCGTCCTGGTTCATTATATCGTGCTTATAGCCTTAAAAGACATTTATGTGTGGTCTCAAAACATGACATATGAAAACAATGGGTATGTGAACAAGAATACATGTGGACATAAATATATTCAAATCGATTCTTCAAATATATTTAATGCAATATCAATCAACGAAATTGTTATAATTTGCCATTTTTGTAACCACATTAGATTGCTTGGTGATAACCTGAATTTCTCTAGTGAAATTCAGTAGAACGTAGAAAATTCATAAGGAAACAAGAGTATTAATTTACGTACATATATACAATGTGTAGATATATTTGCATGTAAATGTAAAGGTTCAATTCATAAAACCGGCCGGTAAAATATTTTGTCTGCTAAGGAAAAAACATTGAAACAATTTTGTTGCGACTGTAAAAAATTAAAAAGAAATTGTTTATTTTTTAGAGGGGAATATGTAAGAAAGTGAAAGCAATTTAATTTTGTAATTAGAAATGTAAATTAAAGCTTTAATCAAAAATATTTATTGTCTACTTTGACAACATCTCGTTATAAGCTTTAAAATTTCTCATCAATATTGGAAATTTCACAATATTCATTCTTAAAGATTTCATCAATCATCTGGAATATGTCAACTGTATACCGGAACGATTTGTCAAGACTTTTTGAAAAATGCTCACGTTTTTATAGATCCAAATGTGACCATTAATGACTTAGAGGAACGATTAAAAGCCGCATATGGAGTGATCAAGGAATCAAAGTAAGTATTTTTAACATTGTCATTAAGAGATGGTCGCTTAAGTTATGATTACATTTTTAGGGATATGAATTCAAATTGTCGAAAATATGCGTTACCGAGCCTATGCTTCAGTGCACTGCCGATTTGTAGAACTCCCGAACGGACTAATTTACTGTATTTTGCCAATGTCGCTATGATAACCAACAAATACAATGGAAATAGTACGCGAAAAAGAAGATTCGTTTCAAAAGACACAAAGACTATGCATCTGTTTCATAAAAAAAAATCAGTTTACTTTAACGATGTATTCACCACGGATGTATCAAGCAAATATCCACCGACCAGAGAGTCTGAAAATTTAAAACGCATTTGTCGTGAAGAATGTGAGCTATTGGAAAATGAGCTTTGCCAAAAGGAATACGCCATTGCGAAAAGGCATCCTGTAATTGGTTTGGTCGGAGTTGAGGATTGCGAAAAAATTCCACAGCACAAGGATTGCTCAACATTAGGCATAACAATTGAGGTAGATGAAACCGAAGACTGTTATTGGGAAGATGGCTCAAGTTACAGAGGAGTTCAGAACGTCAGTTCATCGGGAAAATCATGCTTAAGATGGTCTTGGTTAATGAAGGAAATTTCCGACTTTCCAGAACTTATCGGACAGAATTATTGCAGGTATGTAAGTTAAGTTGTTGATTATTTGTGAGACGTTTACAAAAAATTCCTCGTTAATCAATGATTATATTGTCAAAATTCCAGAAACCCAGGAAGCGCTGAGAAGAGCCCATGGTGTTTTGTTGATGACAGATCATTAGATCGAAACATCGAGCCTTGCGGCATTCCCAAATGTGTAGACAAAATCTGGCTAAGCATTATTTCCATATTAGGATTGACGGCTTTATTTGTCATTGTCATATTTTTGATGGTTCTGTTTAGAAGAAAAAGTTCTCGTGGCATGAAAAATATACAAAATGTATGTGTACTGAGTTGCTTGCGGAAAAAATATGAATTATAAATTCTTTTATTTGAATTTCAGATAAACACACCGAATGCTGGAAATAATATATATGGAAATTCACAATCAAACACAAACCAAGATGCCGGCGGTAGAGTGATATTGAATAGTTCCATGGAACATGTGGGCATGCCATCTAAAAATATTGAAAAAAATGGACTACTAAGAATACCACACTTTACATTACAAGATGTAGAATTCTTTGAAGAATTAGGCGAAGGAGCATTTGGTATGGAAAATTTCTTTACTAATAAGTAACAGAGATATCTTTAAAAAAAAAGTTAATATATAAAAACATATATCATACATAATTCTGTCGCTTTTTAATTTTTCTTTTTTATAGGCAAGGTGTATAAGGGACAACTAACACAAACAAATAAGAAAGTTGTAAATGTCGCCATCAAGGCTTTAAAAGAAAATGCATCTGTGAAAACCCAACAAGATTTCAGACGTGAGATCGAACTAATATCAGACCTCAAGCACCAAAACATTGTTTGCATACTGGGAGTTATTTTAAACAAGGAGCCATTTTGTATGCTTTTCGAATATATGGCTAATGGTGACTTACATGAGTTTCTAATCTCAAACTCGCCGGTTGAGAAGAAATCATTGCTACAATTGGAATTTCTGCAAATAGCAATGCAGATCAGTGAAGGAATGGAGTACTTATCAGGACATCACTATGTTCATCGTGATTTAGCAGCGCGAAACTGTTTGGTCAACGAAGGGTTAATTGTGAAAATTTCCGATTTCGGATTGTCGAGGGATATATACAGTTCCGACTATTATAGGTAAGTGTTGAATAAAATACGTGAGTAGATTTAATTAAAACGTTTCTAATTATTATTTATAGAGTCCAATCGAAATCTTTACTTCCTGTTCGCTGGATGCCCTCCGAGTCCATACTTTATGGAAAATTTACCACTGAAAGTGATATTTGGTCATTTGGAGTTGTCCTTTGGGAAATCTATAGTTATGGCATGCAGGTATATCTGACAATTCTAGTACATAATACTGTCTATATCAATCTATTCACATTTTATGCCTTACAGCCGTACTATGGATACAGCAATCCGGAGGTGATACATCTAATAAGATCCCGCCAATTACTCTCCTGTCCAGAAAATTGTCCAACTGCGGTGTATTCATTAATGATTGAATGTTGGCATGAGCAAGCCGTGAAGCGTCCCACATTTGCAGATATATCACATAGATTAAAGACTTGGTATGAAGGCCATATTAAAATCAGCAATCAAACTCCTAAATAATCATAGAAGCATATATAACACGTACATACTTGTATAAGAAATAAATAATAATTTCAACTATTTTATTAGTTTAAATGGTTTCTGATACCAACTATCTGTAAAAACTGCTTTAAATTCCATATCAAATGATACTTTTGTAATCAACAGATACTGACAATTTTAAGCAAAATATTGGGCATGAGTACTATTAACTTTATACAATATTTTATAAATTCATAGACAATATATTTATTGTCAAACAAAA
Source organism: Drosophila grimshawi (assembly GCF_018153295.1). Classification (NCBI taxonomy): domain Eukaryota; kingdom Metazoa; phylum Arthropoda; class Insecta; order Diptera; family Drosophilidae; genus Drosophila; species Drosophila grimshawi. Next base: position 25,855,209 of record NW_025062900.1, read on the forward strand.
TTAATATAATTTTCGTACACTTGACTCATTAATGGGTAATAAAGTGTTTTTTTTTTTTAAATTAGATATCTGAAAAATTAACAGTAATTTGTTGATTAAACTTAAATGAATTGAGTTTCACATTCTGAAACACAACCCATTTAAGTTTCACTTTCTGAAACACATCCCATTTAAGTTTAAAGAAAAAATTACTGTTAATTAATTAAAGAGATGGCTTAAGTGAATATACTTAAATAACGAAAATGATTGTTATTATAAATAAAAAAGTTTCTCCGACAGATTATTTGCAGTATCACGCTGAACGCTTTGACCAATCAAGTAAGCCATCTTATGAGCGTACTGAAAGAAAAGAAAGAAAATAGAAACTTAGCATAACCAACCAAAAATTGTTTAGTGACTAAAGCCGAATTTATACTTCTATTATTTTAGTTATGTACTAATTCTTTGGACTAATCTATTTACGAGTAACTAGGGAAAAGCAATAAGCTTACCATGCAACATGCAGGGACCCGTATTGTCCCTGGCCAATTGTAATACATATAACATAGTTTATAACTTAGTTTTTGTATGATGTCGGGACCATAATTTGAGTCGTCCCGCAGAACAACGAAATGGGTTGGCGTAACACTGCCTTGGAGAACCATTTGTGAAACCAAGAAGAAATCATACATTTGAGATCTGGTGATGTCCTTATCAACGACTGTTCCCGGCAATGGATTTTCATAATTATTGTTCTTTTCCTATAATTGTTAAATGGAATTATTTAGGTGTCATTTAACATGAATAAAATCCAGATAGAGTGATCGAAAGAACCTCGATAAAACAAAGAGATCACTGAAGAATAAACCATGTTTGATGGATGGTTATGCGATAAGGTATTTACTGAACTACTGAAAAACTTACCAAAAAGTATCGAGTATTGATACGCTTTTGAACTACAATAAACGTTATTTTCACGCTTTTCTGGCTTACTGACTCGAACTGCGGAATTTCATAATGGGCACATAAGTTTAACTGGCCATCGCCAACACCGTCTCTGAAAACAAATGCACAACAATGTTTGTTTAAATAATAAATACTTTTTATTGAACTTTGACTTATACCTGTAAATTATAACACTGTCTGGGAAGTAACCATTGCGTCTCTTATAACACTCTAGGGCGGATTCGAAGGATGAAGTGAGTCCATTCACAAGCTCTTCCTTTTTGGTTTGGATAACAGCTTTACTAAACCAATGGGTGTATGTTGAGTTAAGCGAGGCTACAAATGCTTCAAAAAAACTTAATTTTTAATAGCTTAAAGATCAAAAAACCTTCAACTTACCAGCTACAGAATGGCTCTTTTGAGATGGATCGTGATACGAGTCGATTCCACAGATCATCACATTTTTAAACGGAATTTTAACTGTCCACAGAGATCCGCCCATTTTACAGTTCATTTGCAAAATTATCTTTTGCACAATTGATCGATTTCTAGTTTCATTGGATAAAGTCCTTGAGTTGATCACCTATAAATAATAATTACAATCTTAAAGTATACAACAAAATTTCGCGAATTAAGAATATGCCATACTTAACGTGAAAAACTTGTTTTTCTTGTATTCTATATAGGACTACAGAGTTAGGTGTGATACCAAAAATGTATATGTTTAATTAATTAATTACCTGGGATGCAACCGGTCTTTCTGCGCAGCAAATTTTTTTGATAGCGGAGTATCTGTCATCGCGTCTACTAGAACATATGCAGACGACTATTTGGGTATGTGTAGAAATGTTGCGACGCAGAGCACCCACATAGGCATCGACACGGTCCTGGTCCAAGGATACTATGCTGGGTGTACAATAGCTCATTCCAAATGATTTACAACATCGCTCCATATTATTTAATAAGGCATTAGCAGTTCGTACATCACTTTTTGGATGTATCAAAATCCAGTTCTTGAGATGTACGACTTCAAGCATTTCATTTTTCAAGGCATCGTTGCTAAAATCTGCCCTTTGCCCAGCTGAAATGTTTCTCTTTGCAAAATAGATTTGTTCCGGATCTATATGTCGACCAACTATTTGATCCTGAATTTTTATGAGCGATATGCCCCAGTTTTTCAGGATCTCTTTCGCAGCGGCGTTTTCATTTATATTTCTAAAATACTTATCCAGAGCCAGCATCCGCTGATTTGGCGAGACCCTGGTGAATGTTGCTATCTCACGCATTAGTTTCTTATCCGAGCGAATTTCATCGTGCAGACCGGTGAGGTTGCAAAGTTCTGGAATTAAACAAAACTGAATGCTTTCTGCCTCTGAATTTTCATTTCCCCTTGATTTTTTAAAGCTAATTAATAGGGGTTGTTTGCCATCTCTGATGTTAATGTTGTGGTGATTTTTGTAATATTCCACATAACTGTAAGAACCTGCTCTGGTTTCAAATACCGAATGTGGATTATCGGAGAAACATATATCATCAATTCTGTACGTGCGATTATTATATCGTGTTATAACTATGCTTCCAATTAAATGCTTCTTAGCCATGTCTTGGTAATTGGACTTGTTGTATTGATAGATCTCGATGAGCATATCCAATACAGTTTTTTGGCACAGCAAACGATGAGACACATCGCAGCAGAGCATCAAACCTCCGTCGTATTCATCGACAGCCGTTACGTAACCAGGCCAAACCTCTAACTTTGCCGTGGGAATCATTTTCGGACAAGAGGGATCGAAATGCTTTCGATCGAATTTCACAAAATTTAGGGTTTTCATGACCCGATCAAATAAAATATTGTACAAATGAATACAATTCTTATGGCATTCTTTTTTTTTTAGTAGTACTCGGATCTCAATGTCTTCGTTATTTGAACTTTTGGAAACAAAAGTAGTCAATTTCTCTTTCCATTAAAATCGGCAAGTACAGAGTGGATCCATCAAAAGGTATTAACTCCTCCAAATTTGTCCTTATGCTCATTTAAATACTTCATTCTTAAATGAATAGAGTCAACGGGAGGATTATATCGTACTTCATATAGGTAAACGCCTTTCTTTGGGTCAAATTTTACACCTATATAGTTACAAGCCAAATTCACCGGCGATCCTGTTGAGAGCAATGAATGAATAAGAGAATGAAATACCTTTATCTTCTTAAAGTGACAAAGAGATCAGTTGAATATATTTCTGTCCTCACCTTTTTACTCCATTAACAGTGTTTGGATAGAAATAAGCCACTTGTAACAGTTTTCGACTTATTTATTCGTGATTCGCCACAAACCGCAGGTGTCTTCTCTAATGAAATACATTTGCTGCCATCACTGCTACCTAGACCATCTATGGATGTTGAAGTGGAAGATTGGTTCTTTCCACTGCCCAATTGTTGCAATTCATTTTTGAAAGACTGCAATAAATGTGCGCGTCCTCGCCCAATAGAGACTTTCTCAAGGTTTACTGACAGGTCAATTGCAATATCTCTCGCAGCTCGTTGATATTCTCCGCTCGAAGCAGTTTGGTCACCATCTAAACCGCTGTCTCCGCCATGTTCTCCACTAGACGAAGACATTTCCAAAGCATCATTTTTCTTATGAAATAACGATAACAAGTTGCCTCGACCAGACATGTTCTGAAAAAAATCGTGGTGAACAAATGGAAGATTAAAAACTAAAAACAATAGAGCATAACATAACTTGAAAGTCAAACTTCGCATGGATTGAGTATATAAAAGCGATTGGCATATAAAAACAGGCATACCAAATTAGCACTCTGATATCAGAGACAATAAGGATTAGACTTTAAATTTGAAATATAGGTTCACGTAAACTACTGGCAGATCAAGTTTGCTTCATTGCATTGATAACTGCTTCCGTTTATCGAATATCGATACATTCCCGATAGCAATAAATGCCACAATTTCAAAACAGAAGCTTCATATTATTGATCAACTGGACAAATTTCATCAGATCGGATAAGAAACAAGTTATAGTTGAAAACATCAGCGGCAAAAGCGTTTTCTATATACACATACATATATGCGAACGTGTATGTGAGAAAGGGATGGCATGATAATCGACGCAAACGTCAATGTTTTGGTGTATAAGCTATGCTGCAGAGCCTCGTTAAATTTTCTAAATAGTTTAATTTATTGAGTCATTTTTTATATAATTGCAGGAATTTCGGTAAATTGTAAGAAACCCAGAAAAAATTAAAGTCAATAATGTACCATTTTTGGTCGTGAGAAAAAATTAAATTGTTTCCTTGAAGACGGCTAAAAGACCGAGAACGATGCAAACAACTTGTGCAAATATGTCCGCATCTCTTCGTTGTAGGCATTGCCCATGTGCATATATGGACCCGGCTTTAAACACTATCAAACAGAGACAGAATAAAAATAGCAATGCGCAGTAATAATATACTATTAAATTCACACCTTCAATGTATTGTCGTTATTTGTACGGATGTGCTTGCTTACATACAAAATTGTTTACATCAATAGATCTGGATAGTTGTTTTTTAACTATTTCTAAAAACACCTAAGGAATTATAGAAAAATAAGAAAATATAAAACTCAAGCAAAGCTCTTTGCAAAACATAAGGGGAAAATCAGAATTATTTCAGTGTCCCATTAATTACTTTTCTATACATAAGCATATATACATACATGTATATAAATACATAACAAAACAACGAATTGTATGCAGTTTTGATGTTCTTTACTTTATTTTACTGTGCACTTTACATACCTTAATTCGTGAATTCAAAGTATATGTTCAATATATATTATATATTTTATTAATCACTTTTTCAAAATTACTTTCCGGACGTGCGCGCGAATCTCAGACATGCATTCACATTAAATCACAACTGCATTGGCCTTTTTACAGTTAAACATGCAGGTTCAGTTTTAACGGCATCTATCATCACGGGGTGATCTATGCAAAGGTTTCAATTCCACACAAAAATCCTGAAATTGAAACACATGGTGAAAAATAAATTTTCGAGTTTTAAGACTAAAAATATTTTGTGTTTTTCATTTTATACTCAGATAGGTATTAAATACTTATTCATATGCATTAAATTAGCAGCAAAAAATAAAAATAAATTTTTCAATTCACTGCACGAACTCAATTAGCAGTTAACGATTACCATTTCCATATAATTGAAATAATCCCAAGCGTTCCGCTAGATGCCGCTCTGTCTAATGTTCATTGTTTTAATTTCATACAGTTCTGCTCGATTATTAGCCGATAGCTTTACATTAATCTCAGTCAACGTGATTATCATCCCTACCAAAACATGGACAAAACAATGTTTATGGGTTTGAAATGAGTTTATTCCCAACTGAACAAAGATAGTTTTACAAATTCGGAGTATTCGGTGATAGTTATAATTTGCATTTAAATTAAGTGCAAAGCAATCAGCACGAGTTTTAATATAATTTATAACTTTGATTTTCTGCGCAAGTTATTGCAGGAATTGTGAAAAAAAATACAATAAACAATGTTGATCGTATTTTATATTTATCTGCACATCTGCAATCCTTAGTGTTCATTTAAATTACAAATAAATTTTATATTATAATAATGATATTAGCTCCATCTGTAATGGGCGTAGGCGCGATTGCTCTCGCATTGTCTGTGCAAATCGTCCTTCTTTTTAATGACTCGTCCCTGTCCACAGGCAGCGTCCAAAATTTCCCAAGCCAGTTTCTCGGGCAGTTTCACTTTGCGATCCTTTTCGCGTGCTGCATCCAAAAGCCATTTCATGGCCAGAAAATAGGATTTCTTTTCGGTCAACGGGATGGGAACTTGATACTTAACTCCGCCTCTTTTGATGGCGGATAATTGGAGTAATGGCCGTGAATTTTCAATTGCATTTATTAGCAGTTTTTCCGCATCAATGATAATTTTCTCCCTGTCCGACTTGGAGAGATTATATCGCTCGATCTGCGTGCGTTTGATTATTTCGAATGTTTCGGTTAGAAGCTCATTGGCCAAACTTCGATTACCCTTTTTAGTAATATACTTCACAAGTTTATTCTGAAGCACACCGAAGAATATCGAATCGGAAGAATCGTTTGTGGCCGCCTTAATCGGTATGTGAGCTAGTTCATTTCTGCTTGCCGCTTGGCTGTCCTTTTGTATGACCGGCTCAGCGAAATGTGATGGGTACATTGACATTAAACGGGCACATTTTGGCAACCTTGAAAATGACATTCGTAAGTACGGTTTGTGTTTAAGTTGTTTAATAATACCTTAAAATGCTCTGAGTATAAATACTCGTGCTCCACATTGTTATTTACTTATGTAATGATTCATAGAGATGTACTTCAGATTAGTGATGTGGAAATATTAAATGTAAATTGATCGACTTTTTAACAAATAATCGATATTTCGCACACATTCTGGCAGTGCTGGCAAATAATTGCCAAAAATGGCTAAAACTAGCTAAATAAATAAGATGATACCATATAAGTCTTTTTTGTAAATATATCACACATTATTACAAAATGCAAGTACAATACTGTCTTATTCCCATATAAAAATAAACTCAATACTTAAGCGTTTCGGTTTATATTCTGTTCCTTTATATTTTTTGGTTAACTTGACCAGATACCCGTTGACAAATTTTAATTAATTAATAAATAATTCAAAGTTTTTTTTGTCTAGATAAGCAAAAATACAGCCTTCGAATTTTAACTATTAAAACTATCCAGATATAACATGAAAATTGAAAAATTATTAAAATTTCGGAGAGATCAACAGCGGGACTGTGATGAAATGAAATATCAAATGACGTGATTAGACCCGGGAAAATGCAAGAGGCCAATCTATTTGCGTATAGCTGCTCCAGATTTGTAGCCTTAAAGATTTTCTTGATAAGGAGAACAGTTTGAGGCTTCTCTATTGCCTCCCAGCACCCTTCTCTGCCACTATTCTAAATTACATGCCCAAAAGTAGATCAGAATAAGTGAATTTCATAACCTATTACAATTTGTTGTCGAATTGATCGATTGAAAGCAAGAGGAAATCACAAAAGTTGTTAAGTTATTTTGGTAAGTCCTGGTAAATCAGTACTGTGTACAGTACATTACGTTATTGCAATTAAAGCTTAAGATCGTGCCCAACAAAATCATATATAACTTGTTACTACGGAAGGCAAATGCAAACGAATTAAAGGTGAGCACATTTTAGAGCCACATACAGAAGCTATGTTAATAACCCCCAAAAAAGTTTTTAGCAAATATGCGAACAAATTTATTTGTCTTTACTAACAAATACACATACTCGTACATCAATTTGCAAATACGTAGCCATATATAGATACAGATACAGTTACAGTTACAGTTACAGATACAGATACATAGTTGTACATATTATGCATTGCAAATGTTGCTTGCAATTTAAATGGCAACTACTCGCTCTTCTGACGCGTCTTCTTTATTTCGCGGCCCGACCAAGACTGACTTGGCGTTCGTTTAATGCTCACTGACTATAAGAAAATCGAGAGATTAGTTATCTGAGTGCGAGCGAGACAAGCAGAGTTCGCCCTAGCTAAGCTCAGTCTGCAATTTGCAGAACTTTCAATAAAGAGATGTGCTAAGTGAATACCAGCGTTGAACAATTGTCGGTCTGTTTACCAAAATTGACTTTTTCAATTTACACTGAAAGAATTTTATTACAACTATATAAAACTTCTTCAACGGTACAGAACGTTAAAAAAGTTTTAAATGAATTTTTACGTAAATATTGAAAAAAAAAAAAATTATCGAGTTAAAAGTTAAATCGGTGCAAATCCAACAGAGTCCACAAATTTTCTTTACCAATTTGTGGTATTTTCTTACCAAATAGCCACAAATCAGGTTTGCAGATCATAGTCGGAAATTCTGGTATTGAACATTTATAAGTAGTTTACTTAAATAGAAGAAAGAAGGAAAAGAAGGGATATCTTAGACAAGTCGTACGTTAGATTGTAGATTGAAGATTGCTGACATATACATTTTTGTAAAGTGATTTGTGAAAGATGTGTAGTTTTATTGTATCAGAAACGGTGACATGTCTGTCTTCGCCTATCTCGATCACACAGCAGAAACTCATCTTTCGACCGATAGTTTCTACGATATATGTACGATACGGAGGTCCGAAGAGAATTATAAATTCTCTCCAAATATGAGGAACATATTTGTTGTTTTCTATCTTGGTAAAAAATATTTTTTTTTTTGTTACACTAGAATATAGTTGTCCGATTTGGTTGCCTCCGATGTCTTGAGTAATCTAAGCAAAATTACGGATATATACTTAGTTTTATAAAGCATATATGTATATACTTGGTCTGTAAAGACAGGGAATCAAGTTACAAAATACTTAACATAACAATTTTTATATTTTATATAGCTATAAAGATGCTATGTGGAGTGATATAGATTAAGAAAATATATTTAACTTACGGGGTCAAAGACATCCCTTTCAATGCATTGCAAATTTAGAAACAAAATTATCGATTTGCTTTTAAAATGATCTTAATTTCTTTCATTTTTTTTTTTGGCTTTAGACAATATATGTATTTGCAAATTTACCTCATTGGTGCACTTGGCACGGCTTGCTATTGCCTTGAAAATGGATTAGCGAGGACTCCTCCCATGGGATGGTTGTCTTGGGAGCGATTTCGGTGCAATACCGACTGTGTAAATGATCCCGACAATTGTATTAGGTAAGTTCAAGTTCATGATTTTTTATCTGATTGTTAAATTTTGGTAATATCCAAGTTTTTACAAGGAGCAGTTTCTTTTCTTTGTATATTGATTTATTTACGCTAGTTATAGAAAATAATGGAATAAGCCGATGATAAAATGTGGTACCTACAACTTACATATATTGTTGATTCTGTCTTCCCGTTCCATCAATCATTCAATTGGAGGCAGTGATCGTTAAAATACTTTCAATTTTGAACATGGCTTATAGTGTACCTAACGAACTTATTTTAAAAATATCAATAAAAATTGCTGACTCCAGTTTTTAACAATATATGATTTGGAATTACCAATAATGTAAAAAGCAGGATATCAAACCGGATTAATCAATATGCGTGCAATATCTAGTCTAGGGCTTATAGTAATGAAATCTGTTTTTTTCGGTAAAGATGACAGTTATATTTTAAAAGATATCGATAAAAATACCTCACTCCAGTTTAGAATGAGAAATAAATCGTATATCATTTACGGATCTGAATTTTAATCTATCAATAAGCGTGAAATAGTTGAATCAAGCGTTTATAACAATTGAATCTGTTTTTCTGGGTAAAGGTAATAATTATATTTTATTGAAAACTTATCTATATGATTTTCCAGTGAACGACTATTTCAAGTAATGGCTGATCTTCTTGTCTCGGAGGGATATGCGTCTGTGGGATATGAATATGTTAATATTGATGACTGTTGGCTGGAAAGGCACCGGGCTCCTGACGGCAAACTTTTAGCTGATCACAAGCGATTTCCCCATGGAATTAAATCATTGTCTGACTATGTACGTTTTTATTTTTTTAAGCTATAAGATGATAAGCACAAGTTAAAGAAAGAAATAATAGTTTTGAGTCAGCTGCCAAACAAACCCTCTTATATCACTGAGAGACAATTGACTTGTTCCTGGCCCTATATCGGTTGATTTTAACAGACGTTGTCCTTAAAAGTGGAAAGAAGTAAAACAATTACAATAACAAGCATGGTGGAAAGTAATTTTTAGCCTACAATCAGAGAGAGATTAGACTCTACGAATAAGATAATTTTTTAACCTGTGTGCACAAAAAAAAAAAGACCTGACAAGTGCAAATTGGTCATAATAAAAAGAAAATATAAGATACCTACTTAGACTCTCCCTCTGTGGAAAACAGCCAGTAATAAACTTAATAAGTAAAAGAACATTTGGAAAAGATGGAGAGTGCGGGTATAATCCGCTATCGTTAAACGGCACTGGTCAATGCTATCCTTACCCTTATGGGCTTGATCTCGATCTGGTAGAATGCGGCTGACACCAAATCTCGCACAATATGACAGTAACTGAGAAACGAAGAAAAACATATGCTGCAATTGAGCTGGACAGAGGAACCAGGTCTCAGAAAAGCCAAATGTTTTTTCGGCACCTATAACGAAAAACGATTTAAGCAAGTAATATTCAAGGGAAGAGTAGACCTCGAATATTTACCGGTCTCTCTTCACATTACATTGCAGACCAAGAAGTCATCTAGCTTAACCAAGTAAAGTCAGTAGCAAACTCCACTGATCTTGTGACAATGAGGAGGAGTGCTCAAGACACATCAAAGCAAAAAAGAAGAATACGAAATGGGACAATTGAAGGTCAGAACTATAATGGACTATTGAGTTAGCAATTATCCTATGCATTTTGTCCGTACCTCGGGGAGAGTACAACCAAAAGCTCTCTGTCACTTGACCATTTATTATTTCCTGGCGACAGGCCCTACAAATCTCGAGGCAACTTGAGCAAAATACAATACATTAACTTGCCTAAAAAATTACATATGTACATTTTTTATTTTAGATTCACTCACGAGGATTGAAGTTCGGAATTTATGAAGACTATGGCAATTTCACATGCGCTGGCTATCCTGGTATCATAGGGTTTGAAAAATTAGATGCACATCAGTTTGCAGAATGGAATGTTGACTATGTAAAATTAGATGGCTGCTACGCATTACCATATGATATGGATCGAGGCTATTCCGAGTTTGGAAGACATCTCAATAGCACTGGAAAACCAATGGTTTATTCTTGCAGTTGGCCTGTTTACCAAATATACGCCGGAATTCAACCAAATTTTTCAGCCATTCAAAGTCATTGCAATCTGTGGAGAAATTTCGACGATATCCAAGATTCATGGGCGTCTGTTGAAAATATTATTGATTATTATGGTAATAATCAAGATGTGATAGCTCCTAATGCTGGCCCCGGACATTGGAATGATCCTGACATGGTATTTATAATAAATATAATATTATTAAAATTTACGATAGTTAAGTAAAACGGATGATGGTTACATTTTGCAGTATAATTAATATAACTTTATGAAACTTCTCTATTTCAGTTAATCATTGGAAACTTTGGGCTTAGCTATGAACAAGCAAAGACTCAATTTGCTGTATGGGCAATTCTGGCTGCTCCTCTTTTAATGTCTGTTGATTTACGAACAATACGGCCTGAATTTAAGGAAATTTTACTCAATCGCAAGATTATTTCTGTAGATCAAGATCCATTGGGGATACAAGGTCGAAGAATATATAAGCATAAGGGAATTGAAATTTGGTCAAAACCAATTAGTCCGGTTTATCAAAGCTTTTATTCTTATGCTCTTGCATTTATAAATAGACGGTCTGATGGTACACCCTCTGATATTTCCGTAACATTGAAGGAATTGGGGCTTACCAATAATTATGGATATAGAGTTGAGGTAAGTTTGTTTGATCACACATAATAAGTAGTTAGTCGGGAAAAGGTGTCTATTTCTACACTTCATTCATTATACGAATATGATGAAAAAGTAGTCGCAAATGCTCGACTAGAAGATACCCTGCACTCAGTTGCTAACAAAACATTCGTTGTCCGATCGTTATAATATTTTTCCATGTCACAATGATGACAATAAAATGTGTGAATATAGCAATACACAGCTTAATCTCCAAGAAGAATCAAGATGGCGGCGGTCTTCTAGGCAAGACCCTCAGGTCTTCGCTTTGGTGCCACTAGATGCCACAGTGGATGCCTCATGGTGAACCTCCATCGGGCCAAAAAGCGGAAGCTGTATTCTAGCAGGGATTCATACTAAAGACAGCATCTGCCTCGGAACAATTATGTCATCAGGGACATGTACACAAACAATTCGAAGGTAAAATGGAGACAGACGCTTATCTAAGAAATATGATTTTTGGTAGGAAAATACATTTAATTTATTGTCCTTTCAGAATTTCTTAAGAGAGACCTTGCAACTGCAACAATGGTTGTGCCCACTTTGCAGAAGAAAAAGCCTATGCACTCCCCGAAGTCGTGAGCCTGGTTAAACACTGAACACGAGAGCAGCTTCCTATAATCATTGGCAGCAGCGACATCAACTTAAGTGCCTGATTGTTTTTATTATAAATAATAACTTAGAAAATGTCGGAAGTATACTGCCATTCGATACTAGAGTCAGGGAAAATTGTAGGACATAGCCTTGCTTAGCCCATCCACCAACTGGTATGTGTTTTTATAATATTCCACGTCCGATCCCAGAGAAATCAAAACAAATACAATTAGCCCGTATTCCAAAAAAAAAACAAGCTACGATTTTTACCTCAGGTATGTATATCATTTACCATTTTGCAATGACCATGGCGACCAATAGACTTATTATTATTTATTGGGCATCATATTTTAAAAAGTCAATTAAAAAACTAGACATATATAATATAGCAAGGAGCCTTAGGTGGAAGATCATGTAGATAAAACTAATTATTGAGTTACAAGTTCAGAGAGGAGTTAATTGTGATAGATTTGCTAAAGAAAGATTTTTCCTTTCTTGTTATGCTCTGTACCCATAAAATAAAAGATTATAAATTGTATGATAAATTTCGACAGATATTTCGAAATTTCAAGACGGTAAGATGAGACTGTCTGACTGTCTTTCCATCTGCCTTTGATAGTACCAGACAGGCTTATAATTGTACGCTAAGTATTTAAAAACAATTTTTTTTTAAAAACACCTCAGGTTAGATTTAAGGACGTATTCCTTAAATGAAAAATACAGCATGTATCCTAGTCGGGCGCTCTCGACTAGATCATTTTTGCTTTTATTTTTGCAGTAACAAACTTAAATGCTTCATTCCTCCTTCAAATTATTTGCCGAATATCATTCAAACATTATCAAAAAAACTAGTTTTTAAACACGATTTTAATTATAATTCTATTACAAAGAATGAACTTATCTGCTTATATCTAAGGGTCGTCATAAAACTGTTTTTATCTCAGCATGTATGTACAAATATCTTTTGAAAATCACTTATATCTTTCTTAAGACACATTTAGTATCATCATAGCCTAATCACGGTAATACTAACGCAATTGAAGTATTGTAAGTCTAATGTAATTTAGGACATTAATCCAATAGACGTTAATCTGTTAAGGACATCAATAATGACTTCTATATTATTCTTTCGGCCATACAAATTTTGTTGTTTTTGTATTTTCAGGACCTTTATGAGAATGTTGACTATGGAATATTGTTCCCAAACACTAAAATCAAGGTTAAGGTAAATCCGTCTGGAGTTGTTATGTTAAAGGGAGAAACACAATATTTAAGTAATTTTTAAAGCATATTAACATTGTATGAATTATTGTTTTTAAAAATAAAAGGTTATTAAAAATTTTAATTACAATAATTGCAAAATTACAATGGATGATCTTTTTGAATTGGGTGTAATTTAGTTGCTAATCAAAATTCGATATTCTCGAGAAGCTCGAAAGTTATCAATAGCTGTACTTCTTACTACTTGTAATATCTATGTAGATCGACAAGCGAGATGTCTTTTGGGTGGCTATAATCATAAACGATTTAAGCAAGTAATAACCATAGGGAAGAACAGGCTTAGGATACTCACTGGTCTACTGACAGTACATGGTAGACTTAGAAGTCACCTAACTAAACTAGGTATTTATAGTAGCGAACTATGCAGGTTTTGTGAAAGCGAGGAGGAATGCACAATGCACATCCTAACAAAGTGTGTTGCCTTAACTAGGAAAAGATGCAGCATCCTAGGTATGCATATTATCAGCTTCAAAGACATAGAAGCTCTCAGCCCACCAAAGATTCTAGTATTTGTGCTGGAGCTGGGGTTGGTTTAGACTCAGGGGGAACAATAGATCTAATGGGTGCAGGTACCCCAATTACAATATTAATAATAATAATATCTATGTACGATAGAAATTCGTTGCAAATGAATAACGTTCTCTTTGAAGAAGTTTACCTAGGCGTTTACGTTCATCTATATTATTTCTAAATTTATGTTTATTTTTGTTTTAGCTGCAGAGTGTAGTCAGCTGTGGCAATCCGAAATGTTGTTGTTACCAGTGCTAAATGCCAAACACTTAAAATCGAAATTAAAATATAAGGTGTGGATATCTAATATTGCAAGTGTTGTCATTTAATTGCCGTTTTCGTTGTCAGTAAAAGTATTTAATTTATAACAATATTTTTTTTTCTATTATTGTTCGATTTTATTTATAGTATTTAATTACTAATATAATCGACTTTCTTTATAAAATGATATTTAATGCTTAAACATTTAATGTGTGGCTTAAACATTTTTTGAAAATGATTCGTCAACTTGGATTGAAATGTAGTTATATATGATCTTAAGAAAAAAGTTGCAGTTAGCTTTTGTAAAACTAAAGAAGAAATTTCAAAAATTTGTTTTTAATTGAAATCAATTAGAGACACTTTAGCCGTTTCTTCGATCTTCAATTCTTAGCTGGTATAATCGGAATCACGTTTTCTATCCTCTTGATTTAGGCATATACGATGGTCTTGTTGTCCTGATTAGGATGTATTGATAGAAATAAATTCGAAGTAGTAATCATAATTTTGTGCGGTCCTGCTCCACGCGACACATCCAATCGCAGCAGTTCCAACTATAATCCATATTTTATTATCAAGGTTCAATTTTCTGATAAACTGAGATTCATTAAGATATCAAAATAGATTAATTGGAATTTCTCATGATATTTCAGATAATTTCATATAGTTTTCATAAATATGTTCAGCATAAAAATAAGATTACAACTGGAATTAACAAGCTGCGAACTTTTTCAAATTTCTTCTTTGGCAACCAGCAATCTACATTTTAATTTTGGATACGGTAGCTTTAAATTTGTTCTTTCGGTATCAGAATATAACAAACCAAAATCAAACCAAGCCTTTTTTCGTTATTTCCTTAATTTATTTTAGTTGCTATCATATAAATTGTTTTTATTGTGCAATTATCATTTTTTTATATTCTTTAAAACACATAGGTGATACGCATTCAAGAAACAAAATTACGAATTGTTAAACGTGCACCTTCAACTAAAAATTTACATTTAAAATTCCAACTTCAACTTAATATTTAGATTTAGATTTTGATTAGCTCATATTTTTCAAATAAATTGAAACTGTTGAATTTTTTGATTTAATTTTAATTGCTAACGTAGGTATCATTAATAGCCAAATTCACTAGAAGATTGGTCAGGATAATGGTCATAAGGATGAAGAACAGCAATACCGCCGAACTCGTGTAGTTATTGAAATCATCATATTCATATTGGGAAGTAAACATATCTAAGGTTTGCATTACCATTCGACCCGGCTGTTCTGAAGTTAGCAACGTCCTTCACCTCCGTCACTTCGAATTGTACATAAGAGATGAGGAGAAAGGGCAACAAGATTATCGAGTAGAGACCCAAGCCGCAGAGAAAGGTAAGCGTGACCTTTTGCAACATGAGCGTATGCACCGTTATGACCGGTACGGGCAATTGTGTATCAAGGTGACCGGTTCGCAACCTTGGCTACACACGTTAAAATAACAAACATATTCTGTAGAACATTTAATAAATTGGGCGCAACTTTAACCACCAGATGAACAGATCTGCAAGGAAAACGGAGCAGAAGAAGGTACGCCTCAGCTTGATACCATAAATCCTTGCAATTCAATGGGCGGAATATCGAATTCTCTCCTTGAACTCACAAGCTTAACGTAGTTTATTTTCACATCCATATACTCAATTATTAATTTCGCTTTTGCATTCGGCGAACCCAAAATAGGGCCATGACTCAGAAGCGCGGGAGTCCCGAACTAATTTTTATTTCGGACAGTGTAAGACCTTTTGCATCCGTCGCATGGATGAATCTTTCCGAATCTATGAGAATGAGTTGCTTCACACACTCTTGGTAATCCTTTCGATCTTTGTGCAGCACTTGTCGGATTAGAAAAGTCGGCAGATTGTGATCATCCGGCAATTAGAAGCTGTTGCTCTGCGATAGCTTTAGTACATTTTGGTGATCCACGGGTGACTTTAACATTATTAATGCATACAGATTACTGGACCTTATTAAGCAGTGGGTGACTGTGAAGGGAATATTCTTCATTTGTGTAGATATTTTGTTTATGGTAAGTTTTTGGAATTGTAATTGCGCTAATAATGACAGAAGTGCTCCTTTCAAAATTTCATTCCGCACATTTAAAGTCCTGTAGCATATCAATAGAATACCCTAAATATGATAAAGTTCCATCTAAGGTGTTAAACCGAAATCGCAATCACAATATTGTTATAAATACGAACTGATATTGTTTGATCCGAAAAGACAGAATCGGAACCAAACCTCATATGTGTCTGCATTCAAGCTGGTATACGAGAACTTATATTTTGATTTTTAATTATATAGGCTCTGACATATATTTGCTCATACAGACGCGCAGACCCATTTTAATGGGTTAAGGGTATAATTATTCTACCCTGTATTAGACAATCAACTACAGTTTTCAGACATTAACCCAAAACCCAAACTTTTTTCTGAATCTTCTGTATATAATAAACCAACTGGGTTATCAAACAATGTAATTTTTCATCGCATTACTTTCACATTACAAAATATCATCAATATCGGATAATATAATATAGCTGTCATTAGAAGTTGTGTCATTAAGCTATTCATAGACATAAATGTCAGCCCTTCTGATACAATATATCTACGCGAATGAAAATATTAAGCTTACAGTCAAATCTCGAAATCCGGACAAAAATTTATATGCTTATGGAGTTTCAGTTGGCGTGTTTTTGTTGAGGGTACCAAATATTAATTCAGAATAACCCGATATGGATATCGGCTTCTCATAAATGATGATCTAATTGTCATTGTCGTCCTTGGGTATGAGTTTGGGCTGGTCGCCAATTTCGAAGGTGGCACTAATGTGATCACATCACCAGCCTCAAACGCTTCAATGTGTTAAGCTGAAACACACTATACGCTAAGCCGAAACTTTATTATACACACGTATTTATATGTATGTAGTTCTACATACCCAAAAATATAATACTGTAATATACTAAATATATAAATTTGTGCTGAAAACAAGAATTAAAATTGTAAAAGTTAAAAGCACGAATTAATATGAAAATATTAATTAACACGATCTTAGAACGTATACGATTTTGGTTTACAAAAGAGATAACTATACCCAGAGCACAGATGTTAAATGTATTAAATTTGTAAATATTAAATGAATTAAATTGAACCACTTCTTCTAATTATATTGTCAAATTTCTCTTTAATATATACTGCAATAAATGCATGTTATTGCTTTATGCTTTCTAGAGTGTTTCAAGTTCTGAGAGGCTGGGTGCGAGAGTTGCTTCAGTCGAGTGTGTAGCAATGTTATTATTACCCAGCAGCGAAAAATCATAATACGAACTAAATTCGTAAGCTGTACTTTGTAGGCGTTGTAGCTTCTAGACCACACCACAACCCATACTTCTTTTATTTTTTTGTAATGCAGAAAGTATGCATTGCCGTGCCCTTTTTTATGCATTTTACATAAATATAGCCGAACGAGACTGGGAGCTCTTGCAACAAAATTTGCTGGCACGTTTTCGTTATATGAAGTGAGGTATCAATTTGGGTGTATGGTTCGTGAAAATGCTAAAAATGGTTTGCTGAGTTGTCACAAACACGTAAAAAGATAACAATAGGAATGCCGTAGCAGCGAGCAATTAGGCGCACGATTCATGCCACACAAATGTTAATAGATTCGAAACTCAAAATTTAAATATAAATTGAAGAAATACGTTATTAATTGTTATACACCATAGATAAGACAATTAAATGGATATCCTTTATATTACAAGTGTTTCCACTTAGTCAAAAATGATGTGTCACTTATGCCGCTTTTCGTTGTCACTAACAATATTTTAATTGTTTAATGTCTCGATATCAGGCGTTCTTTTTACATTTATTCAGTTGCTTCTTATATTGTTTGCATTTAATTGCAATTACCTGTCAGATTAATGGAGAACTCCAGGCACGACGCGCCTCTTCATTGTATGCAATGGGCGTCACCAGCCGCCTACCACAGCCATAACACACTTGAATTGCTTCATTACCACTTAGAGCGCTCCCTGCTCGCACTTACTCGCGCTCTCATTTTAACGAATTTCTTTAAAGTGCAGTATTACTTCATGAATATGCAACAATAGCAATTCAAATCAACTCAACTCGACACGTCTCGACTTGGCGTAGCGCTTTTTTCTTCTGACCACACCAGTTGCACACCTGTAATTAAGCTGCTCAAGCATCTGTGAAAACAATTTCATGGCTTAAGTGCATTGCATACTTGGTTTGCTTGTTAAGGCAATGTTCTTTTCTGATTAAGTTTTCAGAGGAACTTATAAACAATTTACAATGTCGTTCGATGTTATCCTAAAGGCATTGGTTGTATGTCAGTACTTAAAAATAACCTATATAATAAAATTAGTAAGTGATGTTAAATCGAAAGTCTAACGACCTCACTCGCAAAAGTAAAACTATATGTATATAAATACCTATCAAGTACCAAATTTAATTGCTACTTTTTAATTACAGAGTAATGATAGTTATAATATCATTCCGTATTTAAGAAATTGATTAAGGTAATTACAACAAAAAAGTTGCGTTTATCCAGACGGACAGACAGTAGACGGACATTTCACAAAATCAAAATACTCTTACCATATTATTATATTTTGTCTATACAAAATAAAATATATTATATCCGCTCACTCACACTATTGCATTCCTACTTTGTTGAATTGTTTTATATTTTTCGTAAAATTTCTACTTAAATTTGTTGATTATTGCTTAAAAATTGTGGGAGTTGTGTGGTATTATAAATCGATTTTATCGATTTCCTATCTTTTTTAACGCTTAGTCTGACCAGGGCTTAGACGAATATCGTTGAAAGCTTCAAAGGGAATCGAAAACAAATATACTCTCCTACCTTCGGTAGCAGTGTATAAATATCTGCAAATCCTCTATGGGCATACCCCTATTAATTCAGGCTTACAATCCAAAAATGGTTCGATGAAACAATTGCTCAGCAAATTATTAATTTTTATTAGTAATGATTATTATGCTGAAATTTAAATATTTTATAAAATAATCGATTCTGCTAATTCTTCACTTATTATTTAAAAAACACTGAGAAATTAAAAAGAGTGTATAAAAACGATATGAAAATTGAAAAAGTGACTATCTATGTATTCATTTGCATGTATGAATGGTATTTAAATTAATAATTTTTTATGTTTAGCTTTATTATAGTTTTAGTTATTTAATATTGTTTCGATTGAATCGAACAAAAGTGAGTTTCCAAATACTTTATTATTCGCAGGGCATCTCGCATCTTCGTTAGTACGATTAGAACTAAGTACAAAAAACCTCTTAATTGACGTTGGCCTCTCTGTTTGAAAAACGAAATTTGACTTTCATCGGCCTGGCAGCTCTGTTGACTTGGTAATTGAGGTAGTGAGTAATTTCGGGGCCGGCAAACGACTAACTGTGGTTTAAATTCTTCCCTTAGAGCCACTCTACTTGCTGGTAGATGTCGGCCTGTATAACCATAGCGCTGGTTACTGCGGCGTCTATAACGGCTCACATCTGTGTGGTGTCCATGTTTATGGGTTGTGAATTTTTATTTTTGTAAAGCCTTTTTCTATGGGACACTTGAAGGCCCTCGACTCCACTGACTAACCAAAGGTATACGCTATCGTCACTGTCTTCGTGGTCGTGGTTTAATGAACCGAATACTAATGAGAATTTGAGGATTTGGCAGAAGGCAGGGATTTCTTTTCATGTACTATGTTTTAGTTTTCTACCAAAGAATCCAATATTATTTAATCAAATCACTTACATATTTTTGTTAAAGCTATTTTCTCGGTATAGCGGGCGATCGTTGCTTCCAGTGTTCCCTCGATGTGTCTTCGTTAAAGAGCACCTCCAATTCCTTACTTCCTTTTTTGTCTTTTTATAATCCGGATCGGATTCTCAAAGTATCTTATAAGATCTTTTGCTCACGCATTCTGAGTTTCATTGAGATTACTTACAAAATTGTATGTCTGAGATGCATGTATTTATGTGTTTATAATAATGAATGAAAATATGCATTTACTTTTAAATTTCTTCGAAGGTATGCTATACACATCTTATCAGAATAACGCAAACCATTATACGTTTTATTAAACTTGTCCAAAATATGAATATTTAAACTTGTGTAATAATATGTATTATATTATAATTAAAATAAAAAACATTGGATAAATAAAAACACTACATTTATTAAATACATTTCTGATCCGAATAATATTGTCGAATAGTCCATCTTATTCCAAAGAGTACCGAAAAGTATGCTATAATTTTTGGCTTAATTTATTGGTAAGTGGAATTTTTTAAGTATTCATATATCAGTTAATATGTGAAATAAGACAATTTTTGAAATACTTCGACAAATTCATAAAAAATAAAAACAATTTTTAATTTAACTTGCACTATTCATTTTATAGCAATTAAAAAAAAAAACTTGCAGCTCTTCAGCTTATTTATATGTGATTAATTTTTAATGTCTTAATTTATTTTTTAAGTTTATTATATATAAAGAAAACATGCACACATCTATAGTTACATCTATACATACATCTATAGTTATAGTAAATAAAAAAACTTCAACCTTAGTATTAAGTCCATTCTATATGCATTCACTGCATATTTACCATATATCCTTTCCAATTTAAGTAAATTAATTCCAACAGCTCAGCAGCCATGGAATAAGGTAAAATGAGTAAAGCCAGCTTCTAGTGACCCACAAAATTTAATTGCACATGAAACATATGCTGGCAGGACCCAAACAAACGATAAATGGTAGTATCACCCACATTGAAATCTTTTAAAAGCCAAAAATCAACAGTCAAGCCAAAAAACGATAAAATAATAATAATAACAACAAACAACACAGAGCTCTATTGGCATTCCAAGGGGCGCACCCTTAAAATAAACAAAGTCAAAATGCTTAAGTAATTCAATTTGGCCAATGTAATGCCACAAGTTACCAACTGAGGGTTAACAAGCCAGCTTCGTTTTTTTTTATTATTTCTCTTTTTTATTATTCTGTGAGCCAAAATTAAATTGCATAATGAAATGTTTCATAGCCAACATTGTTGCATTTGGGTCGTCAATTTAACGAACCATGAGCCAGCTTATTTCCGCCTAGTTCCTGATTTCTGATTCCTCTGGTCGCTGCTTCCAGATCTCTTATCTTAAGGAACTGCAGTTCCTTATTAATGTGTGTTGGCAAAATATTTAAAAATATAAAAAGCATATACACAACCGTTTTCAACAATCTTTGGGTATTTTTATTCATTGATGGTATTTGTGCTTACGTTGTCCGCTTATCTGATAAAGATGTAAGGGATCTTTAGCGGGCTGCAGCTGAACTGAAAAATATGATCTTTGACACTCACACTCAATGTTGCAGAAACGCAGGAAGCTGGACAACTTTATTGTATCGACCGATATCTTTTTGTAAATTGAAAAAATAAATGAATTCTTGATTCAAGATCTTATCAAAAGTGAACGGAACGCAAAAAACTTAGAGAAGTAATGTTTTCTTAGTTCAAGTTAAATATTTGTGTCTTTGAAATTTAAAATATCAAAAGGGTTTTTATAATTGAATTTATATTATATGTAAATAATAATACTATTTTTTATTATAAATAATACATAAAATAAAAGAATAATAAAAAATATGAACAAAATAAATAATACATTAAATTATTTAAATACATTGATAATTTTACTATTATAGATAATACTATTTACTTTAAGAACTATGTTAATTTTATTTATTTAATATTTCGATTGATGAATCACTTGCACTTTGAGACATATTTTCTTTGTACATAGAATACATTACTTATTATACATATATGTATGTATGCAACACGTATAAATTAGTAAGCGTGACGGCAATGTGAGTGCAAATTTGATTTGATGTTCATTAAAGCAAAAGCAAAGGAAATAAAAATAAAATGTTATGCGACACATTCGTGATACATTTGTAGCAACATTTGCATGATGAGATTGTTGGATTGGCCCGAAGTGCCACCAGGGGCGCTATCAGCAGCACACTCGAACGAGTGTGGTGCAAGTGGTTGTCAAGTGGTAGGCACCCAGAAGAGTCGCTGTGCCACTCTTCTTTATGCATATTAAGATGCTCGGATGCTCGACTGCTCTTGGATGGGTAACCTAATTTGACTAAGTAGTAGGGCTGGGGGAGATGGATGGTGAGAGGAGGCCTGGGTGAAAACCCTTCCAGCATCGTGTTAATGGACTTAATAAAAAATGCAACATTTTGATTTAATTTAATTGAAATTCACGCCACTCGAGCAACTCCATTAGGCAGAAACGTGTCCAGCATCAGCCGAACGCGACGCAAATCAAATTACCCCTGGAATGGAGTAGGGGAAGTGGGGGATGTTGGTATGTCGGCTCAATAAATATTGTCAAAACACTTGTCAAATGGCTAAACAAAGCGGCATGGGCGGGAGCCAAGCAAATAAGCCAGTGGATACAGTTTGAAGAGGCCTGTCCATAGCCCAAAGACTTCGGTGGGCGTGCCTATTGACACTGCTCGAAATTTAGCAACTCTACAGGAAAAGGGGGTGGGTGGAGCAGTAACTAGAGTTGGAAGCGTGTTGTGCTCTGACTCGTGACACGACTCGAAGCATTGCGGAAATTCGTGGATGTAGCTTAAGATAAATTTTATAATGGAAAATATTAAAATATACAAAATTCACTTTTAATTTTTAGATAAATGTAGTTATACTTTTACTTTAAATAAAAAATATTTATTATTGGAAGAAAATGTAAAAAGTCTTGAAAAACTTGAGTCAAAGGAAAAATAACTTTTTTATTTACAAATTAAAAAAATAAAAAGCGAGTTAATATTTAACATTTATTTAAAAATTTATTTCGACATTTAATAATTAATACAAATAAATCTTAAATAAATAAGTCACTGACAGACAGGCGGAAATGGCAATAATAAGTATTAACATATTCAGTATAGATTCCGATATATTTTTCTTTGCTTGTTCCATGGACTTTTTTAACTTCATGATACTCTGTTTACACCATCTGAACAGTGTATCAAAATGATTGTACCATTTGTAACACATGCTTATATCGCGTTGGCAAAAATGTGAAATGCTCTCATCGCTAACTTAAGCATTGGGCGCTGACTGCAAATCAATTTGATTCGATTTAAATTTAAAAGCATCTGCAAGACGTTGTCGTCAATGAGTATTACCCCTCCCAGCCCCGACCACAGCCAGCAGCCCCTTTTGGCGTTGATCTTGCGCGTGATTTTCATGTTAAGGTCACGTGCCAGCGACGCGTGCCATTGACATAAGTTTCCAGTTTCGAGTTGTAGCCAGAGGGGGTGGCAACGGGCGCCTGGAAGGGGTCATCATATAGGGCTTTTATTTTTCCTTGGTGTATGTGTGTGTGTGTGTGTGTGTGTGTGTGACGTGTTGGTTGTGACATGTGTGCAGGCCTGCGTGTTAAATGTTTGATTTAGATATCAGTTTAATTCTTTGCCCATAAGAAAATTGGCAATGAGAAATATAAATACAATTTATATACATTTATATATTTTTCTGTAATCAATTGTACATTAATTTAAAAATATCACTTTAATTCTTAGCTTCTTAGCATTAAATATTCTTGTTTTTAGTGAAGACGAGCAGAACTCTTGTGATTTGTCGAGCTGCAATTGATGGGTTCATACTGTCAACTGCAATAAAACCCAAAATACATCCTGTCAAACGTTGAGGTATATTAAAAATAAGGTCTCACCTGGCGCATATTGCCATCAGATCGTTTTCTCGACTCGACTTCTCGCAGGATAAGAATCCGCCATTAAGGTGTCAATATACAAAAGGATGTCTGACATTTATTGCCCTGCGGTTGAGGCGCATAAAGTTTTCTTGGGTGTCCACGCAGACAAGAAAACCACATGTGTTTGAAAATTGTGTACTTGGAAAATGGAAAGCGAGACACATGTTCTTATGCCCATTGGGGGCCGTCGACGAAACGGAAACCGGAAGTGCGCCCAGGGGCCGCGGTTTCTACTTTGTACAAATACTTAACAGTTTGTTATTTCTATTCCAAGTCAATATTGCAAAAGTAAACAAGAGAGGGGAAGCAACGCATACTTTAAGTGGCACAGCTGACGTTTGAGCTTACAATTTCTCATGTTGTGTTTTTTTTTTTGGTTTTTATACCCTTGCAGAGGGTATTATAATTATGTTACGAAATGTGTAACATCTCTGAAGAATACATCGAAACTTGGAATAAAATAATCAAGATTGAAAAACTCTATTGTGGATATACATGGATGTATTGGAAAGCTTATGTTTTGCTTACAAAACATTTTTCTTAAGACAAAGTAATATATTCCCAACTCCATTATGTTCCCATGCAATAAGTAAAAAAAATCAATATCATCAGATTATTATAGAAAAAATAAAAGTAAAATACTAAGTACATTCTTTTTCTAAGCTTTCAACTGACGGCAAAAACTATTATCAGATTAAAATATAAAATTTACATATGCCTGCAAGTGAATTTAATATTCGGCAGGCAAATGCATTTACAATTTTATTTTTTTCTTCTGTTTCTTGGCGTCAACGCGCCCAAATACTTTTCTTTCTTCTTAACAAATATTTAAAGTGTTTCAAATTTCTCAGAAAAAAAAAACAAACACAATTTTTAAAGTGCTGTAAAACAGTGTGGCAGTTCGTTTTGAGCCCAAGACCTGAGCGCCCGAGTGTTGCCAACTCGCTCGATGATTTGTGAGGCGCGTTTTGTGTTTCAAGTGTGGGGGTTTGGGTTGGGTAGCGAATGCGTTCGCTCTGGTTGATGGCGTTGGTGGCATATTCTGGCCAGGGCCGGGCAGTGAGGCATGGCACGCTCAAGAGCGTACTTCAAAAACGAAAAATTTTCAGCGCATTTCGCGTTATTAACACGTAGTAGGTGCTGCCATACCGGTTGGAGGTTGCCAGCCTACCCGATGATGCTTGCTGCTTGCTGCTTGCTAGCTGGTTTCTTTCGGGTGGTTTTTGGATAGAAGGGGCGACCAGAGAACCGCAGCGCTGCTGATACTGTGTAATAAGGAGTTTTCATGGGCTCTTGAACGTTTACGCTTACCAAGCGAGGACATTTTAATTGAGAGTGTTGCCAGAAGGACCTTGCTGCCAAGAAGGACACGACAACTTGCGGTACTTGGGCAGCTGCGTTTGCATTAAGTGCGGCTCGCTCTGGTACCCTCTCTGCCACGCTTTCTTCCTCCAGTTCCTTAGTAATGGCTTGTTGACTTGATTCTGCCAAAGTTACCCTGTTTTGTTTTGGTTTTGGTTTCAGCGCAGGTGTTGATGGATGAAATGCTTGAAATGCCAAGGCAAAGTTCTACCTGCACCTGAGAGTTCTGTTCATAAACCAAAAGTCTTTGTAGGGTCACATCTTAGACTCAAAGCATGCACGTATACCGTGTATAAGAGTTTGTCAGGTTGAGCTCTTTACTTCCTAGTTGATGTCTTAATACATACTTGGTAAACTGGCAAGTTTAAGTGAACATAATTAAACAAAGTTTGAGTTAATTAATGTATAATGGCCACCGTGGAGATGGCGGGCAAGCAATGTATGTATTAAAAATAATACTAAAATAATAGAAAAAATAAATAGAGGGACAGAAATGAAAGAGGTGATGTAAAAGACAGGAATGTGAATGGAGATGTAAAAAAAGAATAGAGAAGGATCTGAAGTTATGTAATTTACACTTGATTTTAATATTAATTTAATTGATTTACTATCTGCTAATGAAGTCGATCATGATTTTCATAAATTAGATTTTTATATATATATATATCGTACTTAAAGAAAAAAAAAAGATTTTTAGGAACGCGGAGCAAGAATAAGTGTCAAATAAATTATAAAACAAAAAATGCCATAAATAATTTAAGGTTTAGTGTTTCAGCAGTTTGCTGTCAAAAACAGATTTAAAAAGAATAAATATTTTCAATACGACCTCCATTGACCTTTGACACTAACTGAAATTCAATGCTCAAGACTATATAATTTAAAATGATATGTAAATAGCAAACGGCAGACAGCAAATTTAATGTCTTCATCAACATAAACAAGAACAACTCCCCCAACATAGCCACACACACACACTCATATAGCCAGAAACCAGTTAGCGAAAGTGTTAATATATTAGGCTAAATAGTGTGATAAAAACAGGGCAAAGGAACAACAACAGCAACAACAACAACAAGTCATTTAATTTATAAGCAATTGCCGTTTGTCAGGAATTTTCCCTTTCAGCTGGAAGGAAGGGAAAGCATCATTAATTTGCTCTGTTAGATGAGGGGGGCGGCGAGTGGGGGGTGTTGCGTCGACAATTGCCAAAAATATTTACAGCCAAAACAGACGCAACCTACAACAACACCAACACCAACAACAGCAGCAACAGCAACAACAACAATCAACATCCTCATCAGCTTCAGTCTCAAAAGTTGCTCCCAGCGGAGCAAAAGAAGTCGAAATGAAATCAGCAGAAAATTCAATGAGCAGCAAGCGGGGAAGGGGGGCTAGGATTGCGGGGGTCGTTAGCCCAGACGATGCTATGGCAGCTGGCAGAATTGCGCGGTGGTTGATGATGACTGCAATTGATGGCAGTGGCAACCCGCAACTCACCCCCTCTTCTCGCCCAACACATCTTCCCGCTCCGCCCACATGGTTTGCCAGCGAAGGGGTTGTGATTTCTGTTTGTTGTTGCTGCTGCTGTTGTTGTTGTTGCGTGCGTGCCAAATGTTATCAGCTGCTTAAGGGGGAGGGGAGTAGTGGGTATGGAGGGTGTCTCTGCTTTCTCGTTGGGTTGTGCTGTGACGTGCAAATGCCAGAAAAATATTATGTGACATGATAAATATTGCACGCGCGGGGGAATTGTGGTCCATTGTTGTTGTTGCTGCTGTTGCTGTTGCTGCTGTTGTCAACATCATTGCCGAAATAATATGACAGATTCATTTATGGCTACGTGGCCTGACAACCATGATGATGAGGATGATTATTATTGTTGCTGTGGTTTTTTGCATAGGCGTTTTAAGAAGCTTGCAAATGTGGTCGCCTTGGGTGTTGTTTATGGTTTTGACATATGCAACATTTAAGCGTCAATAGACGATGATATAGAAATCAAGTTTCAAGTTTCTTACAGATAGGACGGTAGGTTTTGGATTTCATTTAGTTAACAATTATGTTTTAACAACAAAATGGGAGAGCATTGAATTTGATCGGGGGCTAGGCTGCTAACCAGTATTTTCTCTGTTGGAGAAAGTGATGTTCCGTCCAGTCCAGGTCTCAGATAGGTCAAATGTTTTTTAGGCGGTTTTAATCAAAAACGATTTCAGTAAATAATTACCATGGCGAAGAACTGACTTGGAGTATTTACCGGCTTTCTTAAATGACATTGTAAACTAAGAGGTCAGCGAACTAAACTATGTATAGTCAGTAGCGAACTCTGCTGATTTTATGGTAATGAAAAGGACTCCTCAAAGCACATCGTAGAAACCCTCAATCCTGCAAAGATTCTCGTATTCCTGCAAAAATTAAGGTTGAGGGAAAAGCTTAAGGTTTAGAAGAACTCCAATACAATACATGAAGCCCCCCATCAACATAATTCAGAATGCACTCCATTATTCGTACTCAATCAAATACTTATTTTTATGTTCCTACAATACATTCTGCTTTCATTTAAATTATATCTCAGGAAAATCTGTATTCTGATAATGGTAAGCTTTTGCGTATATATTCTTGTTGCGATTCTGTCCGATTTCACTCATTTTCATTATTATTTTTTGTTATTATCTTGCATAGTTCCTTAT
Organism: Drosophila grimshawi; assembly: GCF_018153295.1. Lineage (NCBI taxonomy): Eukaryota > Metazoa > Arthropoda > Insecta > Diptera > Drosophilidae > Drosophila > Drosophila grimshawi. The sequence goes on from NW_025062900.1 coordinate 25,883,226, forward strand.
ACATTTTATAATGCTTTCTATATCATATTTATTTATTTTATTCTAATATTAGAGGTCTACAATAAAATTTATTTTATTGTAATATAAAATATAAAAATCAATGACAATATTTTTTAATATAATATTATTTGAATAAGCTATAATTGGGTTTTCTCTGCAAGCATCGACATTTTGTCGTTGTCGCTGTGGTAGATGTTATTGTGGGAGTTGCCGGTCTGATAGTAACATTTACAAGTCATTGCCAATCAAATAATTAGAGTCTGGCAATGCTGGCCAAAAAGAGAGTTCAGGGTGCGTGTGTGTGTCTGTGAGTCTTTTAAATAACGCGCAGAATCGCTCTTTTGTTGCTATATACTATATATATATAAATATATATATATAAATATTTTATATAGTATACATAAATAGCAGACAACAAAAGTTCAACGCAACAAAACGTGCGCTCTCTAGCCAAAAACAAATCAAATACAAAAGTACAGAAAAGGCAATAGCAACAACAACCACAATAACGTAAGCGATGACGTTGAAGGAAAAACACTAACAACAACAAATGTAAAAACAACACATTCAAATTGTATAGCAAAAACTTTTTGCAACACTTTTGGGGCAAGTGCTAGTCAATGACATTGAAGAGTTACCCCCAAAGTATACATATATATATATTTATATATACATAATACATACATAATATATATATATATATATATATTATATATGTGCGTCGGGTGCGGGTTGGTTGGGGATTAGAACTAGTTACACATAAGTGCTGCGTTTGCCACACAAAATTTAAATAATTGACAATTTAAGTTTTGTGCTGACTTTTGTGGCAACTGAGCGAATTTCAAGCATTTTAATGTTGAACTTGAAAGTCATTTCAGTCACTTTTTGTTGTGCAGTTTTGAGGATATTTGCAAGGCCACTCAATGATATTCGTCAAGTAAATTATAGAGCGGGCAAGGGAGACTTTAATTTGGTATTTTAAAACTTTTGGGTCAGATAATATAGCATTGATAATATTTGTAGCTTATATTAGATAATATGGATATGGATGTGGGCATCTCAAATAGTATTTGAGATCTAATAATATTTAACATGAATTAATTAATAAAATTATTTTAAAAAAAAATTGAGTGGACTTACAAAACATTTTAGGTAATATTATTCTTAAAATAACTACAAATAACACATTTAGCTAAATAATAAAATTAATTTTAACAAACAAGGCAATTGCTGTTGTGATATGATAACAACAGTGGTCCTGAAAAGATTAATTCTCATCAATAAATGTAGAAAATGAACTTAAAATTCTAAATGGCTTAGCATAAGTTTTCAGCCAAAGGTGGATTTTTTTAACACATTCAAATGTTTGTTCAAATTCATTCACTCAATTTTTAATAATTGAATATAATATAAATAGCAAGCTACCTATTATTATGATTTTTTTTAAATTTAGAAATATATATAAAGCCCAATGAGATTTTAAGACCTGCAACCATTGAAGCTTGCAATATGAGTCCATATAACCCCCTTGCAAGAGCAGCACACCCATAAAATGCTGTCTCACCCAAACTGCAATAAAAAATCGCCCATACGAGAAAAATCGCCTTGCACGTGTCCCTTATTTTTTTATGATGTTGTTCGCATGTCCAGCCGGACGCGTGAATAATGTTGAAGCAGGACCTTTGGTCACGCTGTGAATCAATCTTGCCGCACGACACACAGGATGTAAACAGATCTAACAGAGTCCGAGAGTTGTAGTTGTAGCAAGTCGTCCAAGACCAAGCTGTATAATATAATATTTTCAAATATTTTATGATGCAGAAATAATTTTAAATGGTTATTTAAGCAAACCAGCTAACAGCTGTGAGCCCTACGCATTTTTTTCTCGTACCACACTTTGTTTTCTTTGGTTCCTTTTGTACGGGCTACACAAACAAAATGGAGCGCGCCAAAGCATTTTGCTGGGGGTTGTTTGGGGCCAGTGCCAGACGCAAACTATTAGTGTTTAGTGCGCATGTTTAAAAAAAATCTCACCGACTGCTCCCAGCGAAAGCCAAACATACAACAACAACAGCAAGTAGCAGAGGAGCAAACAGCAACACTTAAAAGTGGTTGCAACCCTGTGTTAGGTTTGTTTGTTTTTTTTTTTGTTGCCTTATCCTCGCGCGGTGTGTTCTTTTTTGCGCCATTTGTATTGGCATTTGCAGCGCGTGCTCCAATAAGAACAAAAGGAATCCTCATCTGCGTTTTTTTTCCTGTTTCAGTTTCCGCACTCGCAGAGACAGGCGACAGCCAAAGGTTATTGAAATGGCATTGCGTTTGGGTTGAGTTCAAAAGTTTAAAGAGCCTTTGCAGCCCATTTGTGATTTTTTTGGCAGCAATTTCGACAGCGGCAAATTTGTATTTCCTGTTCGGGATTAAATATTGCCAATTTTTGCGTTTGATAAATTGGGGCTTAGATAATTTCTGGGTGTTCTTATTAAACGTTTCGTACGAGCCACAAAGAGTAACATACAAAATACATTAAATCATAAAATTAATATTAATTTAAGTACAAATTGTTTCAAAATTAAAACATACTTGATTGTTTTAATGAAGGTGAAACAAGTTGGTGGTTGTCTTACATACTTTTTAAGAATTTATCCTTGATTGATTATTAATTAAAGTTTGCAATTTATACAAAGAATGCTATTATTAGAGAAGTCACTTAAATAAAATATATAAACATGTTTTATGTAATTATGTTTTAAATCCGTTATATTGATCTTATTAGCAACATCCATTAGTAGTGTACACATTAAATTAACATTTATAATTTTCTGTCAAAACTAAATTTCTTCATACCTAGTTTATGTAATTATTAGTTAGTTGAACAAAAATCTACCTTAATTTATGGTAATTTTTTGTATAATGATATAAATAGAATAAAGAGCTTCATAGTTTCCAATATATAATATAAATATAATAGTTTTTACTCTTTAACTACTTTCACAGTTTTCATTTTGATTTTTCTTGGCTTGGTCTTGGCTATCAGATCCAAATTTCGAGGAAATAATGAAGCATATTTAATGAATTTTAAACAACATTTTTTAATAAAACTACTATTATTTGGTTTATCTCTTTACATCAAAAATAAGTTTGTAGTGACGATTACAGGTCATAGTTATTTTGAGGCCATAAAGCAAATAATTTTTTGGAGAATAATGCGAGCATATTAAGTGCTGTCTACCATTAAATCTGTTGCTCGACCAGTGTAACATAAATAAACAGTCAAACTATCCATAGCAAAACAACAACAATCAATAGCTGTGCATGTTCTCATGGCAAATTATTGAAGATTAACAATCATTAAATTTATTACACTGCTGTGGCAACAACAAAAACGAGAGTGGGAATCAACCCTCAGTGCAGGGCCTAACGAGCATCATTTGTAATATTTTTATAGAGAGAAGAAGGGAGAGTGGGGAGGGATTCCATGCATGGAGCTGAGGGTCGATCTTTATTGGTCACTGCGGTAATCTGTCATCTGGGCTTTAATTGCGGTTAATACCAGGCGACATTCAATGCGACATTCAAAATCAAATTAATCAAAACGCAAATATCTGCAATCGCCAGCAAAGATCGAGGCCAACTATTGACATAGACAACGCGACAAAGGGACGGGAGAACTCAGAATGCGGGACTACCACAAAAATAGTGGTAAATACTTTTAATTTTGTCCCAAAAAATGTAGAGAAATCTTTTACTTTATTTGTTGTCTAATTATGCGTAATTATCGGTGCACTGCATTCGAACTTGACCTTCCGTTCCCTGGAATGAGTCAGGGTCTCTGGTTTTCGGTTCTCAGCGATGTTATTTGAATATGCGGGTTCTTTTTACCATAAATAAAATTTCATGTGCTTCACTCATTAAGCAGAATTTTCCTTCATTTTCCATATCCTTTTCCGCTACCGCAAATAAAATATAAATGGACTAAGAACATATTTATTGGTTTTTATTTTTATTGTGTCACATAAATTTGTTTATTTTATGATATTTTTATTTTTTTCTTGAGGGCATATTGATATTTGACAGTTATTGTCGAACACGGAAACGCCCACTTTTTGTTCGTATTTTGTTTATGTGTTGTAATTTTGGAGGGTATTTTTTGTTGTTGTGGTTGGTTTGTAAGGAATGTCATTAAGAAATGTTTCCAATAGTATTGACGGAAGTTTTTTTTATTGATTGCTGATTGATAATGGAATTTGGAAGGAAATGTGAAATATTTAAGCACAAAAGTGTCAGTACTTGTAGCCAATAAAATCTGATACATTTCATTAAAAATGATATAGTAAAATAAAAAGTATTTTCAAAAAACCACGAATGATTTATTATTATTTATTATTATAAATATTGACTTAAATAAATAAATAATACACTACATATTGATAATTTCTGCATTAAAAAAATAGGATAAGCAGCCAATAAAGAAAATTGTAACTTTAAAAGACAAAAAAAAAATTATAAGCTGTAATAAGAATTAAATGCTGTTAGACAACTATAACAAACTATATATAATATTCGATTAAAACTTAAATATTTACTTTTTCGCATTATTACAAAAAGATTAATATCAAGATTGAACAACTTTTAAGATTTGCTTAGATTTTTATCTGTTTGTCCAACTGTTTTCGAGAAACTTGGCAAAACATTCATTACAACAAATTACAGTACGAAACAACTGGCTATAAAAATGAACGGCAAAAGGAAATCCAACCACAAGCAGCAGTTAAATGATGCTACTTAGGCGATAAGCACGACCTCCAGCGGCGGCGAAAAAAGAATACGCCCTAAGTGAAGACAACTCCCCCGCAACCCTCCACAGAATCATTCCTATGTGCGTTATTTGTTTGTGTTTTGTGTCCAAAACAATTTCCTTCCTTAATCACATGGTAACAGGGTCTAGGGAAAATTGCATATTATCTGACCAAGAGCAAAACAAATCGGCCAGAGCGAAAAACAGACCCATGAACAGCGCTTCTAATTGTAAAAGATAAAAAATACACACACAAAAAAACACAAAGTTGGATTGGTCAACAACTCTAGTTAATGTATTTGTATACTCTTCTTTGTATACTGTCTTATGCTGTGTTCACTAAATGTGCTGCGCCATGATGAAGTTATAGAACTTTTAACCTCCTAAATATGACTATAATGTATTTAATTAACTTAATCAAATAAAAGGTGGTTAATTCACTTAAAGGATACAGAAAAATGTACTTATATTTTGCTAACGTAAATGTGTTTTGCAGGCGATGCCCCTTTCTTTGTCACAGAAACCCGGCGAAACGATCAAAAAGTATCTAAAGATTAAGTAATGATTATCAGATATCAGAGTCGCATTTTGTAGTTTCCGCAATTTGTAATATTTGTTTCACACCTTGCAAATGGTTGCAAGAGTATTTAAGCTTCGGTAGCATGAAAATACATTGCGTTTCCATTTTTTTGGGTCAAAAAACCGAAAAAAGAAACTCAGCGAAGATAAATGACGGGCAACTTTTATCGTGCCAACGAACAGTGACTGAGGATGAGTATTGGTGTTTGTAAGTGTGTATGTGTGTGTATATATATATATATATGTGTGTGTGTGTGTGTATGTGTGTGTGTGTAAAGAGAGACATTTGCCAGCACTGTAGCATACTTTCAAGTGTCTTTAGAATGTGGGATGTATGCCAACAGCTTGTCGAGTGGTTTCTCGGTGTTTTTTTTAGCAAAGTATTTGGACTATCGATGTCGCCATAAGTTGTGCACCACTTCAGACCACTGCCACGCCTGCCTTCTCCCTCAACGGCGCCCTACTCAGCTGGCCTCCTGTCCATGCCTGACCAAGTGCAAAATGTCAAGTTTTTGCGCGAACAGAGAACCCAACCCAACCCTTATTTTTGTGAGTGTATGTATATATATGTGCATGTGTTTTTTTTTGTGTTGTTCTTCTCTGGCTCGTTTACGCAACAACTCTTTGATGTATGTAAATTTTGTAGCTTATCTGTATCAGTGCCATGTTTGGTGACTTTAATCGAAAAATCCAACCCTCACGTGCGTTAAGCCGCCTATAAATACGCAGCCAAATCCGCTCTTGCCCACTACCTTCCCAATGAGAGAGAAGCAGTTGTAAATCGTCAGATTTTATGTCGATTATTTCTATGTTTTATGGCCAAGTCGGCTGCTCGAGCTGCTTGTTTTATCGGCGATCTAGTAACAGGTTGCCCAACTTCTATTGTAGCCTTAAGCCTCAGAACAAACAATCATTTGATGAGAAGAGGGGTTGGAATCAAAATGTGGTGAGAATTTTAATATTATTTTTAGAACAATAAAATATATTTGCTTTCATAATTATGTACCTAATTGGATAGTTTATATTTAAAACAAAATAGACTGGCTAATATTTAGAAAATATTTAATTTACTAAACACACAATAACTTGAAGAAATGGAAATATATGTGCAATTGTTGTAATGCGCGATAAGGAAGGATGAAATAGTCCGATATTTATAATTTTGTAGAGCAGTGCTTAAGCATATTATTAATAATTTTACCTGGAGAGTGTAATTAATAGCATTATTGTGTTATTATTAACGATATAGTGTTATTGTTAACACTTAAAAATTCATTTCAAATAAAAATGTATTAAATTTTTGTATCTAAGATCGACCTAGTTTGTATTTAAGATTGATTACTTAATAAATAATTATGCATGAAACACTCATTCTGTTAATATACGTATTTCTAGATGCGCTACCTAATATGAAGTAAATCAATTTTGAATATCAAATAGACTGATTTACATTCCAAGCTTTAAGTGCTCAATTCTTAAAAAATGCCCAAAAGCTTATGCATAGTATATTCAATATTTCTGGTTTGCCAATTAGGCCATAGCGAGTTCGCTTAACACCCCACAAATCACACCCAGTCTCTGAAGTGGCGAGTGGGATGTAAAAACTGCAGTCATAAAACCGACTAATTGGGCATATGGATTTGTGGTCGCTTGACTCATCAACAACAGGTTGCCACAACAACCTGGAGCGGACTTCTGATTAACGCATCGCTGCACTGCCAAGTTCTAAATGCCATGCAATCAATATATCATATATGCATATAGTATATTGTATATGGTATAGCTAAGCATCCTGCATAATTTTATGAATTGCATTGGGGGTTGTAAAAATAAATAATTATATCATTAATGGAAGGGTGGTTGGCTTTATAACGCAATATGCAAACTACATGTAAGAGTGGGTGGGATTGGGGTCTCGTAATCAAGGGGTAAAAAATCCTGGTGACATTTTTGTGGTTAAGCAATTTACCCTTCAGCCTTCGGCGACGCATAATTTATAATTGTCAAAGGGATTGCCCGGCAACACTGTGGACGACCACTGATTTATGGAATTTCATAAATTTTCACTGATTTTAATCGTTTGTAATTATGAGCGAGCTGAGAGAGTTGTTGAAAAATAAATAAATATTACCGCGTTTGCAATTTTAAGCGGGTTTTTTCAATTAAATTGAAGACAAAACACATCGACAGGTAATGTTCAGTCTGTGGCTCGTCGACTGGTCCTTTATTTGATTGGATTTTTTTTCTTTTGCTGCCCCTGTTCGCGACTTTGCTTTATTTTATTTCATTATCTCTCTCACATATATATATTTTTTTTACGCAACATGTTCTTTTTTTCTTTCTGTCAATTCCTATTGAGCTCCAGTGCTCCGGGTATTTGTATTATAAAGCTAAAGCCTGGCTAGCAAAAAAGAAACAAAAAATATAAAAAAACAGCAGCAGCCGCAGATTGATTTTATTATTACGTTTTATTTCCTTGGAGACAAACTGCCCGCCCACAGGACGCAGCTTTTTTTGTGTCCAACTTCAAAGAAACTTTGCCGCTCAAGTGTCCTTGTGATATGTATGTGTGTGTGTGAGTGTGTGTTCTTGGTCCTTCATGCGGTCGTCGACTTATGCGACAAATTTTTCAATTTTTTCTATCGTACGGCTTCGGCTTTCCATTTTTTTTTCGGCCTTAATTTAATGGCCCAAAACTTGAGGTACGAAGTAGCAGTCGGCACTTTTGCGGCTGCTGCTACTTCTTCTGCCTGAGGTTTGAGGTTGAGCACTGTGCTAGATGCGAAATTGTGTCGAGGGCTTTCGGACAAGCTGTCCAACATGCATTTCATTTTTCAGAGCACTGGAAGCGAAAACTGTTACGAATGTGTTTTCACAAAATTTAAATACTTCTTTATGTTACTAATCACAATGTAACAATAGATAATTGCCATTTTTTTTTTTAGCTTTACTTGTATAAGGTTAAATGGAAAGTTAAATATTATGTTAAATATTTGATTTTTCATGCTTCGAATAATTCGGGCAGAAAATAATATATGAATAGAAAAACTGAATATTAGTGTTTATTAAATCTTGGGAAAACAACCTTCCGCATGAGGATATAGTAATTAAATTCTTTAAAATATCTAATACTTAGACTATATAAGAAGTCATTGTTAAGATAATCGTTGTGAGCATTTTTCTAGTTTTTGGTTGCAGTTAATTTCTATATATATATTATATTTTCTCCGTTTTTGAATCCGGCCAGTTGGAAACTACAAATATAATAGGTCAGGACAAATTGCATTTTTAAAATATCTTTTTAGAATTGTTAAGAATTTTCAAAATAATTTAGATATTAAAAAAACTGACATATAAATATTATTTTCCTTCTTAATAAGAGCTAATATAACAAATATTTATATCTTGCTTTAAGAAATGAATAAAATAAAACTACTTTAATTTGACTTGTAACTCCAAAATGTAAGAAATAGAAGCATTATTTGGTATATTTGTATTTCTTTTAACATTGAATCAATTGACAAATCGAAAATATAATATATTCATCTAATATGTGAGATTCTTTGTGAAAAACACACTACACGTCATCATATATCTATTAATATTTGCCGTTCTGCAATGGATGCTGTTATCAATTTATAAGACTATGAATCGCATACTCTATGCATTGATCAGTTTCGCTGGAGCATTTGGCTTGATCACGGCGATGAATATGAGCAACCGACTGAAGTACACTTGGTCCTGGAACTGGTTAGCCGTAGGCTGCTGCTACGAGCTGATGACTCTCGGACTGGGTAGCACAAGTCTTCAGCGCATCATGATGACTATTTCCTAGCAGTGTTATGCTTTGTGGACTTATGCTGGTGTTGTTATTATCATTAACGGTTACAATTATTCGAATACTTCTGTGTGTTTGATTCATGTGTTTCGGTTTCTGGCCATGAGTTGGATCCATCAGGCACTGTTGTTACTTATACCAAGTGTACTGATCCTTCTGGTATCCCAAGTGCTGCTGACCTTTAGCAATCTGGATTTGTTAATCAGAGATGATGTATTGCTTGTAGCACCTGCGTTCTATATGAACTATGTGCTCGTTCTGTTCACGTGCTTCATATGCATATAACGCATCCAAAGCAACTTTTGCAGTGCCTCACTTAATGTCTGACGTGCTGGCATGCAAGGCTACGTCTCAATAACGCATCGAAGGCGACCACAGATTGGCTTTATATATGTGTAGACTTTTATTCGTATATGGCTCAAGTGATTCATTTTTGCCTGTCGTCTCGCCCACCTTACCGTTCGACCTGTCTGTCTGAATGCGGCCGCCCCCTTTTTGGTGGCTCAGCCTCAATCACGTCGCATTCTCAGCGGGTTCTCAATCCGCTGCTGCCGCTGAATCATTGACGGCTGCCGCACAGCTCTCTGTACGTGACATTCGTTTTGATCTCAAAGCAATTTCTTGTTTTGTATTATTTTATTAATATTCAAATCAATTCAGAGTCCTGCTTGTCAAAGCACAAATCCACGTGTTATGTTTCATTATTTTATATTTAAATATTCAAATAATTTGCTTAAATAAAAATACTTTGTCCTGACTGACTGGCCGCCTGGTGACCAATGCAATTATTTTTACCCCAAATGAGGAAAACTGGCGGAAAACTGTTATATTTAACTATATTGTATACCATTCAATACATTCGATTGTCCACAATTGCATTTAAGAAATAAATTTAAATGGAGATGCATTTATATTCAGCTCAGCACCTCGCTGGAAATAGACGCTCAGCTAAGTACAAAAGTATAATTTTTGACCGATACTCAAAGATCTGTGCGAATAATCCTTTGAGGATTCGTTGGTAACAGGTAGAAAAAATGTATGGGGAAGGCTGCATAGGTGAAAAGTTCAATTTTGTATCCAATTAATTTTACCATTTTTCTTCCAAAGAATTGACTGATGTGAAATGTGAAAAGCAAATATTAGATCAATGTTTTGTGACTTTTTTCGAATCGACCTCAAAATATGTGAAAATTGATTGGAAAGTATTTTCTTATTTCTAGAACGTTTATTGTGGATGGTATTCGGAAATGTATAATTTTTGGCGAAACTGTCTCCAACTAATTCTGAGAGCAATACTATCTTCACAGATTAAAAATATTCAGTGCACGGATAGAAAGCTAGTTAAAAGCAGAATAACAAATATAAATATTAAAATTGTTAAATCTGAGTGGAGTCGTCAAGTGTTTATATTTGGAAAGTGAATGTATCAAGAAAAGCTATTTAAAAGTAGAATACCAAATATTATATGAGATCGCCAATTTTGGAATGTAGGCGTTGAGTGAAAGCAAAAAAAAACTGAAAGAAGAGTCACATTAATATGGGTGCTGGTCGCATTGGTCAGCCATAAATTAAAACTAGAAAAATATTTGCACGTTAAATAAATATCAATGACAATGACAATGATCAGGATATGATGGGGCTGAAAATGCAGAAATTTGTGGGGGTGAGCGGCAATTGAAATTGTCAATGCTGTTGCTGTTATTGGTGTTGGTTGGGTCACAACGGATGCAATTCCTACAAAATGATAATTTATGATAATGATGCTTCCGGTTCATGCAGCAGCGAACACAAAACTGGACGCCGTGCAGCATAAAAATCAGGCGAGCACGAAAAATTTGTGAGTTGCGTACGAAAGTTTGGACACAACTGGAGAGGGAAGGTAGTGGGGGTGGGGGGTGAGGTTCGAGGGGTTTGTGGGCTGCCTGGTCTCGCATATTTATTGATAATTTCCGTGAATTCAGCGACAAAGCAAAAACGGAAGTTATGCCATTTGCTGCACGCCTGCGAAAAGGACAACGTCAACGACGTCAACGCCAATACGGACAATAGTTGTTGCTGACCCGGGAAGGAGGGCCGGGGAGGGGGTTAGGTGGTTAGGGGGGTTTTCGTAGGCCGTTTTGAATGGCGGCCCATATCAAAGTGCCTATCGATTGCGTCGATTTGCCTTGTTATTGTCTATAAACGTCGCGTCGTCGTCTGTGCAATTGTTTTGACTGTGTCTAGTATTTATGGGTTACGCTTCAGCAACAACAAAAACAAACAACTAAAACAACAACAACAATAGCAATAACAATAACAATGGCAACTGGCCTATTGTTGTGATTATCATAAACATTAACAACAAAAGGATGGCGCTGCCAATGTCAGTTGCTGTCTCCTCTCTCACTTAAGTATTCAAGCTCTATTTGCGCATTCTAATGACCTTGAAAATTAGTTCCTGCTTGTGTCTGTCTATGTGTGTTCGTGTGTGTGTATGTATGGCACATAAATCTTTTGGGGCACGCCCCACTTGTTGGCCTGAGCAAAAATAATTACGCATTATTATTATAGCTTATTTATCTTTTATTGCATATTAATTGCTCGCCAGCATACAAAGTCGTGCGTTAAATAAATGCAATTTATTTAAATGTTTTCCATATGTCCGCGCATTTTTGGCATATGGCGCATATCTCGTAGTGCTTCCGTTTTGGGTAATGCATTAAGTGTAAATAGTGCGGCCGATAAATGGACAGATAAGCAGACAGATGGGCAGAAAGATAGCCTGGAAGCCAGTGTGGTCTTTTATATAAATAATGCTGTTGGCACTTAATATGGGAATAAATATGCAATAAATAAAATGGATAGTAAGAATAATAATAAAATTAAATTACAAATTGTAATAATAATAATGATGCAATTAATTAAAGTGATAAGGGAATTCGATCGCGTATTATTATTTCGATTATCGATTATTATTTATTTATCGATTATTTATGATCAAACACAAATTTTTAATTAAAAAAATTTAAATTTATAATTTTAAATTCCAAATTAAGAATGCAATTATAAAAAGAGAAAACATTGCAGTCGAGAGTTACCCACCGAAGATATAGCAATTTACAATTTGTGTTAGCGGAGGGCCTTGAGTAGGCGGAAGTGGGCTTGGCATATGCTGATCTTTCAAGGATATTGCCAACAAGCTACCAACCAAATTTGGTGACTGTTGCCTTAAAATTGTGGGAGATATGTGGCTTTATCGATGTGCTGTAACTCCCAGTTGAGTTACCTACAATATTTACCCTTTCTCTGACGCGGACACAGACCAGTAATGAGCCAAATCTTAAGTTTCTATCACTAAGAGTGATGATACCTTCGTTATCGGATGAGAGAAAGGAACACATAAAAATGAGAAATCAGAAGACAGCAGACCATATTCAACTTTTATATTCTATATTAAAAAAACTTGAAACAAAAATATTCTCTTGGCTTACGATTTTTCTGTACATATTTATAATTGAATTTAGTTCTTATTTTGGATAACAACTTGTGTTTTTTTTTACTTTTTTTTTTCCAGAAAATTTTGACTTGTTAAACTCTGTTAACTTGATAAAATGAAGATTAGAAGTCAATTTGGAGCCGCATATAAAAACTGTTATTAATCCTTACTTCTAAAAAATGAAAATATGTAAATATAAAAGGATTGTATGTTTTTCTCTGCAACCGCAAACACCGTTTAACTATAGCTGTTAGAAATGGCTTCCAATCGTGGGGCTCTGAAGTTGAGAAGAAAGTGAGGTGCCGCAAGGGTAGCAGATCCGTTGAGCTGCATTGAGGTTGAGCCACTCATTTGCAAGAATTTAAAGTGCACTTTGCAGTTTCATGTGAATCTGGAAATACTTTGGCTTATCTGCGCGGTGGCACAACAGTTGTGGTGGCTGGTTGCATAGATTTGGCTGGTGTTGCTGCTGCAAAATGGCGCAGCAAATGGAGTCAAAGTTATGAGCGTGCCGGGCAAAATGAATACAGGAGTTCGACTTCCGGCAGGGCTTCTACTTATTTGCGCGCCGAAACTTTGGCCGGGATAATGCGAGCCGAAAAGAACGGAGTGTTTGCCGTAAAGTTATGCGCCAGCCAAACAACAATAAAATAATATAAAATTATTATTATTTTATTTTTTTTTAACCCACGAGCGTTGCATGGGAAGACCCGAAATCGCAGCGCTCATAAACTTTGAAGAAATATCGAAAGTTTTCGACTCTTGCCAAAGCTCTACTAGCTGAAAACTGCGAACTGCGAACTGCGAACAACGAAATGTGAACAGCGCACTGCGAACTGCGAACAGCGAGATGAGCGCGCTCGAGAGACAGACACACAAAGGCTACAAAACTTATAACGAGAAAACTTTGGCACTTGGTAAATGCGCGATAAAGAAACAAACAGAACAGAACCAAACAGAGCAGAGCCGAAGCTGCGAAAGAGCAGAGAAGAGGAGCGGACAAACTACAAGCTGAAGATGTGGGCACGTTGATAGAAGCGCCGCAACTTGGATAAAAGAAAGAAACAAAAATAGAAAAAATAAGCGAAATGGGAAAACAAAAAGAAAGTTAAACGCGCCAATGGAAAACAAGTACAGGTATCATTCAACATGTCGAAAATGCAATGCCCTATCCATTAAGAATTATAACGATATGCAAATCCAAATCTCAAAATAATAATTATATTTTTCCTACTTCACTTTGCTTTCAATGGATATCCAATCTTTTACAAGATTTAGTAAAAGTATTTATGGTATTGTATTATGGTATTCACAAATTTACTAAGAGCTAATATGAAACAAGATAAGAGTTATCTCTAGTTCATTACTCATAATGTAGGTAATGAACTAGAGAAAGAAGTTGGATACTTAAACATACAAATAAAATGAAATAAAAACACTAAGCTTATTATAGTTTTTTTTTTTATTTAATGTGGGTGCTCGAATTAATATTTAGCATGGACATTTGGTGGTAGAGTATATGAAAAGTAAGAACACAGAATTGGATAAAAAGTTGTTCAACCTTACGCACAGAGAGCGCAGTCATTGGAACTGGAGAATTTGCCGAGCTGGCAAAAAACTTGTGCCGCCACAAAATTTTTCCTCACAATGCTACAGAACAACTGAAGGATGGGTAAGGAAGCAGGCAACTCAAGAAAACTCATTCGCGCGTTTTAACTAACTAGAAGAGCGGGATAGAGGACAGAACGGAAAAGAATATACGGCAAAAATTATTATTTACGCACGGATGGTGTCATCTAATTATGAATTCATTTTGCCTGCCCCACACCACCAGGCAGTAGCACCAACAACAAAAACAACAACAACAACAGCAGCAGCAGTAAAAAAATGGCTCTGCTGATAGAAAGGAAAAAAAGCAGAACACGGGCGGACTTTCTTGAAGGCGAAGGCAATTTTCTTTTGGCTTTTGGCGCTGAAAATTAACAAAACGCGCGCGGGCCAAACAAAATGGCGCCAGCTCGGACAATGCACCTGCAGCGCAGGCAGTCAGAAGAGGGGGCGTGGCTGCTTTTAATGCAATATTTTTCAGCATTTTCTGTGCTAACGATAAAAAGTTTTATGCACGCATTTTCAGCATTTTGCATTTTAGCCTGGCCAAAGAAATTTCATGCTCTTTGAAAACTTGTTAAACTATGATAACCACAATGCTGGCCACCCCCTCTCGCCGCCTCCTCTCCAAACATCGCTTCCACCAAAAAAAAAAAGAAGAAATACGGAGCACCCGCGTAAGGAATAATAAGCAAGCTGAATTCTTCACAGCCGCTGCGAGTACTCGTTAGCTCGCCTCTGTGCAAGTTAAGAAATGCATAAAATTTGTTAACAAGCAAAAAAAAAAAAAAAACGCAAAATACTAGTCAAAATAATAAGAAATGGTAGCAATGAGTACCTATGTAGTTTCTTCCGTGGTCACCCGAGACATTTTCTTAGCGGAAATCACTAACAAGCGCTTATTTTGTATACCATTTTAGTTTACGGTAGAAAAATGCATTGTGCATCTTACACCGCAGAATGCTCAAAGGCAAATGTTCACAAATTTAGAATGTGGTTGAGGACACAATGCATTCTAATGAGAGCTAGTTATTCAACAGCTTTTTTTAAATAAATTTCTTAAGATTATATAAAAATTATACAATCTCATTAATTCTCAATTAATAATTTGCAAATAGGATTGAAAGAACTGGTTGCGATATTTATATTTACATATGTATTTATATTTATTTTAAGAAACTTAAATTTAATACCAGAAATATTACTTATTTACTTATTTAGGTATAACAAATACAAATATTTATTTATTTATTTTACCGGGTTTATGATTGAAATAATGTTATTGATTGTTTCTTTCCTTGATTTTCCTCTCTGAAAATGTGAACACATATGTTTCCTAGACTCAACTAAAAATATATTTGAATAAATAATTTAGAAAAATACAGCAAACACGTTTTGAGGTTTCTCTCAATTTGGCAAAAGCATGAATACAGAGTCAGCATTATTTATATCAATCATTTATCAAAATCCTGGAGCCAAAAATCTCGCTTCTCTTTCAATGCGAAGCAGCGGCTAATGAGCCAAGTGCGTCTCTGTCAATCCATGGAACTGTGGTGACTCAATTGAGCCGAGTTGGAGAATTATGGACGTACTCGCCTCGCCCCCACTCCCCTGGTCAGTTAAGTTGACAGGCCAACAGCTGAAGCCAATGTGGCCAAGTTAAGTGCGCACATTCATTAATTTACATTAAAATGTAATTAGCGGTCAAAACAGCAACAACAACAACAATAACAATAAAAAAATGGCAAAAAATGAGACCGCAAAAATGTGCGCTTAACGCATAAGCAAATGAAATGCAATTTTTAATAAATTTAAAATCATTTACGTATATTGCCAAAGCTTAACTCAAACCTAATGAAGGCTTCAAAAAATAAAAAAAATTGTTTCATAATATATGAAAGTAAGTATATTCGAAAAAAAAAGTATAATACGAAACTGTACACATAAATATTTAAATGTTCAGCTTATCTTCATTTAGGTATATACATTTGTGCTTATGTAATATGTGTGGCATTAATAGAAAAATATGCATTTCATTAAACAATTAAACTAAACAAATCTTTCACGCTCATTTAAATTCATTTTAAATTTTAATTTAAATTAAAATATTAACATTTTTATGTAATTTTAACAGCAATGTTTATATTTTGTATATATTTAAATAGGCTGACAATTTCTACTAGTAAATAGAATAATTATAACGATTTACATATAAGAAATGTAATCTCGTTAATCTCTTTGATTCAAACTCATTATAATACGACTTCGAGACTATATTGATTTCACAGTTATTCATTTCCCTACACATTATTTAGAATTGTGTGCATATATATAATAAAAAATAGTAAGGCTTGTTAAGAAAATAATGTATGTATGCAAAGAACTTTAAATGATAATGAATTGTTTACATGCTTGAATTTGGAGCCCTGCGAGTGTTAATATAAATAGTTTTTTGTTAGTCGTAATTATATCCACACTATTTTAAGTGCAGCTTGAGCTCTTATCATACATCGCTCTCTTTCTGCAGCGCTCTCTCTCTCTCTCTCTATCGATATAGCGCGTTCGCTGATCCGTCCGCTAGTGCAGCTAATCAGTTGTTCCGCATAACTCTAGCTGCTCGATCGTTTTTATTAGTTACTCTTGTTGTTGAGAAGGTTTAGCAATTGGCTTCAAAACTTTAATACACTAATCAAAGTGTTGCGAAAAAGACTACGCTTTGGCTTCTTGTCTACCTATATCCTTTCAAATAAGCTTAATTTTTTAAATTGGAATTTAGTTGATAGCACAAACAGTGTTTTACATATTTGGCTACCTCACAGCACATTGTGCTAAACACAGATACATCCTATTCTTTTCCTTATGTATAAAGGTTAGCTAAAAAAAATCAGTTTCCGGGTTTTTAAACACAGCTTCATCTTTTAATCCCCAGCCATTAAAATCAGTGCCACAATCAGCTAATTTTGCACACATTTTGATAAGCTTTGTTTGTGCCGTTTCTGTTGTTTTTGTTTGATATTAAAAATATTTTATGCCTCCACTGGGGGCTGTTGCATTTCTATTTGCCTTTATGTGCATGCAACGCCTGTTTGTTTCCTTCTGTTATTTTTACACCTATGCGAGATTGAGAGGTGTGGATTGGTGGCGCATTAGCACACAAACACTCACTCCCACACACACATACACACACGGTGATAATTATGCGCGTGATGCACATCATCATCATCATCATCATCATCAACATTTGTATGATTATTCACGTAATATGCCACTCGTGTTACGTACGCTACCCCAGCCCCTTTTCCTTACCCCATTTCGTTGTCATTCCCCCGCCAATTAGGTAAATTGTGTGCTATTTTCAATTTTTTAAATTCAACGCGCTTTTGCCGCTAGCTCTGTCTCTATTTACTGTGGCGCCTGCTCTATCTCTGGCTGCCTTCCTGGTTGGCTTAAGTGGCTGCCACAGCAGCAGCAGCAGCAGCAGCAGCAGACGGCAACAAAAACAATAGCTAACTGCAATTTGTTTGCTGCCGCCGCTGCTCGCCCCAAAAATTAGTCAACTTTCAAGATGGCGTGCAAGCATGTATGTGTGTGGGTGTGGGTCGGTATAAGGGGTGTCCATTAGCAAATGGAGCAGGCTATTTTTGATTTAATGAGCCATAGACTAATGGATTTTTTTTTGATAAACTGTAGGTGTCTGAGTTTCTACACGCGCCACTCAAATTGGTTTAGATTTAGCTGTGTGCAAATAATCACTAATAGTTTTTGCCTGCGAGGGTTGCGTAATTACTTAACTTTTATAATTTTCGGTTAAAGGAAAATTTTCATAAAATCATAAATACATCTAGATTCATGTACAAATTGATTGAAAAATTGAAAAGAGCGGCAAAACTTAAGCTAAGCTCATATTCGTAGAGTGATTACATTCTTGAATCAATATTGACTGAATTTTTTTTCCTATCAAATTGTTATATATAAGAATATTTTAGTACTGTGATTACATGAATTAAAATAATTTATGCAAAAAGCAACCCTCTTTTAAGTTTCTTAGGTTTTTCTTTGTCCAAACAACGATTGTCGCGAGTTCACTTCAAACAAGGAAGCATTTGAGTTTTTTGAGTGTGATAAACGTTGTTTCATATTTTGCTGATGCCTTTTTCAATTGTGTTAGTTGTTGCCGTTGGTATTTGGGAGTATATACCATTGTTGACTGTCAGGGACTGTAGGCTATAAATGTGGGATTGGGAATTGAAAATAGTCAGATGATAATTGCCATTGATAATTGTTACAAATAAATTACTTTAAGAAACTATTCATAAAATGTCATATTCTGGAATATGATGTAATGAACATTATTGATTTCTGGTGCGATAAAGCTTGATTACCTTGATTTATCCCTAGTTTTTGGATATTTAATATTACAGTATTACCTATTAAAGATTTAAATTTCCCCTAAATCGTATATATTTTGTATTGTCTAATTTGCATGTCTATAATAATCTAACCATCAAAAATATACATTTATTTCTTACAGAACATTTTAAGCTAACCAAAGTAAAATTGTGCTACAAAAGATAATTGAAGTAAAATCAAAGACTGCAGCAAAATAAAATCCAAATCCAACTGACTAACCGAATACCATACGAAAACTTCTCGACGATCCGGGGTGTAAACTGAAAAAATAAACAAACAAATGCCTCATTACATGCGAAATTAAATTTAAATGTTTGCTTAATGTGATTCCACAGTTGCCCTGGGCCACGGGGCGATCAGGGTAAAAAGGTATGTAGCCCAAAAAAATAAACAAACCAAACAATCCCAAGCACATAAAATATAATTTCGTGCCCGAAGCCCTGGGCTAACCAGGGAGCATTTCAGTCTGAGGTCGGTGGCGTCAACGCATGCTTGGAAATATTTCTGGTATTTTATTTTATTCCTTATACCCTTACTGGGAGTAGAGTTATTTTGCCGAATGATGAGTTTGTGTGAGATGCTATAACAATTAGGCAAACAAATTATCAAAATCTATCAACAGCATTAGGTAGCTTTTAATTTTCGAAAAAATAATATTATGAAAATCAAATATTGATTAAATTTAAATTTATAGGAACAATTGATATTCAGTGTGCAAGGGTATGCTATCTTCGGCTAGTTATTTGTTTTTGTTTTGTTTTTTTGTGCGATGCTTTGTGACTGAGTGGAGAAATTAGAACTTGTGTGTGTATGTGTGTGTGTCTGCGGTCGCCGGTGGACGCCCACGGAAGCCACTAGCGGCAGTGGCAGCGCTGCGGCATTCGCATTTCCTAAGCCCTGACTCTCCCGCCCACTTTTGCGGCAAAAATTTAATATATTTTCTTGGGTGTCTGGCAAAATCATAATAATTTCAATATTTTTGTAACGCTTGTCAGCGTCAAGCTGACAGCACGGGGCGTTTATTTGACAGGCCTTAGGGAGCAGAAAGGGGAATGAAGAGAGGATTAGAGGCAATTGCGCTGCAGCAGACGCTCAATTAAAATATAATTTCTGGTCGAATAATAACCAAAAACTGTGAATATACCGAATACGGGTTAGCACTGAAATTCACATGGCCATAAATTAAAAACTTAATAACGAGCGTGGCGCACTGGTTCGTACAAAACCAGGACATGCCCAATACGTACGTGTGTCCTGTCCCGCCATGTCCTGTCCTGTACTGTGCTGGCAGACACACATCACATATTCCCTCTATATCCTTTTGTCTCTCTCTCTCTCTTGGTAGGTCGTGCTGCGCTCATCCTGCGGCAGCAATAAATCGCTAACAGCAAATAAATCAACGCGCATAAATTCCAATGTTCAGCGACGAGCCTGACCCGACTTTATTTACGACATTGCGACAAAGACACTTACGGCAAAATGTTGGTCGCACTGTATAAAAAAGTGCAAAATGAAAAAAAAATTAAATGGAAAGGACGCTCATATGCGAAAACTTTCGAATTTGTTCGCTTGGAATTTCTGTAAATGCATGTACTATTTTATATTGCATCCACATCTAAGCTCCTATTTTAAAAACTAAAAATCATTACTTTATATTCAATGCAATTTAAGAAAATAAAAGATTTATTGATATGTTTTGTGGTGCATATTTTCAAATAAAAACAATAAAGAATTAGACTATTAGAATAATAATAATTGAATAATAATTCAATTTTGATTTTAGAATCATAATCTTAGTCGGCATATTATAATTTTTAGATCAGAAAATGACAATAAAACAAGAGAGCGGTGCAGTCGGGCGTGACCGACTAGAAAATGTTCCATGTCATTTTTCTTCCAAGTTTAGTAACTGTAGCTCTAAAATTGCGGGAGATATAGCCTTTTAGGAATTTTGGAGGCTTGACTTCACCCAGCCTGTTATTTGCTCCTTATGGTATCAAAGTATTTCGCAGTCGGTTACGTTCGACTGTAACTTTCTCTCTTGTTTAAAATATCTATATTCGATTTACTTTTAAATGTGTATATATTTTACTTACATAGTCAATGGAGGCAAGACTGCAGAAGGGAACACCCCCTTGATCCCATTCGGTATCACAACGGGCCAAATATGGCCTAAGTGTGTCAGCCCATCGGGCTGACAGCCGATATAACCTAACCTAACCTCCATAGTCAATATATAAATATGCATTTATATATAGAAACAAGATAAGCTAAAATTACCTAGGCATGACATTTTTAATTGGATAAAATGACCGATTGGGAGCTGTATGAAATAGTATCTCGATTGGTAATTTTTTGATATCAGTATGTAATAATGCGTGTGTTTGCGCTATCAGCTTTCTGATAGCTTTATTTTCAATAATTATTTCACTTTATAAACTTTATTTAATATATTTAGACTAGAAGCCTGGCTTAGTCTTTTCAACAACACTTTGTTTATTAGAGGTTTGAAGCCAATTGCTTAACCTTTTCACTACGAGATTAACTAACGATCGATCAGCTAGAGTAGCAAAAAAACGAACAATAAGAAGAGAGAAAGAGAGCGCTGCACAAAGAGAGCTAAACGCCGGCTGCTGTAGCTAAACTACACTTTAGAGAGTGTGCATATGTAACAACAACTATTTATGTTAAGTCGCACAGGGTACAAATTAAATACATATAGATAATTAATGTGATTGTAACTTCGTTGCTGCTGCCGCTAATAGCGTGTAACACGGGAATTTGGTCCAGATATTTCGGCAAACATATATGTTTTTCCAACACGAAGGCTATATAGTATATGTAGTACTCTATAAACCATAGCAATTCAATCTGGCTGATAATGATGTGTTATCTTTAAAAGTGAGAGACTAGTTGCATAGAAGCGGACGAATACAATATGTATACTTTATTATTATATTTTATGCAAAAAGTTATCTTCCAAATACAGAAACAAAAACAATTTTGTAGTTATTTCTGTTCTATGCGTACACAATAACTAAAATATATTTGTTAATATTAGTATTTCCATACAGAAACTGTCAAAAAAGCTGAAGCATTTAAAACCTCAATTATACAAATATATCTGAATTATTTAATACAATTACAGTTACAGAAAATAGTACAAATAAATTACCAATTATTTTAAATAAGGATGCATTCAAAATGCTAAAAACTTATAATTTTCATATATGATTTATTAATATAAATGTATGTGCCAAGGAAAATAATGCGAACAAAAATTCCCATTCAGTGCAGCAAGCCAATGAACATGAAAAAGGTTGACCTCAGTGTCGCGGCAATATGTCGGCATTCATATACATAGCCAGGCAGGGAAAAATGTCAGATTCGTTGTCCGTGGTTAACCAAAAGCAGTTGCCAAGGGTTAAACGGGTTAACCCCATGCCAAAATGGCAATAAGAACAAAATACATACTACGTGAAAAAGCGAAGGAGATGAGGTAGGTGAAGCTGCCAGTCCATGAGTATATTTGGCGCATTAAAACAAAGGGATGCCGTGTGCTAGGCAAATAGACAAAAGGATACACACACACACACATGGTAGTCGCCAAATCAAGCGTTGATTTATGAGCAGCCAAAGGATTGTACAGGAGTCGAGAGACAGAAAAAACTCAGAAAAACTAACAAGGCGCACGTATTAACACCCTTGTAAAACTGTAAAACCGCCGTGAAAAGTATGCTGAATCCGGAAAGAGGAAAAATAGTCAACAAATCAAAATGCAGGAGCCTGAGTCGCAGTCATAGTCAAAATGGAACCCGAACCCGTTCCCTCACCGGCAACTATTAGTTGCGCCACTCGGCGCCGCATACACATACATATAACCAACTATGGTGATAATTTATTTATTTGGGATTATTTATTGCACATACATCATAATTTTTGTGCCTCTGACGGCAACGCCCAGGGCTGAGGATATGGAAAATATTTTATTACGACTTCTCGTAGGTATGAGAAGATGTATTCCTTTAACAGCTTCTTTTTTTTAATATTTTGTTTCTATATCTCAGTGATAAGCGGCCGGCTGAAGGATATGGCAAAGCAGCCGAAGAAGAAATATAACTTTTAACAATGAGGGATGAGCCATAAATTAAAAATTCCAAACTTCAAAAAACGTAACAATAAATACACGACACAACAGCAACAGGACATACAGTTGATTTATTTCTGCCTTCGAAAATCACTGAGCCCAGCCCGAGAAATCGTATGTATGTATCACTACCAAAACCCACAGCCAGCCATCTATCGATGCCAAGGTGCGGCTCAAAGAGACGGAAGTATTTATTTCATAATCGTTGTTATGAAATAATGAAGAAATGCCATTGATAATCTAAGATACGGCGAGCCATCAGTTTGGATCATGCACACTGCTCCAGCTAATATTAATTAAAAATATAAATAAAATGATCAAACTGCAAAAATTGCGTTTATATTTGTTTTTATTAACACTTTGATGAATACTTAAATATATATTGATTATTATTAACAGAGCTGTAAAGTAAATAAAATGTTTAAATTGTTAATAATAACATTATTATTCTTTATATACATTTTAAAATGTAAAAATATTAGAATCATTCTTATAGCGGCTTGTCCCGTCGAAATTTTCTATTCTTAACGCAATGCAGGCATAAATGATATTTGAAAGACGCAAGAAAGTGCTAAAGAAAAAAATCCGAATACATATAAAATAAAAAGAAGACACTCATCCTGTATTTCATATATGAAAAACCTAATCATCTAAATTGCTCTACTATGCTTGCTTTATTAATTTAAGTTAATTTAAAAAATTAAAAACTAATCCAGTACAACAACAGTAAGTATTTTTTTGTTCAGCTTTTTACTGGCTTACTTTGGCGACAAACTTACAGAGAATAAGCCGTATTTTACGGCTAGATCGACCTGACTGTTGTAAAGAATTTGCATACTTTTTATCTGCACAGCATCATATACCCTATTTACAAATTTTTTGTTTGTAAAGGGTGTACAAATACGTGGCGCATATTAAATTCTTATAAAATCAGCGCGCACGATACGCGAGCACGACGGCGATGTGCGATTCGAGGACATGGTGATAGGGGCGACTAGGGCGCCATTGTTATAGGTACTTTTATGATGCCATTGTCTCCCTATCTACCGCTCTACCGCTCTGTCTCTCTCTCTCTCTCTCTCTATTTTCTGCAGAGCGTGAGATCTCCTGCTGCTGCTGCAATATTAAAAACTTGTTGCTAATAAAAGATATAGGATATGGATACGGACACGGCTGCCAAAACAGTTGCTCACAATGATTATGATGATGATGTTGACATCAATGACATTTGCTGCGGTTCAATAAATTCGCACAGCACTTGGGCAACAAAAAAAAATCCTATATACCGAGTATCTTGTACAGCATTTTTATGGCGCCTAAGTAGGCTGGGCCTCACTGCGCATTTAATTGTCATATGGATGGCTGGCTGACTGGCTGGCTGGCAATTGTCAATATGAAACGCTTCTCATTCAAGCCCATTCAGCAGTCATCGACGACACCGCTGGGACGATACCGCTTGAGTTCAGCTTTTGGTTTGGGTTTCGATTCCCCTCCAACTCGTTTCCTCTGCATCTCCCTTTCCCTTGGCTTGGTGCTGGGCTTGGGGTGTTGTTTAGCTGCCGGATAATCCGCAACATGTTGCCGTTGCGCCGTTTTTGATTAAAATGACATGACACTCACACACACACACACTCACACACAAACA
Source organism: Drosophila grimshawi (assembly GCF_018153295.1). NCBI lineage: Eukaryota > Metazoa > Arthropoda > Insecta > Diptera > Drosophilidae > Drosophila > Drosophila grimshawi. The sequence continues at coordinate 25,907,723 of NW_025062900.1, forward strand.
AGCACACACACTCTTTAGCGGGGAACCATGTTGATTTGAATTGTCTGTAAGCTGCTCTTCGTTTTGCCCATCGACTGCAGTATTTCAAGTGCCAAAAAGCGCACTTTGCACCTTTTTTGTTTTTGTTGTGCAGTGTTGTTGAGTGCGCGTTTTAGTGAAAGGATTTATGTCCGCTATTTGTTTAGCCGCTTGGTTTAGCATTTGCCCATTGTTTTGGGCCAAATAAATTGTGGCTCGGCTTTTGCACGTTTCAACTTTTTGTGTAAGCCTGTTTGCTTTTTTTTACCCTACGAAACTGTGCTGACACTTAAGTTCTCCTTAACAAAAAAAGTACTCGCCTTTAGGTAGATTTCCGGTAAATTTTATTAGCTTTATATTTTATTTGTCTTAAAATATATATATATTTAAATATTATATGAATCATAGCATTTTCCGATTTCTTGAATTGAACAATTTCAAAGCTTACTACATATTTTATTGTGCAGAATTTATATACATATGTGGAAAAAATGGCTGTCGAAGCATATTTAGTTTTTAACTAAATGCTTTTCAAAATATTTCATTCAAATTTATGATGCATTTTTAACTATGATACGACTAAACTGGAGTATGGAGTATTATCTAGGTCCAAAAGCGTTAAAATTCAAATACCATTCGCAATGAAGCTCCGTGTTTTATATTTATACAAGTATTATTGCATTTCGCTGAAAATAATACTCATTTAAGGACATTGCGGCATACAGTTTGATTAAAATATGAATAGTGATTTAGATTTAAGTGCATGAATACATTAGAATTTGGCCCGCTATACGAGAATTTGGATAGGCTTTTGTGCCAGCTGATATCCGTGCATAAAACCTAACTTTTTGTGTATATTGCCCAATTTTCTGAAATTTTCTCATTAATCTTCACATTATTCGTGGTTGGTCGTCCAATTCCATATTCCATACTCATACTGTAGTTAAACGATACATAATTTGGTACAAAATAAATGGTAAATGATAATTTTCCAGCTGTTTTCAGCTAACTGAAAATATCTCAAAAAACTGATTTAAATATTTGCTTAAGATTTTGAGAAGTTCTTTACATGACATGTATTAATTTTCATCGACTTATGGCATAGTTATATTCAGACCTGTACAGCTTAAGGGATACCAATCTGTTAAGTAACTTCTTTAATGTAATATTGGATAGATGCAACGATGTTCACATCACCTGTCTGCTGAATAAACCAAATCGACTTTTGTCACTGACATATATTTTTTTTGTACACTTTAAATTATTATATTTTGTATTGATGTATTTTGAGTGTTTCCATGTGAAAATTGTGTTTCCACGCTGTGATTATGTTGATATTATACATTTATATATTGACATAAATTAACTATTGATGAATATCTGCTGGAAAGTCTAGTTCATTGATATCAGATATTGCTGGCTCCTCTGTTATGCATTTTTCTAGCCCGTTTCTGACTGAGGACTGTAGATCATAAGCTGATTGTGATAGATAAAACAGCTGTTCCGCTGCATCGTTTGACAAGTCAGAGCAATTAATCTTTCCATACAAAGGTGAAATAGATTCCACAATAACCTTGTGATCAAAGTGCCTATGCAACCAATTGCGATGGTCGATAAGCTCATCGGTAATAAAAATAATACGACCTGTGGTTAAAGAAATTTGAGAGTTAAAATTATAATTAACGAGTAAGAGTACTGTAGTCGAGTAAGCTCGACTACGATTTACCCTGAACCCAGTTGTTAAATATTTGTTTATTTTTTGTTGTATTGGGAAATTTCCATTTAAAAGTTTTGCACCAAAATGTGAGCAGGTCTGCAAGCGCGCTCTGCCGACAAACACAAACATATATATCTATATATATATATATATATATATATATATATATATATATATATATATATATACGTACACGCAATCGTAAAGGGGTAACGGGGTTCTGCAGCATACACACAAACATATTGACGCTCGCGTCGATTATCAAGCCATCTCTTTCTAACGCATGTGCACGCGTATTTATGCGTGCAGAAAATGCTTGCGGCTTCTGATGCAAATGAGATCAGTATGAGAATATATTTTTGACTTTAACTTGGGTCTTTCTTATCCGATCTTGATAAAATTTTGGCAGTTGATCAATAATATGGATATGCATATTATGTATTAATAAGAAGATTCTGCCTTTAAACTTGTAGCATTTATTGCGATCGGAAATTGAAATGTATCGATAATCGGAGGCAGTTATCTATAAAATAAAGCAAACGTGATATGCGCCTGGTATACGAGAACCTATATTCCAAATCCGAAGTCTCTAGCTCTTATAGTCTCTCAGATCTGCATGTTCATACAGACGGACGGATGAACGGACGGCCGGACATGGCTATATCGACTCGGCTGTTGACCTTGATCAAAAATATATATACTATATACCATATGGGGTCGGAGATGCTTCCTTCTGCCTGTTACATACATTTGCACAAAACCAATATCATTTTTACCCATTTTTAATGGGTTCAGGGTATAAAAAGTGTAGTTTGCCAATGGGAGTTAACGGGAAAAATAAAAAAATTATTATTTATCTTGGAAAACAAGAACTCTACTTCAACAGATTTTTTCAATGGCAGCGAAAATGGATATATATATATAAATACGAAATGAAGTGAAATGTACTTTTAAAAGTTTCATTAAACAATTAAATACTCTGTACAATGTTATAAGCGTATAAATATTATCAAAACACATACCCAGTATGGATGAAAAGGAGGTGGAATTTGGTGGATTTACCGCCTGGCTGAGCACACGATAAGCCCATTGGAAGGACTGCTTGATATGGACAAGGGCAAGGCTGCTGCGAGCAACGTCGTTGCCGGGCAATAGAGGATCTGCAATGTACAGCTGCGAGGATCTGCAGTCAGTGGCAATATGTTCCTTTCGCTTATAACAGCCGCCGTCCTGAATGAAAACTCCTATTTGAGAGTAGTTAAAGCGCAGACCATATAGCTCGAAGAATTCCAAGAGCAATACGCCCAGGTTCACATTCTTATGGAAAACATTACGCGGATGCAGTTGCAGAAAGCTAATGCACAGGAGAATCAGTGAGTAGGATGAGAGGCCGGCGGTGAATACTTCGTTCAGATCGCGTTGCAGCAGAAACTGCTTCAGCACCATCACCAAATAGCCAAGAGCCGGATAGTCACGCTTAAATATTTTAATCAGCTCCGCAGACTGCACGCCATTCGCCATATTAAAGGACAGATCCACCTTGATCTTCGTTTCGCGATCCGTGAATTTTATAATCGGCACAGCAGCCGTTGCCAACACACGCATAGTGCCAGCCTCGGCAATGTCGAGCCTCAGAAGCTCCAATTCGAGGGAGCGCAGCGGCAGCTGTTTCCAAAATCCTGATTAGAAAGCGACAACTCAATATGTTAAGATGCTCGTTATAGTTCATCTACAGTCAATAAATTTAATTAAAAAAACAGTAAGAATGCTGTAGTCGAGAGAGGTCTAAGAAACCCTGAACCCAGCTGCTAAATAAATTATTCAAGTCTACTTTGCCAAATTTCCCTTTAAAAAGAAGAATATGCCTGCGCCTGCTGATAGTAATCAGATCAATATGAGTTTTGAGTTATAAGTTGGATGTTTCGTAACCGATCTTGAGATCTTGTGCAGCCGATCAGAATATATTATACATTTATAAAATTGCATTTTTTTTTGCTTACGGATATGTATCAATATTTGTGAAACGAGCGCAGATATTGATAAAATTAAATAAATTTTATCTGTGCGGGGTATACGAGAACTTAATTGCCGAATTTGTCCTTAGCTATTTTAGTCTCTAAGATCCGCGTGTTAATGCAGACGGAAATGGCTCTTTAGATTGCTGATCCTGATCAAGGACATACAGATTGGGAACGGGAATGCTTCCTTCTGGCTGGTACATATTTTTCCACAAAATCATTTTACCCCTTTCAAAAGTTGGTTTTGGGTATAAAAAGCTATTGCTCCACAATGGATTCATATTTCCGAATACTTCTTATCTTATCTTGTCTTATCCTATCTTAGGCATGCGAAAGATTGCCGACCGGAGTCCACCCACACACTATAATTGTTCCTATCCGTTTGACTTTGACATAGGTGTTCATTGCCGTAATCAAGATAGATTTAAAAGTCAAAGATTAGTTAGCATAAAAATAGATAGACTGATGATGCATATATGGATATACCTTAAGAGTTGCAGATATATTCTTATTTTGGAGCCTTAACGATTAGTTTATTCAAAGTGATAGTATGCAAATAGAAAATTAAGATTTCCATTTCTGGAGTGACCGCTTTTGTAATGCATTTGTCACGTTACTTACCCAGCACTACGAGATCAATATCTGAATTGGGTAGAAAGAGTCCGGTGCGAAAGGAGCCAAAAATCTCCACCAGCGCCTGCGGCCACAGTGCTCGAATGATGTTCTCGATCCGCTGGATTACTTTATTGCGTGCGGCATGTTCGCTGGGTGTGGGCAATATGTAGCGATAGAAATGCTCGATCTCCTCGTGGAGCCCGATAATCCCTTCGTCGTAGTTGTAGTTATGTTGCCGCCAGGGGAAGCCGCCGTACTTCGAGGTATGTTTTTTTCCCAATTTTGCTTGCATTATTCTGTTGCTCCAATTTTGTCGAAAAACAAACAAAACAGCTGATCCAGCGTTGCCACCTGCGACGAAAAAATATGCTTTGGATTAGTGGCTTGCGCGTGTCACGTTTGAGCAGTCACGCACGAAAATTCATTGTGTTTTGTTTAACGAAAAATTAAAAGTTGTTTATGCTAATTATAAATTTATTTTAATTTTTAATTCGATTCATAAATTATACATTTATGCCGCACTGAACACTATTTCAATAATGATTCATATTTTTAATAATCTTGTAGAGGGTATTATAGTTTTTTGATGCTTATAAAGCACTAAAGGGAATGTCTCAGACCACAAATAAATAGAATTAATATTTCTGAGACGGCCTAATCACTTTAATATATTATATCGATGTCATCGGAAAGTTCGGTTGAAATATAAAATATTTCAATACCAAAATAAATTCAAAATAGTTAGAAATATTAAATTTGAGGAGGACATTGTATTATTTAGTTACTTAGTAACTTGAGTGGCTTGACTTGGCGAATTTCCAAGAATCTAAATTGGTAGCACATATTATTAAAAAAATGCTTAAAAAATTACCAAGGCCCCAGAGGGGTTAAGTTAATTCTGGCCCTTGCTCGCTTATCTTAGAAAATCTACAAGGGGATTCCAAAACTTATGTTTTACACTACGAATACGTTGAATTTTTTTTATTTTTTTTTATTTTCTCTTTTGCAAAATAAATATTTTCCGTTTAACGAACATTTTTTTTACATTCAACTCACACTGCACAAAAGCTTCTACATATATCAAAAACTGAAAAATGATTCACGCCTCTTTTTATATTTTTTTCGTATTTCAATTCAAAAATAAAATTATATTAAAATTGTATCTAGTACTCATTTTCTTATAGAATTACCAAACCGTTATTTTGTACACTACGGCAAAACTATAAATTTAAAATATATTATGCGCTAGATGCCAAAATTCACCAATTCGAATGCGTGCATGAGTACGCCGTACAACTATTGCAGAGCTGATCCACTGGATACAACCCCAGTCCCACCCCTAGTTCACTCCCACCTCCCCCCCACTCACTCTTCAAAAATCTGCGGCTAAGCCGCCTTAAGTCCTTTGATTATTTGGCGCTTGGCGAGCTTTCCGCTCCGCCCATCTTTTTGGATTTTTTTTTGTATTGGGTGGAAATGGTTTCTGCGCCATACTATATTTATATATACATATATATATATATATATATATATATAGAAGTAAGTTGTGCCATAACTATATGCCTGATATTGTTGTTGTTGTTCTAATGCTGCTAATGTCTCGCACTCGAAAAAAGATTTGCGCTGAGCGCTCAACCCACCTAAATACTATATTGCCTGTGTTGTCCTGCACAGGGCTCGTCCTGGGCTTTTATATTAAGTTCACCACAGGAGACTTTAATCTGTGGCTACGATGAGGCTGCCAGGCACTCCACTCGATGCAAAACAATGAGCGAATTCATGGCATATGTGTCCTGTGCGCGTCCTGTGAGCTAACGGAAAAATTATTTAATATTACCCATCGGAGGCGGTGAGGCGATGGTCTAATCCTTGTGCGAGCATTAGACATGGAATTTAATTTAGTTCAGCTGAGCTGCCAGTACTTTTTGGACTTGGAGTTGGGTAGGGTTTCTCGGCAGCCGGTTTTATATATACACACATACATACATATGCACATCTGTATGTGTGCCAAATGCCCCATGCTGTTGCAGAAATCTGTCAAACTTGCTGCTTCCTGGCGCTTTTAATTCAAATGAAAGCCATACAAGGCTGAGGCTCCGGGCCGGGCTCAGGCCCACATTTAGCTTTAAATTCTTTGCTCAGTGTTTACTTGGAGATAATCCAACTTTGATTAAGTAATTTCGAACGTTACAGCGTTTGTAATAAGTTTGGTGTTGAAATCCCAAGACTCAGGCGTTTATTCCCATGCGTGTTGCCGGCTTTCAAGTGTGGGGGGCGTGGCTGTGCGAGTGGGCGTAAGCCGTATGCAGTATTCAAAAACTCTCCAAAGAACCACCCCGTCGTGAGGCTAAGACAATGACAGGTTTTTATTTATTATAATTTTTTTTACTACATACCTTTATGGCTTCCTGGTGCTGTAATTTGTATTTATTTGTCGGTCATATTCATTACCACATTTACCAGCTTAATGCTCACTCATGCGGAGTTTCAATAATTGATTGGTATCTTAATTGTCATATTGAATGCATGTGTACCAATTAGCGAATGACTGAACACTGTATATTAGTTTTCTTATTAAGTCATATTTCAAAACTAGTTCTTACGATACTACTTAATTATGACTACTTAATTAATACATTTTGTAAATATATTTTATGTAGTATTAAGTTTTGAAAATCTTGAGTAAGAAGCAGGCAAATAAGAAAAGGCATTGCATGAGACTGAAGTGCGTACTGTACGATATGCCCAATAGAAACGAAGTATCTACATCGATCCTGAAGGAGTTTGATGCATATTTGAAGACGAGATTCGATATAATGATCAGTATCGGCATAAAGTGCCACAGTCTCGAGGGCTCCCGAACTTGCAATATAATAAATGGGGGTACATTCTCATTCCATGCAAGTATATTATTGTGGAATCCATCGCCGGCACCAATCAACAGTCTACGGCTTCGAATTTCGCGGAACTGTTGCAGTACTTCATTTCTGTTTTCCGGAAATTGTCCTTCTCGCATTTGTAGAAAGGCATTCAAAATCTGCTCATTGGGCATCTCCATTATGAAGCTGAAGTTACCAAAACTGTATAACTAATTCGACTGGAAATTTACAAGTTTTATGAAATAATGTAATAAATGACAACTTTGATAAAGGAACGTTTCTCAACTTTCTAGAGTGTTTGTATATTAATGGAAATCAAACTCTTGAAATGTATACTCAAAAATTAAGCAAAAATAACGCATTTAATTCAATGCTAAGAAATTAACTGCACATTTAGAAAACAAAATGTAAAATTCATATCTAATTTAAATAAAAATACCTCATTATTTTTTAATAATATTTATAAATCAATTTTGTTAAACAGCAACAACAAATTATTATAGTATTTACAAATTAAAAAATGTTGTTTGTTTAATTTGGCATGCATTCAATATTTTAATATTACGATATATTTTATATTTATTTTAATTTTTTTCTGAGCTGCATATGTGCCTAGATTTAAACAATATTAAATCTATACTATGTAAATGGAAAAATGTATTACATCTAAAATTAGCGAATATTAATTCCGATTTCATTTATTCATGCAAAGCTGGCTCTTTGATTTATATATATATATCTATTATATATATATTTGTATATACATTTTTCCTTTTTTTTTGCAAATTTAATGAGTTGTAACAACAAAGACGTATTTTAATGAAGCAAAAAACGGCAATTACTCACATTTTTAGCACTATTTGCCAGTGCTGATAATGATGATGAGGATGAAGATAGGAGATTCTGCCTAGTTGCCATATGCTGCTGGCAGTGAGAAGTGAGCTGAGAATCGCTTAAATGCAAAACTCATTAAAATAATTGCAAAATGCAAAAGTATAACAAACTCGATGGCATCACGGATGGTTGGGAGGAAGGGGGCTGTAAGGGGTTGAGCGTAGTACGCACACTCATTAAACCAACCATAAATAATTAACAAAACAATTTATTTTCAAGGATGTGCAGGACTTAGACCCCCTTCTCTCACTCACTCACTCATCCTACATCCACTCAACTTGTCTGTAATTGCTCCACATTATCCCTAGCGACAGAGAGAATGCATTTCATGCGCTCTATGCAAACTTCAAAGCTCATTTATGAGAGCAGACGCTGTGCGCTAGCCAAAGATGAAAAGCCACACACACAAAAATCTCTGCACAATCTGGGCAAACAAACAAACAGCCTAAACAGTCTAAAAGTCAACAAGCGATGCTGCTGCTGCTGCTGCTACTGGTGCTGCTGGTGCCTCCAGTGATGTCCACTGATGCGCGATATCTGAAAACACTTAAACAGCACACACACACACACACACATGTATACAATCATGACGCATGACGCATACGCAACGTGGTACGTGTGTAGTTTGCGAGTCATTAAAAGTAAATAACCTCAAAGCAAGCGGCACTCTCTGGCACTTGAGGTCGTTTAGTCGTTCGGTCGGTATGGCAAAAAGAAATGCCCTGCTTTGACCAACACCCTGCCGCAGTCTGCAGAAGCTGACCTGTCATCATGGCCATGTCCAGTGCTTGCACGTGTTTGTTTGTTGTACTCGCCATTTGTCCGCAAACACTTGTAATTAATTGCGCATAGCCGGCAAAAGTCAGCTAGTTGCACTGCCTCAACTCAGTCCCTGTTCACATTATAAAGGTTAAGCGGGTGCTATAACGCTTTGCCTTCTGCAGGTGTGCCTCTGAAACGTGGTCGGATTAATGTCCAGTGCATTACAGTAGCAGTTATATGGTGTGGATATTTAGAAGGGAGTAGACTTACTTATGTATTTAAATAAAATGTTTTGATTTGTACTGATTGAGTGTACTAGGAAATCGATAAAATCGATAAAGCCAAATATCTCCCACAATTTTAAGGGCAAAATCAACAAATTTGAAACGTGCTCTTATCTTATATGATAATTAAGGTAATTAAGTTACGTTTCCAAAAAGTATAAACTTAAACATCAATAAAAGCATGTGTTGTATTTATGTTCCAAATTTGTGACTTTTCGCATAATTTATGAGTTTTTTGTAGGCTTTCAGAGTGAATTATAATCGATATAATCGAGGAGTTTGTAATGTATTGATGGACACATCTTAAACTCCAAAGAACATAAATATTTAAAATCACCCTATTTAGACGGCCCATTCTGTTGAAGGACCGTAATCGACATTTCTAAGACTTGAAGGGATTCCGAAAATAAATTGTCGTAGACTTTACTTCTCCATACACCGTCAACAATCCAGTTCGGCGAATTGTGCTGCATTTGTCATTCTCTAAACGAATTTAGCATAATTAATTGGCGTGTCGAAATGTGTGTAAATGGAGCGCCTGCATTGCCCATGGCTCCGGCGTCTAAGGAGCAGCCACTTCACCACACGCCGGAGCAATGCAGCAACATTTTTGCCTTCTATTTACATAATGCTGCAAATGCAAGCATTAGCTCCATGCCAAGTTGGCGACTGCGACTGGCTAAGACTGTGGCAGGGTCCTTCGTCAGCGTCGTCCTCGCTGCTTGGGTGTTCTCATTAGCACGGCTCAAGAGCATTTCGCCCTCGGGTAACTATTTAGCACACACAACAACAGTGAGCAGAGAGAATGGAAAAGTATTCGTTTGAGTGCGTCAAGTACGCAGTATTAACATAGGCTTGTGTCCATTGTTAAAGTTCGTATTCATATTGCTGCTTTTTTTTTTGACAAACCCGAATGGGATACAATTATTTTATTTCCTTTACAATACTAATTATTACATTAATATTACATTATTTTATTACATCATTACATTATACTCTTTCATTGTGTCTAATTTTGGTCAATCGAAAAGTCTCTAAACCAATTTTTAAATACACTTATTTATAGAATAAAAAAACAATTTACTGAAAATTGTTTAAAATTGTGTATAAAAAACTACTGCATATAAATAAAATGTAAGTTATAGTATGCAATGGTACAACAATTTTATCATTCTTATTTTACGTCGATTAAGAAAATGTTAGCCAGAACATTGAACATATATTATTATGTATTTTTTTTAACAGGTGTGTAACTTAAAACACTTTGATATCGAAAATTGCGATTAGCTGATAATACATTACTATATAAATATTATTTGAATTGAAAATGGAATTTGTACAATAAAATTGATTTTTTTTTCTAAATAACTAGCATTTTATCTTAGTTGATATTTGTTAAATATTATTTCAGTCAAATAGTTCAATTGAAAACTTTTCCAATTTTTTAACACTGCAAAAAGTAAATTTTATGCAATTTCTCATCAATCGAATCACGGCAAAGTAAGGTTTTGCAGGAGAACTGGTTGTTGCTCCTTCAAATGAGTAATTAAAACATTTTTTCTTTGAATTTCTTTTCTGTATTTTTTTCTAACTTGTATTTTTCTGCAAGTTCCAAATGCCCTCCCTTAAAAGTGCGCTCTCTACTCAGAGTATTTTTGTTATGCTCTTCCTTTTGCAATTAAAAACTAAGATTGTTGATGAGTATCTCTCTGAAAAGATGACGGTCATATAAGGCGCTCATTTCCGCTACTTTAATATAAATTATTTCAACTTTTTAGTAAAGAGTGAAGGTTAATATATGTGTATTATTATTATATACGCGCTCAATTATTATTCTCATATTCGAAACTTCGTTAGTGAGAGTAAAAAAAAAGAGAATAATAACTATAATTGATTTTTAAATTTATTGCTTTGTATATTTAAAATAGCTTTTAAGAATGCAATTAGCATGGAAAAATAAACCTAATTAAAAATATTGATTATCTTCTGTTTAAAATACAGTACACCTAAAATGTTAAATAAAACTATATGTATTTCTAGTGTTGTATAAATATGTATATTTAAGCACAGAATTTGAATATTTTTATTCAGTGGAAAAATTTAGAAGATTTTTTTATTTCTTATTAGTTTGATAACATTTTTTTAGATGTGTTAATACAAGAATGCACAATTTAAGACCAATTTCCTTCAGAATATATTGAGAGGAACAACTTAGAATTAAGTTTGTTATTCTACTAGTTGCTATTTATTTTCATTTTTATAAATACTTCAAGAAAATTTAATCTTATATACCAACCTTAAATTAACATCTACAATCGTAAATTTTGTGATTAATTGGATAAAATATTCTTGAATAAACGTCCTTAATGTATATATTTATAATTTTGTATGCTCTGTAATCAACTGAAATAAATATATATGGCCTCGTATATTAATATATGTCATATATCACCGGCTGAATCCATAAATATAGTAGCGTATTAAAATTTCCATTTTGGCTCCCCCATTTAATTGCAGCAGCAACTCAAAAGTGCCAGCTACAAGGGATGAGTGCAACTGTTGTTGTTGTTCCTCTTACTGTTGATGTTGCTGTTGTTGTTATATGCACTTGTTTGATGCACTAAGTTGGCACTGTGTTTTTGTCACCTGTTTTTAGCACTTGAAGCGCAGAGGCAGTTGCCAAACCAAGCTAATTAGTATGCAAAACACATTAAGTGGCAGGTAGAAGCGTTGCCGCAGCACTCATGTTGGCGATGTTGGAGGTTGGTGAGGTGAGGAGCAACTTTATCGCGTACCTCTCTGTCTTCATTGTTTTCGCAACTTACAAAATATTTCAAATGGAAATTTTTTCTCGCATAAAAGCAGCTTGCTCGAACGGCAAATATTGACAACCTTCACCTTCATTGATGCCCATAATTAGTGAACATAAAACAAATCGCAGAAAAGCGAAAAAAAAACAGAAGAGAAAAGGTGAAAATCAAGACAGGAGTCGCAGTTTGCCGCATGGGAGCAGTTTATTAATCATACGCCATGTTGACGCAGTCTCATTTCGCGCAGGATCCGTTGCTACAGCCAGACCGTGTCCTTTGTGTGAGTGTGTGTGTGTGTATGATGGTTTTGGTGTTGCTGTTGGCGTTGGCTGACTGTGTACTAATTAAGCCTTCGATTAATTTACGCCTTTTGGCCTCAAACGCCAGCCATAAAAACAAAGAAAATTAAAAGCTCGCCCGAACTTCAAAAGCCGGAAACGGGTCGAGCACTGAAAGGCCGACGCGACGTTAGCGATGCCCAAAGGCGGGTGGGAAAATGCGTTAATGATGCCATCATCAACATTGCCATCAACACCCCGTCGACTGATGACACTGTCTGTGTTTAGTGGCTCCATCCGTCACTTCATTTCCCCCTCGCCGTTGGCAGGCTCCAGTGTTTAGCTCCAGCTTGGTTTGCGGCCAAGGCAGCCAGCAACATCAAAGCGTTGAAGCTTGGGAATTGTTTGTTGACACACCGGATAAACGTACCGCTCTTGTAGAACTCCCTCTCTCTCTCTCCACCCTCTCTCGGCCATCCTAGATATGTATTATTTCGCATTACGTTTTTTTAATACCCTGACTGCTGCGTTTACTGATAAGCCTGGGGATTTTATTATTGCTTTTTTTATTTCCATACTCCCTTGAGCTAACTTTTTTCTGCTGCCTTTCGTTCTGTTTAGCAGCTTGTTCAATGCTTCGGGTTATGGAGTTTAAACAATGATACAAAATTAACGGTTAAAAATGAATCTTCAATGCTTCTTAAAGTAAGTTGCTTATTATATACGAAGAGTGTTCGAATATAATAATTAAATTAAGAAATAAGGATTTGCATTTATTTGTAATAATACAAAATAAAATAAAATTATATTAATTCATTTAAAATAAATTATTTTTACAATAATTCATAATAAAACACTTCTCACATCTTTCCCAAACATACTTAAAATTTTAATAGAATTAATTTTTCTTTTAATTTTGCTCACACATTAACTATTTTTCCTTTACAAAATATGTTAATCAAACTCACCATGAACTTAATCAATTTAGAGTTATGGAGAAATTTTTGTTTTAAAGTGCTTCGAGCTGGTTGTAGTTTAGGAATTTCGACTGTATTTGATTTCATATCAGTGGATTATTACTATAGACAGGTTTCGATTATATAATGTAGCTGCTTTTGTAAAGTGAGCAATCAGCTGCTTCATGAACTAAACCAACTTTACTAACCAATTTCAGCTAGCCAAATGCAAAGGCTGGCATTTTGTAATGCTATATGGTCTCATGGTATGAAATGTTAGAACCCAAAATCCCAAATCAAACTAACCACATCGTATTGTGCGACTCTGTGCAGAAATCCAACTAAAAACCCACAAACGCACAAACTAACTCCATGAACATGTGTGTGCGTGTGTGTATGAGTTGGCTTTGAATTTGCGGAAATGAATTGGTATTTAATTAATAGTTTTACCCTGATTAATCTGCCCTGTGCGCCGCCCTTGAAGCCACATGAAATGCCCGAACCACATATCCGACTATGACGAGAACTTCCTCTCTTTATCCCCCTCTCACATACGCCGATCCTGCCGCATGTTGACCTAATGAAGTTGCCGTATAATTGTTGCTCAGACGTTGCTCATTGAGGCAGTTGTGGGCGGGCTGAGCTGGAGGGGGTTGGCGGTGGCACGGAAATCAAATTGAAATTAACGTGCCAGGAGAGTGAGGGCGGTGATTGGGTGGAGTTGAGCGGTGCGAGTTTGAATTTCAGTTGCTTGTTGTAGTTGCTGCTGCTGCTGTGGCCTGTTGTTGTTAATTTGATTGGATTCTGATGATGGGGCGTAGCAATTGCAACGCCCACGCACACGTTCCACTGTAACAGCAGCAGGTCGCTTCGGTCTATTACTTTAGTGCCCGAACTTTGATTTTTCCCGGGTTGGCCCAGCAGCAGCAACGGCAGCAGTAGCGGCAGCGGCAGCATCAACCCTTGTGCCTGTTTTGATTGTGTAATGCAATCACGTCGTTGTTTTGCCCGATTTTTTCTATTCTCCTCTTCCTTTTAATACCCTCTACACATGAAATAGGCCCAAAAGTGTATCCTTAAGTTGGGCATATGTAAAAATTGTAATCACTCTTGATCAAGACAAAGACTTGATCCAATATAGGTCTGTCAGCACCCTGAATAAAAATTCACGAAATATTCTAAATTGTGAAATTCTAAAAATGAGACAAACTGTCTTAATTTTAATTAAATTCAATTTGTAAATTCTGGCATTCTGAAAATTTGTTGATGTTTAATTCTTTCAGAATATGTTTTTTACAATTAATCATTTTTATTATATTTAGTTTATGTTTTTTATATATATGTAAATAATCGTCTGAGAAAATATTCTTAAACTAAGATTGTTTCTAATTTAAAGTAAGAATACCTTAAGTTTTTTTCAACAACAAAGGAATCTACAAATATATAACAGGTTAAATACAAATGTATAATGTAGATTTGTCAATAAGCGTTTAAGTCAATTAAGAAACTATGTCCAGGTCCTGGAATTAGAATTTGTAGAGCGAATTGAAGCTGTGTACAGGGTATCTGCCTGTCGAGTATTCATATTTGTATTTATTTTTTGTTAGTCTCTCCCTGTTGGCTGCGTAACATGCAGCGGCTAAGGTAAGTTAAGTAGAAGGGTCTCTGAATTTTAATTTTTCGACAGCATTTGGCGCTGCGCACGAACAATGTGCGTAATCATACGTGATGATGTGTAGTCGACAGTAGTCGAACTTGTCGTCATCAACATCCGCAACAGGGCGTAGTTGGGAGTGGAGTGGGTGGGAGTGGCACAATCGCCCATTGTTGTTGCTTGAATTGGAAGACATTGATGTGCTGTCAGCGTTGATGCTGCTGTTGCTGCTATTGCTTCTGTCGTAGTCCTTGCAGCACTTCATAAAATTAATAAGTTGATAGACTTGCGCGTTTCTTGCTTGATTGAACTGGGAATTTTGGTTCGATTCATGCGATAATGCTCTCTAGTGTGGGGTCAAATGTGAGTGTCTTTAACTGCCTCCAGTTTTGGTTTATTAATAAATAACAATATTTGCTTGGTTAGATTTGACTATATACTATGTGTATGTATAAGCTTATGAATTATATGTTAAAAAAATATTACAAAATTAGTTAGTTGAGTTTAATTTAAATTTAATTTGTGATGATTATGATTTAATAACAAAATTGGAAAAATATTTTAATCATGTTCTTTGACTGTGACCATCTTTCGCGCTTTATTTTTGAATTATTGTTAATTTATTGTCAGACAGAAAATTAATCGCATAAATTAGTTTCTTTGTAATTTTTTCTCTTATCCCAGAGGAAAAATTGGTATATTGGAAATATTAGCCTACTGTTTGAATGTACACATGTACTCGTATATATCTGCATCAGGCAAAGTACTACAATCGTTGTGCATTGCCAAACTAACAGCCGGAATAATAAATCAAACAAGTAAGCTATACATATATAAGTGATTTACAGATATCCCACAATATTCAAGTCAAAGTCACCAAATAGTAAAATTAGATTGCTAGTAATCATTATCAAAGATGGTTGAACATTAAATAAGGATGGAATGTTCCAAATAATCTATCTAATATTCCATCAAATCTTTTGCATACTTAAGGAATGTATCTACTTTTAATTTAATATAAAAAAGTCTGGTAATGAAAAATCTGCATAAATTGTATGTAAGTTATGTTGGCTTCACTGGACGCCCTCTTTTAGTTGCTGTTGCTCAATCACGCCGCTGGGGTCTTGCGCGCTGCTCAGTGCTTCCTGCAGGAGGACACGGGTGCTCGCCAGGATGCGGTTGTCTGCCAGGAGCTGCCAACGCGTTGACATGCCACGCATTTAAACGTCACCGGAAATGCCTTTTGTTCTTAGACTACACCGCCGAGCGCTGCTAACGTCGAGCTGGCTGACGAACTGAAAAACTGACAGACCTTGGGACATTGTCAACAACCCCCAGAATCAGGCGCTTAACTGCCAGCAGGGTTCAAATATATTTCTATACATAATATATATATAAATATATTTATATATATATATACATATAAAATAAATATAGGCATAAAATTTCATCCAAGTCACACAAAAATTTCAACTGCACAGCTCAAATCGAATGATTGCGCATTTCACATGACATTGGCATAATTTATGATAGTTGTCCTCTCCCGCCTCAAAAAATCCTTCAAGTGAGTGCAAAAATGTTCCAGAAAGCTGTCAATGACATTAAGAAAGGTAAAGAGAAAAAATAAACGTCATTCGTCATTCTTATTGTTGCCTGTCCTCTTCTTGTTGTTGTTGCCGTGATTGTCCTTCGTTCTGGCTGCTCGTTTCTTCGACATTTTTCAATGGAATCGAGTTTTGTGGTAGCAAGCAGCAGGTCTCTGACTAAAAGTCAAACTCTGTTTGTTATTATTACGAGTATTTTTATTTTGTTTTGCTTTGTTTGCTACTTGTTATTGTTTCCTGCTATTTGTAAGTCTCTCTTTTGGTATTTCTATAAGATTTTATTGAAAATAAGAAACTAAAACCGGCTTTGCTCGGGTCTTGTGTTTTTCTTTATAATATGTAATGATTTTATGCTTAAAGTCTGTAAAAACGTTAAGGTTTAAAACAACTCGTTTCAACATATTTTGAGACCTTATGTGAAGACCATAAATAAATGTTGTATTGAGATCTTTAAATCAAGTTTATATCCAATATATATATATATTTATATATATATATTGCGTAATCCCTTGTTTTGCACGTAGTGGAATTCAAAATATATAATATTTCTTTTGAAAATATTCAAAAGTCTAATAAAATAATTTCGAAGCTTCATACAATAGTTTTCGTAATTTTCCTCAGTTGTTCAGTCACTCATTCAGTCATTCATTCGATCAGTCAGGAGAGATTGTTTTTCTTTTCTAATGAATTGGCACAGTACTCGTTCATTCAAAAACATAAAATGAAAATAAATAAATAAAACTGGTTGGGTACGCTGTCAAACACTTAAGTTTCGTTTTACCTTTTTATTTTATTTTATTTTGATATTTTTTTGGTTCTTTTTAATGGGTTTTGCGACCTGATTTGATGGCGTGCCCTTGGTCATGATCTGGTAGAGTGTTTATTTAGTTTTATATACATTTTATGCTCGCACAACTTTAAGCAAACAAACATTTTAAAAGCCGCAAAGTGTTTGAATTGTGGAAATAAAAACCCATCGAATGTGTGAGGAAGAAGTTTAATGTCATTGTGTTAGTTTTGGTTTTGAGTGCTCTAAAAACGAGGGCTGTGACAAATATTATTTGCTCTTCACTGTCACTGCCCATGTAACTTTATATGTAGCCTCGGAAAGCAAAACTCGAAGCATTTTCCTCGCCATATGCAGTCGATTCACATGTAAACCGAAAACTTTGCTAAATGCTGCCTGAAAAGTTGCTCCTACAACACGCATAAAAAATTGCCAAAAAAAGAGAGAAGAAGTAATCCACATAAATACAGGACACTAGTCGAGAGTATTCGACTAGGAGAGATCCTGTGAGTTGAACTTTTCGAATATATATATGTTATTATTTATTACATAAAAAATAAATTTAAGCAAGAAGCTCATTTCACATTAAAAATATCTCATTTTAAGATTACATATATTTTCACAGATTTATTAAATATTTTCACTTACTTTGAATACAGGGTATTAAAATATAGAAATATTATGCAACAAAAAATGTTCGCACTTGCGCCCACAAACAAAACAAACGCCAAACACAAATAACAACAGCAAAAGTGACTTTTCCAAGTGGAAAACATTTGCATGGCTATTAGAGTTGTGGCTGTTGGTGGTGGAATGGGAGTGGAGGGAGGCGAGGGAGACTACCCGGAGTTTTTCTGGCACTTCTTGGACTGGCTCATTGGATACGAAAATTGTTGGTAAAACAAGCGCAAACACCTGCCAATTGTTCGGTAAAATCATCTGGAAGTCATTGAAAGAAACGTCTTAAGCGTCTTTTGATTAGTTGACTATAATTTTTCCATTCAATGAGTCGTAAGGCGCCAACAAGTAGTCTTTAAGGCGTCTTGAATTGTGCATTACTAAAGATTGCGTGGCAAGACTTTTGGCAATGTATTTTTGACAAGGCACAATATTTTGATATTGGATGAGTTGAAAGTAGTTTAAATAATATAATCAAAAGTAGAGGTTTTATACTTAAAGTTAAGTGTACCAAATTAAATGAATGAAAGTTTACTTATATTCAATTTATTATAAATTTAATGGTACTTAGATGCTTACATTTTTCGTTAAACTAAAATTTCAATCAATTTTAAATCCTATAATCAACATTTTTTAAATTTTTAATTTAATTAATTTTTATTTTAATATTGTCCTAATTAATATGAGAAATAAGTGGTGGGTAATAACTATTAAATGACTTACTCATCACCAAATTAAACATATTTTTCTCCAATGGCGTTCTAATACAATATGCCTACTTATACATTTTTTAAATATATTTCTTAATTTGAATTTAAAGAAGTTATCGTAATATATTAATTATAAATATATATACATATCATATGTTTGATAATTTTTAAGTTTATTGAGTACGTGGAGTCTGGTTTGTAGAGCCATATCTGCTTTGAACCTGAAATTATGTGGCGTTTGTCTTGTCAGTTAAGTGGAGTAGTCAGTCGGACCACTTGACAGGAACTTGGCTCAGAGACTGACTACCCTGACTGAAGGAGACTGACTTACGCTTAGGCGCGCCCGGTGAGCACGGAGCAGCGAGACGAGTGCTCGACAGGAGCTAACGCTGTTGAGAGGGCGATGGGTGAGTTTGGAGATGGGCTTGGCTTGATTTGCGCTTGGCTGCATTGCCTGATACTTTGTTTAAGTTTTTGCTCGTATCAAAAAAAAAAAGCAACCCCCAGCCAGCAAGAGCAACGCCCATGCACTCCACTTGCGACAACACCCCCACAAGCATCCCCATCCACAACCTCGGTTTGTGCAGACAGACAGCGGATTGCTTCCAATTCGTCGCGCAGTCGGCGGTGCAAAGTATTTGCCAACGGCATCATGAGTGCTAGGGATTAGTGCCCACTCATGGCCCGGCTTTGGGTTGGGTTCGCAACGGAAGGCATTTTTGCACAGAGCGCACAACCTTGGGCTGCTTCTACTCGCTGCTAGCTGATCCCTTTAAAGTAGCGCTAAAATGGAGATGAAAATATATACGAACACATACACACATATACATATATATATATATATATGTATGTATATATATAAATTAGTTAATACCGGAAGTCATCGCACTGTTTTATGCATCCGCCTTCAAGTCTGAGCCTGCGCACTCGACTGAAAATTGGTTGTAACTGTTGCTCTGTCTGCGGTTCGTTGGATAAATTATAATTTATAATTTATTGGCTAGCGTCGATTTATGTGCGTTTTATGGTCGCTAATTAGTGGGGGCTAATCCAACAGTCAGTGAAAATGGAGGCTTGAGTTTCAGTCTGTAGCAGACAACGAATTGCGAGTGTCTCTAAAGAGTAAACGAGATTAAGTATATTAAAGTTTATATGTATCGTAGATATTTTAATATACTATTTTCTATATGATTGGTTTTACATGTAGCTTATAATTTAATTAATTAGGTATGAAAAATAATATTAAATTTTAAAAATTCAAATAATATTTATTGCATACTTGATTCTCGCCCGTTAACCAACCGCATTTAATCATTTAAATATTACAATTATTCAATAACTAACATATTTATTTAGATATGGTATTTTGTTTGAGCCTCAAAGAAAGCAGTTGATTTAAATAATTTTAATAATAGATTCCACATTTCATGATTGATACTTTTTCTTTATAATCCAGTTAGTTATCTCAAATATATAGAGCTGTTGTTTAAAAAAAAGCCATAAAAGATTTTCAAATTATGGGTCGGTTAAACTACACACAAAATTCAGAATTCCTAACCAAATTCAAGTCCATCAAGAGAACATCTTAAAATTAATGCGCTTGGCAGGCGATATGGTCAAGATGGTTTTTAGGAAGGTTGGCAGGAGGGGGTTGCAGCATTTGCCGGCACTTTCCAATTTTCATTAAAATAACAGAGCCGACGCGCTGGGCGGCCATTATTTCGAAAGCAGCTCCCCATACCCAGTGTCGCCTCTTCAATGCTCCAAAGCACTCGCAGCGACCATTTTTCCCTATCAGTGCCAAACCCTCGAATATTTTTGTGGTAGGAGGATAGGTAGGGGAGTGGAGGCTGGTGGAGAGGGGCGGGCAGGACGCTCGTCTGCGTCTACGTGATTGCTGCGCGTTGGCAAATGTCTGTGCTAGCTGGCAAGCCATGCTCCATGGAGCAACCTGCTGCCCACCCCTTGGCCCAAGTTGGGCTCTCTTTGGTTCGTTCCATTCGTTAGTTCAACGCACACTCGGGAGAATGGTGAAATTAAATTGGGGAAACTTTAGCAGTCCTCGGCTGCTCTGGATGTTGAAGATGATGATGATAATGATGATGATGATGCTGATGCTGATGAGTATGGGAATGATTATGATGAGGATGGCAGCCATCAACAACGTCATCCACAAGCATCAGCAGGCAGGCAGCGGTTGGTTGTTCGGTTGGACGGCAGGTTTGGCCCCGTTGCTGCTGCTGGCTTAAATCCAATCCCCGTCCCGCTGAGCAAACCGGCCCCCAGCTTCGTTTGGGATTTAAATTTTTTATATTTTCATTTCTTATTTATTTTATTTTATTTTTTTTTGCATTTTTGACGTTCAGTGCAAACGAAAGCGAATGTAAATTTTTTCACGTTGCCTTTTGGTTTGTTTAAAAATTTAAACTTGTCGTTTGCTTGGGGAGGGTATGGGGTCGGGAGGGGGAGTAGGGTAGAGTTGCTGTGTTCACTCGTTTTGGTTGTTTTAAGCTTTTACCTGGGCCTCCAGCTTGTGTTGTTCTTGTTCGAAAATTTAATCAGTTGCCAAAGTTTTGCAATTTTAATTAAATTCTCCAAATTGGTTTTGACTGCTCTGCGCCAAAGTTTTTCTTTGCTTCAGTGTGTGTGTGCTTCATGCCATTGTCGTCGCAGTCGTCCTTGTGCCCAGCCTTACTTCTGCCTTCATCTCTTTCGTACGCTTAGCCATTTAACAGTGTCTCTTTTTCATTCGCTCGCCTCTGGTTTGGAGGTTATCCAAATTGGCAACTTTGTAGGTAGTCGCGAAAAGTTTTTAATTGTTTAAGAAATGCATCGCATGTTTTCAAGATATGCACTGACAAAAAACTATAGTTCCTTGAGCTAATATTAATTGCCAATTAATATTTAATAAGAAATCTAATATTTAAAACTAGCAATTTATTCTGCAATACTTTCGAGTGTCTTCTAATTAGTTTGATTCAGTTTTGAATATAGTTTTGTATGATTTAATATATTAGTAAGGAAAATAAAATATATTTTTAATTCTATTTATTTATTTAAAAGATTTTCTAAATTTTCTTATAAATGTCAATGAATTCCTCTTAAACATTTGAGCAAATCATTAGAGGTATTTACTTTTTTCATTCACCTTACTGATTAGTTACATATTTGTATTTTTTCTTTTAGTGCACAGTAATGCAACACAAAAAGAGAGGAGCAAAATAAATGATATAAAAACTTTTGCTCATTTAATGTCGCCATTTTCGCTGATACATAGCCATAAAATATGGTCTGGTGAATCAAGATGCAATAGTTGTGATATCAACTATGAGATACTCTCTAAGCGATACAATATGACTTACATTAACTGGTGCAACAGAAAAATAATTATATGATACCAATTATTTTATGGTCTTAAAAGACTGAATTCAAAAATGACAAATTAAATTAAATATAATTTACAAAATTTAATTTCATTTGAATCTTATACAGCTATTATTAAAAAAATAACAACAAAATTTATTTAATAATGTAATAATAATAAAGCGGAAATCAAAATATTTATTTCGATCTTTGTTATAGATACTTCACTCCATGTAACTACTATTTCATGTACAGCTACTATTTAAAAAATCAAATTTATTTAAGAAATTTATTTACCAATTTGTTTTTCCTTTGCAATAATAGCAATAGAATGAGAATCAAAATTATTATCCTATTATTTTGATGTGTATACTCCTCAGAACCATGGCTAGTCTAGGGTACATTCAGGCTGACCCCAGCGGCGTCATCGCTGGCGACGAAGAAAATGCGAACACAAAAACGCCATTTAGCGCACAGGAAGCAGTTTTAAAAGCGCGCCAGGCAACAGACAACTGGCGGCAGAAGGCAGTCAGTCAGGAAAGGCGTCGTCGCGTCTCTCAAATGGTGAGGCATACAATATACGAATCGTATTCGGGTCGAATATGGGTATACGTTATATATAAATATAATATATATAAATATACTCGTATATATATATATTTAAATATTTTTTTTATATATATTTGGGGCCAGGCTGCAACGCAAATGCGTTTAATTGCGAAAGAGGCCAACAACTGTCAGACAAATTACGCGAAGAATGCACAAAAAGCAAAGTGGGTAAAAACTTTTTGGCAAATGACCAAATGACCAAATGGATGCGAGCAGCCAACTATGTGGTACTTAACAAACTGTTTGAAAAACTTTTTTTCCTCCGTTTTTCGCTGGCGCTTGGGTAAACACATCAGTTGCAGATCACATTTGGATCGAGCAGCACAAACAGCAGAGTGCTGCAATTGAGTGCTGTTAAGACAGACAACTATCTATATGCCTATCTATATCTATTTATCAGTGAAGCGAGCAGCTAGAATCGAGCATCGAGGGGTGAGCTGAGCGCGAAGATTAGTTGATTGCAGCAATATGCTCGCTGTCAGTGGGAGTTGAGTCGGCCAACCCCCAAAAGTGAGATTCGAACACTGAACATCTATCTCATCGCTCATGCGAAGCTGAAATTAAATTATCTGCCAACCCTTGTTTCAAAACTCGTCGTCTCCCCTCCCCACACCAACGCACTCTCTGTCGAGGCAAGCTTTTATTCCAATCAGATTGTTTCCGTGGTTGTCTGTGTCTGCAAATAGGCTTTTTACTTTGTCGCATTGCCAACTGGCAACTGCCTTGCGGATTGAATTCGAATTAATTCCATTGACCCGCTCCGAAAACCCCGGCGAACCCACAAGCCAAGCCAAGGCCTCATCATTCCCAATCATTATGCTCATCGCCCACACGTTTCGCAGATGATCCTTGCCCAGAATCGCCTTCGTACCCTTCACCAACTCCATTTCTATCTCCGCCTCCAGCTCCTGTATGCGGCGCGTGTGCGTGCGCCTGATTAACATATGTCAACAGTATTATATAAAGTGGTATTTTGGGCCTGGGCATTTGGGATTGGAATTGCGTTTGCCTTTGCGATTGCGATTGGACTGCGCTTGCAGTCAGAGTCCTCTCACATGTTGCTAACAAATTCAATTATGCCCGCATTTGCTTATTTTCGTAAGAAATTAACTTGTTGTATTATTTTTCTACTTAAGCCCCACCCTTATGCGAGTCCTGAGTGTGTGTGTACTTAGCAGGTAGTTTATTATTGGGATTTTGCATAACTTTACTGGGAAATTGGCTTGTCAAAAGGCTACCCAAAATATCAGGCATATTCAATAACGTTGTTTAATGGAATATACATATTTGCTGAAAGGGAAATACTAGAAATCGTTTCATTAACATTAATAATCGGTGTAATAAACAGTTAAATATTTACTTATTTTAAGGTGTTTGAAAACCGTTTCAAAAGTTCTTAAATCATTTTTAATTTTATGTTTTAACCCTTACAGGATAATTTAAATATGCTGGAAAAATACACTAACAGGATATTGCAAGAAATATTAATATTTGGTTAATTACAACGATATTATTAACAATTATTTTTAGTCTGCACGACAAACATTTAATTCGAATATTGCCGAGTATTTACAAGTATTTTTTAGAGTTAAGTTAAAAAGTAGAAGCTTGATACCTGTATTCACTCAAAAATAGATATAAGTTTCTTAATTTATACACATATTATGAATTAATAATTTGTTGTATTCTAAACATAAACATTTAATTTTCTACTGACTTATCTGCTATTAGCCCTTAATACAGCACAAATGATAGTCTTCATATTAAAGTAATGCTGCTTGTTGCTTTTAACTTTATCGACTGGTCAGCAATATGACCATTGTACAAAAGAAAAATTACACTTGAAATTGCGCCCCCATTTTGGACTGCGTTGGTCAACCACCAATAAGCTCTAGAGCCAACAGCCACCAAATGCAAATGAACAGCGATGCCCATTAAAGCTCACACACACATACATACATATACAATGAAAAAAGAGCATGCCAATAACTCGTCTAGACCCCACCCGTTACCAGACCCCATGTAAAACTGGCCAACGGCGACGGCAGCATTGACTGCAATAAATCAGCGCGTTGGCCAAAAGGCTCCAATAATTGAGTGGCGCAAGAATCGGCCAAAGGGTTGCACTGTGTGTTTGTGTGCGTTGTTGGGGTGTGTGGGGGCTAATAAGTGTAGCAATAAAGTAGGAGAGCGACGTCTGTATGCCACTTAGGGATGGGTAAGGGTTCGGGCTGTGCAACTCGGTCTGGTCAGACACTCAAGTTGGCTGAGTTCAATGAGTTGGTTTTCAGTTTTATTTCTGTTTTTGTTTTTGAATATTTTTTATTTGGAGGTGCGGTCCCCTTTTAATTAGGCGCGTAATTTATGAAATATTTGTACGTGCTGCTCAAGTGGCTGCCAAAAGACTGCCTGAGAATCCTAACCAGCTCGTGTAGTGGCAATCGGCATTTTGGAATTCTTTTTTGCTGGTTATACAATTTTTTTCACCCACTTTTTTGCAGCGGTCGTCTCGTTGGGAAACAATGGTGAGCTGGTGCGCCTCACTGCCTCAAGCATCATAGAGAACAGTGCTCCTGCATTCCTTCCGCTCCCCCCTTTCTCGATCCCTCTCTCCGTCTCTGTCTCTTCCTCTCACTCTCCCTATTTGACTCAGTGCTCTCTCGATGGTCGTGTGCATTCGAGTGGCTGGCGAAGGGTTCATCATCATCGTCGAGGTATTTTCTTGTTGAGGAGTTTTGTCTTTGCTGCCGATGCTGATGCTGATGCTGATGGTGATGCTTCTCCTGCCACTTCTGCACTTGCCAGCCATCCATCCAACCTGCCTCACTTGAAATATTTGTGGTTGTTGTTTGATTGAAGCGATTCAAGCCGTTTGCAACGGAAGTGTGTTTGATTAAACGCAGAAGGACAACGCATTACCAAGCCATGCCATGCCATCCTTTTGCATCCATCTGCTTCTTTTTGAAGACCAGGTAAAATTCCTACCTACCAAATTGTAATGCGAATTACTTTTTGGGGCTTAGTAAGTATGCCCAAAAATCATAACAACCTCAACAAAATTCTCTCAATCAACTGAAATATATAATCTGCTTACTAAGTAAAATTTGCATATCTTAAACACAGTTAATAAATTGTAATAAGTTGGTCAAATTTTATTTTATATTTATAAAATAATCAAATGTAAATAATAAAAGAAAATGATTTTTTAATCGGTTTGGGAGGCGGAGTGGGCGTGGCCATCAACATTTTTTATCGATCAAGTTACAAGTAACATACTTTAAAAATTTTGTGACTCTAGCTTACAACAGCGTGGTCTGAAAATGTATATGTTGATCTTTTAAGGAGGTTACCAGCAAGTTACCTTCCACGTTTGGTGACTCTATCTTTAAAATTGTGGGAGATATGAGCTTTTATCGATCATAGGCGTGTGGGTGTGGCCATAAAAATTTTGTATCGGTTTTTAAAGGCGACTACGATAATACAACTACCAGTAATATACCTACCAAATTTGATGGCTCTAACTCAAAAACTGCGGAAGATATAGTGAGGGGCGGTAGATGCGGGCTTGGCATATGCCAATCTGTGAAGGACATCGCCAACAAGCTACCAATCAAATTTTGTGACTGCAACATGATTTTATACTACTATGATACCTTTGATATCAAAGTAAAAAAGTAATTAATATAAAGAATAAATAATGGAATGGAAGACCTATGCTTATATTGCTTTTTAATGTAAGTTCGCTTACATTTTTTGGCCTTATATTCTAAGCTTTATATAACACCTAGCTTTATATAAAATAATGAAATATAGTTCGATCTTAATCAATCGTTATCGTTGCAAATCGTTACGTTTATTTCCCATTGAGATTTGAGGTCTCCGGTTGGAGAATCGTTAATATTGGTCGACTTCAATGGCATATCGATTTGTTGTTTATGGCCAGTTGACTGCTCCTATCATTGTTACTTGTTTTTTTTTTTGAGCTGCCCAAAAGCGAATGAAAAGGCGGAGCCATGTGCTATATCCCACCACATTTGGGGAGACTGCGGCCATCTCGTTCGCTCTCTCTCTCTCTCTCTCTCTGTGTGTCCTTTCCTATCTCTATGTATTTCTCTCTCACGCTGCTTGTGGTGTGACATTGTTGCCACTTAATCCGTTTATCTAACTTCGTACACCGCTGGACTCGATGCCGAAACTTGCAGCGCGTGGCTAAAAGCCCCGATTTTTTACAGCTCTCCACATGGCGACGACGACAACAACCACGTCTACCTCGCATACTCCTTCATCCACTCGAAAATTTGAAATGCATTCGACCGTACAAGCTGCTGCTGCCCAGGCCCGTTCATCGGTGGCCTTTAGCTCAGTCATCGTCATCGTCAGCGACATCCTCATTCTCCCCCTCATCCCCATCCCTTTTCTCATCATCCTCCGAGCCGACATCCATTAGCAATCGCAGTCATACAGACTTCCGCATCATACTTTGAGCTTCCGCATATTTTATGAGTATGTGTGTGTGTGTGTGTGCTGTTGCTGTTGTTGCTGTGTGCGTATGCGGGCAAATGTCGCAGTCTGTACACAAAATGGCGGACGCACACGACATTCCATCTCCCATCGCAGGTCCATGTTGGCCATGCGCGCAGTTCGATAACCCCAACTCCCAGAAAAACTTTGGCATCATCTGTTTTGCCTGTCGCCTGGCAGTTCTCCTTCTTGAAGTTGTTGTCGCCTCGCGCATTTCGCGGATTCGGCCATGTTGTTGCTTCTAGGCTACTTCTCACTGATGCCAAGCTCTGACCATGTTTCAGTTTTGGCTTTTTTTCTGCCGTCCTGATTTTCATTTGTCCTTCGATTTTTTCTTCTTCTTTTTTTAAATCCTGTGGTTGTCGATGCTTCTGTTATTCATTTTATTGTGCTGTTTCTTTACATTTTTGAATTGGAAAATTATAATAAGCTTAAATTTGATTGAGTTTCTGCGCAGCATTGTGTAGACGACCCCTCAATCGCATAATTTTGAATTTCAAAGTTATTATTTTTAGATTTGTTAATTGCAATTTTCATAAGAAATATGGAATTAATGATATAGAGACGAAAAGCTCTGCAAATGTGAATAAAAGAGAAATTGAAATGATACTTTTTATTACATTAGCTGCTTGAAACAGAATTGAAATTTTAAGATTTCTTAAATGCGGTTCTGGATACTCAAAAGATTCTGAAGATGCCTTGAGTGTTTTTTTAATAATATACTATTTAAAAAATGGAATTGATTGAATCTTAATATTTCAAAGAAATTGAATTTTTGATTTAATGAAATCTTTCCTTTGCAATATTTAAAAACCGTTTGACGTTACCAGGCTTTAATTTATACCAAAGTGAATTGGAAAATAATTGAATTGGAAAAACTTAAAAAAACAGTGCAGTGAAAGAGCTTTCAAGTAAAAATATTAAAAGGGAACAAATAACTATTGTAGAAACAAGATAAAATATAATTCAATTAATTAAGATCAAAGTTTGTATATGTATTCACAGCTTGTTCAAACAGGTATTTATTTAAAATTCAACCCTACCATAAACGTAATTTTAATATACGTTAATCTAAGAGAAGCCCCGCAAACAACTCAGTTTTGGGGCTCATCTCCCACTGCCAGACTAAACAACACCGAAAAGACAAATTTAAAGAACATAACAAACAAAATGCGCCACTTGGCCTTTGCTTGAAAGGCCTCCGACAAAATATGACAAATTCGGCTAAACAAAACAGGAAACAACTCGAAACTCTGCCGAACAAAATGCGTACTTACAAATACGTTTACAAATGAACATATATATATGTATATATAGTATATATATACATTTAAATATGTATATATCTTATCTAGAGGCCCCCACAGAGCGCTTCCTGCTCGCCTCCGCTCCCTCGTCCAGCATCTACCTCGCTGTTGGCGTGTTCAAATGCAAATCCTGGGAAACCAGTAAGAAGCAAACTTTTTAAAGTTCAACACCTCTCTCCAGTTCGCCAGGAACTTTTGCTACCTTTGCCATAAATCATGGCCGCCAAGTTGTAGGCTTGTATTCTCCGTTTCTCGTATTTCGTTTCTTTTCGTATCATTTCTTTTTTTTTCGTACTTGCGCTTTGTTTTGCGAAGACAGCATTTCCTGAATTTACCTTCTTCCTAGAGTGTGTGCGAGTGTGTGCCTGTGTGTGTGTGTGTGTGTTTGTTTCGAGAAGCGTCGCAAAAACATAAATCCAAACGCCAAGACAAATTTTGCAGATCCGCCGTTGCCTCTTTTTTTTTTTTAGGTGTATGGGGGGAGGTGGGTGGTGGTTGGTGGACTGGTAAACTTTCGTAGCAAGTTTTCTGCCTTCGCTCGTTTCTTCAGATGATTTATGCCTGGCACGCCATTGGGTGAGGGTGTCCTGAGTATCCTGTGTGTCCTGGGTGGGTTCAGTGCGGCCGTGCAAAAGTTTTTGCTGCGCGCAAAAATTATGCGGCCCGACAAGTAAGTAGCTGCCTGTCGAATCTGTAACTCTAGCTAGCTATCTCTCTCGCTCTCTCTCTGTCGCTCTCTCTGCCTTTGTCTCGCGCACTCTCGCAGTCTCGCTCAAATACCACCCGTTGTTCTAAGCCATTTGCGTAGATTGCCAGCAATTTGCTCTCAAGATTTCCAGGTTGTGGGAGTGGGTCTTGTGTCTGTTTCAAAATTATGTTTGTGCAAAAGATTTGCTGGCTGTGTGGTCGCGTGTGTGCGTTCTTAATGGTCCTGGTCCTGGTTTTGGTCCTGGTCCTGGCCAGGCTTTTGCCTAATTTTAGTGCTTTCATAAGATGGTCGTCTTTGGCCAGCAGCGGATGCGCCAATGTTTCTTTCTGGGAAAAGCCTTCGCTCTTGAGCTTGTTCATCCGGCTCAGCTTGGGGTCTGCAAATTGCGTTGAAATTAATTGCCAATGGCGCATGATTAAGGGGAAGTAATATACGACTAATTGTTTATGATTTAATGATTTTTCCCTCTAGTTTTAATTTGAATTTTCTACCGGATTATTGTGAGATGTTAAATACTTAAATTTTGAAGAGTTTTGTTAATATCAGTTCCCATTTAATTTTTAAGTTAAAAATTCTAATTACTGAAATTTAATACTAAAACAAAAGTAACACAATTCTACTCTTAATTTAATTATCTTGATAATTATTTCTTCTGATCATCTTCTGCTCATTAAAATGCAAAGCATCTTTACAATAATAAAGATATGTTCTGGCAATTAAAAATAGATTTACAATTGGGTAAAATATAAAGAACAATATTAAATGTATTAGACCATATTCATATTACCAACAGTAAATAAATACAAAAAAAAAAAACAACAAAAAAATAAACAAATTGAAAGCCTTCATTATTAAATAATAAAAGGCAAGCTTATACACTTTTGTAATATAGAACAAAAGTAATGAGGACTTACGGGAATATTTTGAATTCTGCATATGTCCCTTTATAGGCGACTGACGGATGCAGGGCAGCATTGAGAAGAACTTCTCATGGCTGGTATTGGGAAATGTAACCCTACTTAAAATAATTACTTCGCCTTAATTGCGCTGTCAGTTGGTATCTACTTAAAGAAATATTATCCCGTACGTCGTAGACATACAAATATTGTGCTTATGCCATCGTTATAAATGCATTTATGAAAGGGTGAAAAAAGCATAGGTAGGGGTAGGGGGAGGGGTGGCCAGCTCTCATAAGAGCTATTCTCGACGAGTGTGTTCAGCATACATATGTCAATTAAGTTATAATTCCGTTTGCCATCGTGCTGAGTCCTGCCGGCGAGTGAGTCTGTCAATCATGTCTTTCACCAAAAATGTTCACTCTCCATGTGCCTTACTGACTTTACACATTATTTTTTTCCACATTTTTATTTTTTAAAGACTAACTCGCTAGACATGTCAAGCTGGCTTTAAGACAGCGAATAACAACAACCACATCAAGTTGTCAATGTCTCAAGGGAAGGCAGCCGAACAACCGAACAACCCTCTCGAGAGCACTGATTCTGTGAGAAGAGGCAGGGGGCCCAGCAATTATCAGCTATAATTATGCAATATTTTACCCTTGAAGTATTCGTTGCCTCTGCTGAAAATTCTCATTTGCCAATTGCCTAATTTTCTCTATTTTCCCACACGCTGACGGCGCTAGCGTCTGATTGATTGGAAAACTCTTTGCCTCAGCATCGTTTTAATTAGGCACCGCATCGCATCGTAACGCCTCTCCTCGGCGCCCCTCTTCTATTAGCGCTTCGCGCTGGTTGCCATTAATTGGCTCGGTGGCTGCTTTAAATCCTTGCCCAGGGACGCCACTCGATGTCGACGTTTGCGCTTTTTGTCCCAACTACCTCTCTTGCTCGCAGCTAGCCTCTCCCAGCTCTTGCTTCTTGTGCACGTTCTCCTCCGCCTTCAGCCAATTTGCGTGGGTCGTCCTGCTCCACTAGTCCTGGCAGCAGCAGCAGCAGCAGCTTCTGTACTCAATTGCGTGTTAAGTCAGTCAATAGGCGCCGCTGCCAATCAGTGCTTCAAGTTGCCGCCTCGACAGCCTCCACACCACTGCTCCCGCCGTTTTCGTCCATTTTACCCAGCTGGCAATGTTCTTAATAGAAAAGCGCTTTTTCAATTATGTTAGCCAACTCCTTTTTGGAGCAACAGCAACAGCAGCAGCAGGCTCCTACTGCGACTGGCGGGTTGCCATGTTGTGTACCTTTTAATTTACTATTTATTCCCTGAACCCATTGAAAATTCTTTAAAAGGGTATAATAAAGTTTTACATAAGTTTGTAACAGGTAGTAACATAGACAGGGGGCTTCTCCGACTGAAAAGAATATATATTCTTGATCAACAACAATTGCCGAATCGACTTAGCTCAATTCTCCTTGTTCTAACGGACAGTCTCAGCCAATAAAAATATAGAAACTTCATATTTGAAGTATAAGTTCAAGTATACATGCGCAGAACTGCTTTTTTTTTTATTTATCGACAACTTTTACCATTACTGAGATGTTGATAAAATCGATTACCGAAAGCAAGAAAAATTCGCATAATTTTAAACTTTCATGTAGGTCTGTTAATAAACATTGGTATAATAATATTTTCCAATCTATGTACTTCATTCTTTGAATAAGACGTCTGCAAATTGTGATAGGTAAGGGCTTGGGTGCAGGGAACCTCTTAGTCGAGCTTTCTCGACTTGAGCCGTCTTTCTTGTTTTGCATCTTTTTAATACCTAGCACGTAAATGAAATAAATTAAAAGGGGCATTTTAAATGGTATGATATTGAATAACCTAAGTTTTCAAAAACAAAATGTTTAAGTTACTTAAACATGTCTTGAAAATAAATCTTAATATACGAATCGTTAAAGAAGGTTAAACCATTTTTATAAATCACTAAGACTGTTAAGAACTTTTGCTTAAGAAATATAATCATGTTGAACTAAAATTAATTTGGTCGACTTAAGCCAGCTCATTACCTTATTAATTTTTAAATAAAATCTTTGTTACAAAATATATTTCAGAATTTCTTATCTCCATTAGACTTTATTTTACTTCTCCTTTCCGAACTTTAATTTTTATTCAGCGTAAATGAATTTGACAACGGATGATTTGCAGGTCAGCATTTGTAAGGTTGCGTTTACTGGAAGGGTATAAAATATATTTTTTCTGGAAACGTGTATAAAAATACTGCATGATGGAAATAATTGAAGTTTTTTTTGTTAAAGCAAATATTAAAGCATAAAGCCAGGTAGTGGCAATTTAATCTATATATTATATATTTTTATAATGCAGATAAACTAGAATAAAGCATCTGGCTAGCGAGCACATTAAATATAAAGCACTGCACGGTATTTGCCAGTTGAGCAGGCAGCGTCTGTGCTTATACACTTGTTTCTTTTTCTATTTTTTTTTAGGTATCCATCGTCCATCAGTGGCAGCAGGACGATGCTGGCGAGCATCCTGCTGTTAGTATCCAATTAAAATCGAAAATTAAATGTCAGGCAACAGCAGAACTGAACCCACAACAGCAATGCGCCCAAGCTGGACTGGGCAAGTACCAAGACCAAACTACCTACCGACTAGTGTGGGCTGAGTGGCTGGTGGTGTAGGGGGTATGGGGTATGGGGTATTGGCGAGTGTTGTTTGTGGGCACTTTGAGTGGGCAGCTAAGACGCTTACTTATTGAATATTTGCAGGACCTGCGGCTGAAAAAAACCTAATTGACTTGGCCGTAAGCAAACAGTGGCAAGGCAGTCTCAGAAATGCATGAGTAAAAACTCAAGCTCACTCAAACTCAGCAAATAGACAAACATAATCAAAAGTATGTGCCAGAGGTCGAGCACTTGAAAATCACGCCCAATTTGACGTGCGCCTAGTGCAAATATGTTTACACACGGTTGCGGTCGCCCGTACTCCCAAGTGCGGCTCGGAAAAATCCGTCTATATATATTCTCTGAATAATTGATAGCAGCCCAATGCAACCATCTATGTGTGAGTGTGTGTATGTGTAGGGTGGCTGTGACGCTGTGTAAACTTCGTCATTAATGTCCCCAGGGCGCTTAATAAATATACATATGTATAAGTGTTGATATTCATACTACATAGTAACACATATATATGTATATATAAATAAATATATATATTTATATACGTACTCCCGTATAAGTACCAACCTCGGCAAAACGGCGTGCATAAGCAGTACACTTAGAGATGACAACGGATTAACACATATTTTAAAAAGCTTTTTGAAATATTTATAAGTCTGGATGTCACATAACAATCAGTCACGTAATAATCAACACAGAAATATTAAGCATACCTTAACTAAAGTTGTTAAGTCTTAATTGAGAAAACATAATGGTTTTCCAATTTTGCTATTTATCTTATATATATTATGCCAGATCTGCTATTGAGTATATAAAAGTATACCGAAGGAATTTGTATATTTCACAAAAGCAGTGCAGAATTTATATAAGAAGGGGTAAGTAAATACTTTGCATACTCAATATTTTGCAACGAACTTTAATTATTAGTTATTATGTATATACTGAACACCTGCTCTCATCTCTAAGAGCTATCGTTATTGTCATCGTCGACATTCGCAATATTTTCATTGTGCATTTTAAATGCTTTGTGTGTTTTGGTTTATTGGGTGGTAAACTCAAGAGTTGTGAGATTACCTTTTACGGAAACGGTAATATATCAAAAACTCAGGTGTTCCAAATGAATATGAAATTTAAAAATCGAAGAAAACTACAAGTATTGAATTGTGCAATTGATATCTTAATGTTTCCAATTGGTTTTACTTTCTTCTTGAAGGTTTCACTTTTGTTTGTTATTTGCTCACATTCTGTTTAATCGGTTAATGTTTACCCTTTTCTTAGACACGTAAAGCTTAAAGTAAAAATGCTCATATAATTCCTTCCCATTTTAAAAATATTGTATGGATATCACAAATGCTTCGCCCATTTCATAATTCTAATCATGGGGGAATGTGAGAGCAGCAAACTAATGTAACTAATGCCCAGAGATGATTAAAATTATACAAAAAATTATTCAAGCATTTATACCAAATGCCAAAGCTGAGATGGATGTGCAGCTGGCTGACTGGATGAATGGATGGATGGTTGGTTGGTTGTCAGGCTGAGCTAATGTGAGATTTTAATGCCTGGGAATGCTTTAATATGACGCTTATGCTTATGCGGCTGTTTTTTAATAACACGAAGGGCACGAGCATTGGAAGCGTGGACTAAAAAGGGAGCAGTGAAAATCGCATGACACAATATTATAAACAAGAATGGAAAAAATATGATATATACTGTATGTATAAGGAGATTTATTACGCAGCGGAGGAGGCTGCTGATGACGGACCATAAAAAAAATTCAAAACAACATGGAAAAAGCAACGTAGCAGCGGCAAAAATGTATGTAAGTACGGACACGGACAGCCCAGCAATAACAACAACAACAACAACAACAAAGATGAACTACAACACTGCGTGCCATAAAAACCATCAATCATTTTGAGCGAAAGGGGCAAGCGGAGGCCGAGCCTGAAGCTGGATCTCTGTTGTAGTCGGAGTCGAAGTCGGGTGTTATGGATGGAGTCTTGGGCGCTTCGGTGGTGTATTAGAATAATCATCAGCGTCATCATTGCGGGCGCTGTGAGGCTGTATCTGAAAGCCTCATGATTATTAAATATGTCAAATCCCAACCGAAACTCAAACACAAACCCCAGACAGAACCACCTTAAACGCCTCCACCTCTCAGTCACGCCTCTTGGCGAGCTAATCGATTTATTATACTAACCAGTCGATGCAGCAAAGTGTGGAAGTCTGCAACTGTATCCTGCGAAATGCCCTGGTATCCTCCACAGCCGCTCGTAAAGCAAATGAATTGTGTGCCTTGCGATTGTTCACTAAATCCAATGTCTTAGTGCAGCTTCTCTGAGGTTGAGACTGCTCGTGCAGTGTAATAGGCAAATAAAAAAACCACAAGAAAAAAATATATAAATATATCCTGAAGCGGTAAGAATTACATTCATTGCATTAATTAACCTAAAACATCATATTTGATATATAAAATAAACATTTTCTTGACCGGGAAACAGCAAAAACAACATTTAAATTATAAAAAGAGATCACCAAACAAGAAACTTTTTTAGTTTTCTTATTTAAACGATTTTTTTAATGAACACATATTTTGAGCAATTTTTTGTAAGGAAGCTTTATGATTTAGAGTCGATATTTCATCCATTTTATTTATTTAATATCGACTAACATAAGGCGACACACAACAAATAAAAATAAAAAATTTAAATAAATTATATTAAATTAAATTGAAAAACTAATACCTTGGAATTGTAAATAAAAAAATAGATGATCAAGTGTTGGGCTGTATGTAAAAGAATTGATATAAAATGTGGATTTCGAAAAACATTGATTTTAAAAAACTAGTTTACAAAATGAATGCGAAATTATTATTCATGAGACATGATAAAGTCTATTGTATAATACAAAGAATAATTAGTAGTACAATGATTAAGTGAAAGTTAATATTGCCTATCAGCGCAATGGAATCGATTATTAAATAAATATTTCAGTAAGCATGATTAAAATGGGAGGCTTATGATACAATGTTTCGTTTCCAATATTCGATGCCAAGATACGGATAGAGGCAAGACTTAATCAAAAAACCTTCAAAACTGATGGACTGGTTTGTCATAAAAAAGAATAACTGAAAGGCTGACAATGCTATATGTTGATAATAATCAGCAATGCATATACCTTATTATTTATAATATTAAATAATTACACATATTTTGATAAGCACTTTTGGTAGAAATAAACAAATTTAACACCAATACTGTACTTTCTAAAATCCAAATTAATTTCTAGCTTTGCAATAGATCCCTGTAGTTCATGATGAGGGAGACGAAATTCGGTTAATCATTTAGGCCTTGAAAAAAAGTATAAATTTATGAAAAATTTCTTATTAATACTTTTAATAAGTAAGAAATATGTAAGTTATGTACTTTAATATTAGTATGCAATTTTCTGGGCAAGATACGAATTTAATATATATATTTATATTTTACCCGAAACTAAGTAAATCCTTTTAAATAGTTATAGGATTATTTAAGCAACAAAAAAATTATTATTATAATTGTTATATTCCGAAACTAAAGTAAATCGTCTTAATCATTATTAATTAATTCAATAAGTAAAACTTAGAAATAACTGGGAACGCTTGGCATTAATAATTAGCAAATATTTTATGCATTTAAAAATGTTCTCAAGCATATGATTAATGATAATTTCTAGCTAATTAAATGTAGACGGTATGCAGAATCCGAATAAAAGAATAAATTTAATTTTTTATATGTATATTAATTTGAAAGTACTTGCGCAACACTCACACTTAAGCCCAGGCAAACCTCCACTTTAAACAGTAGTCAACTGCCAGGGTAAAAAGACGACCTCCAACCCACAACAAATGCCTGGAACTCGAACCGGCAAACTAATGGCGTTCGCGTTGGTGATGGGTATTGGGTGTTGGATGATGGGTGTTGGGTGATGTTGATGACTTCGGGCGACACACAGCGGGCGCATCGTGGCCAGACACGTGCCGCCAACTTGGGCGAGCGCGTGTGCAGCATCAACAACGATGAAGATGGCGATGACGACGACAATGAGGATGACGATGTTGGTGGATGGGACGGCGGTTGGGTGTGTGAATATGGCCAAGAGCCGCAAGTGAGTGAGTGCTTGTGGTCAGACCAAACCGCCCAATGCAGCCACGCCTCGTCCCCTTACGGGCATTAACATTATCGGCAACGCCGCCTGCGCAATAACTTTTGACATTAATGACCAGCCGAGCGGGCGACAGCTACATGTCCATCATTGGCCATGTTTATAAATTGCCCTTTGTAACTACTATATATATATATATATATACTTTTTGCTGGGCAGCATTTGACATTTGCCTGTCAGCGCAACAAATTTGTATCTATGTATCTCTGTATCTTAATACATGTTGCCGTCCTGATGGCTCTTATCTGTGAACTTTGCGCTAGAATGCGCGCCACTCCGCAACTTCTCACTTCATCTTCATCAAATTCACAAGACTGATACGCGATAGACAAGCGAGTATCTGCAGTTCACAATCAGATCAGTAAGCGCATTAGGAATAAGCGATTTCTACTTCTATTGCGGCGCCTACTTGCCTAGCTGTCTGCCCACCACCCACATGTTTCAATGTGTGCCAGTTATTATTATTATTATTATTATTATTATTACTAATAGTAATAACAATAATCCACTGCGTCTTTCGCTTCACTGGCCTTCAGTTCCGGTTTATGTTAATGCATCTAAGCAGTTTATGCAAGCATTCGTTCCTATATGTATACACACATGTGTTTCTATGTATTATTCAGACGTGTGCAGATTGAAGTTAAGTGTTCAGTCATAAAGAACAGCTTATTTAGTGTTTAAGTACGTAAATAGTACAAAACCACAATTCTATCTTAATAAATTAATTCTTAAAATATGTTTGGCTACATTTTTTAAAATATATAATATCAATGAATGTACCAAATTCAATTGAAAAAGTAAATATTTATAATTTAATACAATATCATATTTATTTTGAAATAACCATATTATGATTATTTTTCTAAAATATTCAATTAATTATAATTTTCGAGTACACAATTGGCATTTATAAAACATATATAAACATTTAATAATGTTTTCAAGAATAATATATTTATATTTACTTATAAATTAATGTATTTATTTATTTAATGTCATCTAATTTCAGTCGACACAATAAATAAAATAAGTAACAAATTGAATTAAATTATATTTAAAATAAAATTTAAATTATATATAAATTAAAATATATAAAATATTTATATTTATATTTAAATGCAAAATGGTCCAACATTTGATGCATGAATTGGCGAAAACCCAGGAAAAACTTAATCTGATCCAAAAAAATAAATAGTTGCATTAGTTAACGCCGAAAAAGTTGTTCATGAATATGATGTTTAAAATTGAACTCTTAATAATATAAAGACTCTGAATTGATTTAATGAAGTGAAAAATCTAACTAACAAAAAATATATATTATCAATTTTATTATTTTTTATTTTTCAATAGATGCAAGTTAAAGTCTCTATACACCCTTAGACCTTTCTAATTAATAGTACATAGCTAGATTATTTTCTCAGCATCCACTCACTCTTGCCATAGCCATTCTTCACATCAACTTCATTTTTCCCAGCATTGTCCGTTGAGTCGAGTATGTCATGAGGAGCAGCAGTATAAAAAGGAGAAAAACTTGAAATTAAATTTTGTTGCTGACACCAATTTTCAAAAACAGCTTTTCCTGCCGTTTGACATGTTCCTAATTGATTTTTTTTTTAGTTCTATTTTTATACCGTGCAAACATTGAAAATTGTAGTAAAGTGTATGATGAACTTGTGAACTTGTGTACACAACAGGCAGAAAGAAGCATCTATATATAAAGATATTCTTGATTCGTGTATATATTTTTGATAAGAATCAAAAGTAAGTATGATCGCGGACCCGCTCTTATAGAGCTAGAGACAACAAATTGGAAATATTTAAGCTCTCGTATACCATAAGCTTAAGCTTAATTCATAGTATCGATAACTTTCAGGGTTTTCGAATTGCACATCAGAATCGATTACAAGTTAAAATATATCGTTTTGCAATTGGCAACTGTAAAATTAGAAGTCTACCAAAGCACGCAGAATACATGCACACTTAAATAAGACGTGTACGCCGTATGATAGTTAAGGGTATCGCCTAGTTGAGCTCTCTCGACTAGAACATTGTTTCTTTTTTTTTGGCAATTTAATATTGCAAAGGCGTTGCGTTTGGTTGGTTGATGGCTGCCGGATTGCCCTCAGCTGTGGACTGAGTGAGTGTCCTCGTGAGGGAGAGGCTAGTGAAAGACGCAGGTCGAAATCCTTTTCAGCTCATGTTTCTTGGCCATTCAACACAACAGGAAGGTACACACACTCACTCACACACACACACACACACACACACACACATGAACACCCCGTCTTGCTCTCGTCTCGTTTTTTATGCGCCACATGTGCCAAAAGCTTTCATAAAGCAAACACCCACACACACACACCTACAAACTCACACACACACACACACACACACACAAACAAACACAAATATACGAGAAAGCGCTGCATTGGTTATGGGAATTTTTGATTGACATCGGTTCAGGCCAGGCACACACATACACACAGACACACACACACCCTTCACTCTTCCCGTAACCCTACCTCTCCCTCGCCAGAAACTATAGCTGCGCGTTAACTACAGTAGAGTTTTCCCAGTTTGCACCGCCTGTGGCGCCTCTTATGCAATATTGACATGCCAGGCAAGCAAACACACACGCAGCAGCACGTGAAGAAGTTGGCTCTTTTCCCGGGAACTGTACCTCAACATACCATATATATACGTATATATATATATTGGCAGCTGCCCCTACTGTCTGTAGGTGCCACGACTATACGGCGTTGCCTCCTCTGCATAAATGAAAAACTTTTCGGTTAGCACTCAGCGCTACCCAATTTTCCTTTTGCTCTGGCCAAAATACGTGTATGTTTTTCTTTAGCCAGCATACAGCCCCCCACCTACCCCTACCCATACACTCCCACTGCCATTCTCAGTCCACCTTTGCCTGTGTTTGCTTTTGAAGCAGCGCAAATTAGTTTTTTCACTTATGTCGCGTTTTTGTCGGGCCGCCTTTGTACGCTCGTTGCTTTTAACGTTAAATGACGAAATAGCTTTACGGTTCATTGATGCACATAGCACACACCCAGACACTGCCACTGCCACTGACACACACACACACCCTCAGCCTCCCACTCTTCCACGAACTGCCTGGCAGGTCACACGCCCAATTAGTGG
Organism: Drosophila grimshawi; assembly: GCF_018153295.1. Lineage (NCBI taxonomy): Eukaryota > Metazoa > Arthropoda > Insecta > Diptera > Drosophilidae > Drosophila > Drosophila grimshawi. The sequence goes on from NW_025062900.1 coordinate 25,947,845, forward strand.
CGAAAGTTTAGTCGTTTAGACTACGCAGACGTTTGCTAAGCTTCATTGAATTTTCACTATAAACTCGTATTTGCATTTGGCCATGTCCAGCCCCATTCCTCTCTACCTGTCACCCACTCTTATCACTTGTAGATTTTCTGTACAGCGCTCACTTTTCGGCTACTGTTTTGTACATAATAGTCAACTCTGTTTGCTTGGGGCCAATGAAAGCCGTTAAGTTTAGTTGGAACTTTCAAGCGATGATTTATTCAATCAACATGCAGCAAAAAAAAAGAAGAAAATAAAAGTCTTTTCAATGGCTTCCACCCTTTGTATGGTCAGCCGGTCGCTTTTCTTTTAAGCCCCACCCTGTTGCAGCTTCGGCATGTAAAGTTGCAGCAGTTCAAAAGCAATACAACTGATAGAAATGACTTTGAAATTTATTCTGAAGTTCTATTTGTATTTACATATATGTACATAGTAAGTCACCCAACTTTAAATGAATCGTATAGACTCACTTGCAGCTCACAGAGTAAGGGTCAATCTAATGAAATAAAGAATAATTTTCATTCAAACTATTTGTATTTATATTTAATTAATATTTAATTACATTTCCATTAAGCAATTTTATAATATTATTTTTCTTTTCTTTATCATATTTGTTAGATAATTTAAAGCCTTTTTATTTTGTCGGAAAATAAAGAAAATCAAACAAACGAATGAATATTCAATGATCTGGACATTTCTAATTATATTTCGGTTAATATTTTGTTCCAAAATATATTTCTTGATTTCATAACTATTTATTTTCCTTATTTCTTATTAATTTTCCCATAAGAAATACTTTATTTTGCACTTAGTTCTTTCTAAAAAAATTTTTTTTTTTTAATTATTTAATTAAATACAATTTAAACTTTGAAGAAAATCGCTTATGTTGACCAAAAGTAGCCTTTAAATAATAACAAAAAAATTAAATGCATTTGAATGGCTGAAGCTGTGGCCTTGACCAGGATAATAAATATCCCAGAAACCATCCCCTTGCTTAAAAGAAAATACCTGCCATGAGTTAGCTTCAGTGTAACATTTGTAGCCGTAAAGGTAAAGTATCAGCCAAAACGCACTATCTTATATTCTCTGGCATTAATCACATAAATGTGCACAACCATAAGTTCGCTGTAAGCTCGTAAACTAAACTACTTAGGAATCCATTAGATGGTTAAACGAATTATGCGTGAACTGTAACGAAATTACCAGCATAATTTTACACTTGCACGCAATTTCATATTTTACGATTTAAAGATACATGCCACGTGCCACATGCTACATGTTCCACAAAATGCGTGTCTGACTTCGTCTGCGTTACAGATACCTACCCAACCGGATTCGAATGAACCAAGCGAACTAACTATCTGTGTTGAGCTGTGCTAATGCATGTTTGGACAAAATTATGGATGAATAAAAGCGACCGATAACACGCAAGCCAAGGGCTAAATCAATACCAGTTCCCTAATATTGATTGCAATTCAGAAAAGTATGCATCGACTTTTAGATATCCTGTCAGCACTGCTACCATGAGACTTATTATATTGATATGATACATTCCGACCTAAGCTATATTATTATTTTCAACATTAGTAAAATATAATAATTAATGAAACTAGAGTTTCTTAACTTAAATGGAATTGCTTATATATAAGGACGTAAAATTATGAAGAATAATTATAGACATGGAAATTATTTATTTTATGTTTCCTTAAAGATGAAAGCATTTGATACCAAATAGGAATACTAGAATTGACACTTTAAAAAATTAATTAATTGTTGGTTCAATTATTTGATTATATTTCTTTATATAATAAATGAATGACAATATGCCAATAGATTTTAAGTGATTTATGTATATCTACACATTATATAGAACACAGAACTAAATGTATATTTTGTACTTTTTATTTAAATGTTGAAAAAGTTTCATTCATTAAAAAAATAAATAAGAAAATAATTCTTTAAAATTTTAATTATATATAAGGCTTGAGAGTTGATAATAAATTATTTATAAGAAAATTCACTTTAAAATATAATATTTGCAATATGAATTAAATCATTTGTTATACATTTTTTAGTATATAAATATCATGATATATTAACTAATTGCTTTCGGATTCTTAAATTTTACAACGTGCTTACCTTTTAGCTATAATACATATACCCTTTATATATGCATATTACAGAGCATAAATATTAATATGGCATATGAGTGCATTTATAACTGTAGCAGTCAAAGTGCCAAAGACTTTGAGTTTAATTTCGGCTTCTGACTACTATTAGAAAGAGTGGAAGAGAGAGAGAGAGAGAGAGAGAGACAGAGAGAGAGATAGCGAGAAGGAGAGAGTTAGTTATGCAAATAGAGGAAGTTGAAACGTAGAAAAGGATACATTTTGTTTGTGTCTGCAGATGAAGCAGCTACTGATTGTTGGGAGCGCCCTTTAGTCATTGACTTCTATGCTACTTGTTTTTGTGCTTGGGCTTGTTCCTGTTGCAGTTGTTGTTGTGTTTAGTAGAATTTCTCGTTGCTGTTGTTGTAGTTGTTGTGACTCGTGCATGCTTCTTCCTGTTTGGCGTGCAGGTTGGGCCAAGTAAACTAAAGCTAAAGTGCACTGGACACGCCGGCATCCTGTTGAAATCATCATGCAATTTGAATTGCAAACATGCCAAAGCCGACAACAACAAAAACAATCAAAAAAAAAACTATTTAAACTCTGCACATGTGTAGAGTAGTGTTTGTGTTTGTGTGTGCATAGCAATGTGACATTTGCATGCGCCTGAGAGTATGCAATGTGCTGACGTTGAAACTGGTTGGGTTCAATCTTTAAAGGCAGTCGAGAAATTAAAAAATCCACTGCATAATGCTTCGGCAGTGCAGGAAGGAGCTTGGATCAGACCAGAGTCCAGTCCTGGCCACAGGGCTCAGCTCCACAGTAGCTGAAAGAATTATGGGGTTTGGGATTGGGGTCTTTTAGTTGTTTTTCGGTTATGCTTCGGTTTTAATTTGCACATGGGGTAAGTTAACTAAACATGTGAGTTTATTTTATGTTGTTGGCTCGTTGTTGGTTTCTTGCCTGGCTGCACACGTTGGTCAGATCTGAAGTGGACCTAGTAGTGGTGCAAGGGGAGTGGTGGCGAGTAGGGAGGATAGCAACATGGCATAGGATGTGTTTTTGCAGCATGTCGCATAGACTGAGTCGCACTTGCAGCTAGAACAAAGGCGGTTTGGGTTCATGGGCCATGAACAACTGTAAGTCGTGCTGCGAACATATATATATATATATATATATAAATATATATATATTTATATACTTACACACATATGTATATTTTTGAGCTCGTTTGATGTTTTCTTTAAATTAATTTCAAAGTCACTCAGTGTTAACAGCTGTCAGTTAGTTTTCACATCATGGTAGACATTCTCAATTAAATTAATTTGCTAAATCGAAAGGCTTCGTATATACGTTTGCTTTTACATTAAGATGTAATTTATTGAAAACATTTTTATTTTATTTTTTAGATTTCCTTAAATAATATCATAAATTTTGAAAATTTATATAAGGACTGGTTTAGTTAGTCTCTACTGTACTTTTAGTATGTGACTTTCATTGAGATTTACATATCTATTTTTTAAGTGACTACAAATTTTTTTGCATAGCTTACAAGCCAAATTGATTTTCATATGAAAATATATTTATTAAATGCCATCGATATTTTTAATTATACACCACTTTTTGTTTGAGATTTGAGAGATTTTACTTTTTTATTTTCTTATACACTTCTGGAAACTGAAAACAAATCTAATTACGTTTTTTGTTAAGCTTTTACAAACAATATATATTTTTATTTTTATATTATACCACTATTTTTTTAAAGAATTTTATTTGCATATTTTACTTATTGGCGTAGTTTCCAAAACCTATTTATTTTTTATATCATAGTACTGACTTGCATATTTTTGTACTTTTGTTAAACAAACTTAATTATTTGTTAGCCTAGTTTCTAAAAGCACAATTTATTTTCTTATGAATATCTTAGTTTTCGTTTTCTAAGTAAGAAAGAGATTTTTTAAAAATATGAACTGTTTCAGTTCGGCATTTACGTATCAACATAAACAATGAGCAAACTATTACAATTATCCTATTTTAACACTAAAGGTAGCCATAAATATTATTACTATTTCTTCAACATCTACGTTGAATGCTTCTAGGTATTGTAAGAATATCCTATGATTGTTTCACATTTATGCACCCAAACATAAATAAATAGAAGCACAAACGGCAGCTGTTCACCTTGACCCAATCGAATGCAATAAATCAGCGAAGATGCGCTGACATTTTTCTATAAATAATATTGATAATAATAACCAGAAACTTGAATGAATTGCAACACGTGTTGGTTGGGTTCTAATGCCGCTGCATCATTGAGCAAACCCGAATCACTCGATCCACACAAGATCGAGACAATAGCAATGATCGCGAAAGATGTGGAGACAATGCGATCGTGTCCATTGTTGCCCCGGGTTATCAGAAAGGTGACGACGACGGAGATGTTGTTCAAGTTGAATGGAAGTTCTCCTTTCATGTTACTTGAAGAGATTTTTCATAGAAAATTCATATGCTATTTATATGGCGTATGTGGCACACGGCGCTTGAAAGGTGCTTCAACTAGGGTTGCCAGGTCGTCTGCTGTCTGGTCGTCTACTTTCGGTTTGCGCCTGCGCAGCGGTATTCAATGTGGCAGCTGCGCAGATTGCCGAATGGACCCCAGTATATGCCGCATGCCAAAAAGGGGTGGGTTCCGTGTGTTTATTATTATTGATTAACATGAGCAATGTTGACATTTTGTGAAGTGCGTGGGGTACATTTAGGGTTCCTAGGTGCCTAGCAGATGCTCGAATTCTAATAAAAATGAGGTATTAACATCTATTCCTAAATAGATTTTAGATATACAATTTTAGGTGCAGTTATTTGATTGGTATAATAATAATTAATACATTAATGCAAATCAAAATTATTAATCGTAAATAGTAAAGATATTTGAATACCAAATTAATTGATAAATTATTTATATTATGCAAATTGAATATAATTCAAATTTGAAGTTCTTAAAAATCGTAATCGTAATCGTAACGACTAAGCTTCATTACTATAAATAAATTCTTGTACTATTGAATTAATACGGGATAATAAAGACAAAATTTGTATGTTTTATATTACATTTATATTTAAAGTTAAAATTCATAAATATTATATTTCATATTAAATTTAATATGTTTCGTGTACTGCTTAATAACTAATTTTTATTAATCATATAACAACATTTCTTGCTTTTCGCCTATCATAGCCATATCAATCTGAAATTTGAACCATTATCAATATTTTACATTGAGACACAAGAGTAACTATTTAAAAAATTATTTTAAGCCGTTTTTATCTGAAATGCCTTTGCACTCTGCCGACCAATGACAGCCATCAAGTCAACTAGTCTTCTGCGTATGCTCGGGCTCAAGCCTGGGCACAGTTTTCGCATTAATTCGGCCTTAAGCCTCCAGGAAATGCTGCACTACATTTGAGCCGACTGCCAACAGAAACAGGGCTGATGGAGAAAAAAAGAAAGAACCAAAAAAAATAGCTGAAATCAGAATTTCAGAAAATGAGAACAAAACACGACACCGCTACTGCAAATCAGGACCCAGCAGCAACCCTCGATTTGGGTCGGAGCACCGAGACCAGGTGCGCAATCAGCTTTGTAGGCGATTTGTGAGGATTAAACTGCGCACTGAGCGAATGAGTGACTGACGGAATGAGTGAGTGAGCGAGTGAGAGAGATGAAACGGGACAGCTGCCTACCTGCTTCTGGGCCATGTAGGAGGATCAATTTGCTGACTAAATACGCATGGAAAGGTGTAGCCGTAAAATCTGTCAGATACACACACACAAAGGGAGAGGGAAAGGAAGCCATAACAAGCAGAGGGGATAAATCTTTCATTTTTTGCGTTTCAATGCGCACTTTGAGCAACTGCCGCAAAATTGCTAAATTGAATTGGCAGCGCTGCAGCTAAATGTAAGCACTAAACAAATTTCATGCTTCTTGGTAATTGGCAAACAACCAGCTACGCACTCGCTGGCAAGAAGAAGCACGGTTGGCAACAGTGCTCTCAATATTGAGTACACCCGAAAACAAGTTACGACATGTCTTGCCAGGTGGCCCCTCAAGAGAAATCTCCGATAGGGGTTGTTATATTTTATAAACGCATAGTTTTCTTCTTCTCATTTTTTTTCTGCACATCTATTGCGCAGTAGCAACGAGTTTCTTCAAAAAACAAGGCTTGTGTACAGTTTAATTAAGGTGGAGAAGTTGTCACAACTGCGCCTTAAAGTCTGGCGAGGGCCGAGTGAAAATCGATTAAATCCATTACTCTGTCTCGGATCTGTCTGACACTTGAATATATATATATATATATATACCCTCCCTGACGATACACCATCATCGATCATCGTCACGGTTAGTGCGGCTGCCTTTTTCAGGTGTGCAACACACATTTCTGCAGGCTTGCAGATGCATTCTCAGCTAGCGATGCAGACAGAGATAGATAGATATGAATACTTGTCATTTTATTGCTATGCTGGGAATACATTTCATTGTTTTCATTGCGCAACGCATTTCTGCAAATCTATTTGTTGAGTTTGAATGGTGTTGTTGGCTTTTTGGCAGTTTGCTGCAGGCGCTTTTTAGCTATTCTTTTATGGAATTGTAAACTCTTTTCATGGATTTTGACGACTTTTGTCATTGACTTTATGGCTTATATGAGAGTTATAAGAACGGTGGAATGATCTATGATATTTCGTTTTATTCGAAATTATCAATTATATCACATTATATGCAACAGGGTGTTAAGCCTAACGAAGAGGTTTATTTATTGCCATCCGTTGAATGAGTGGGTATGAATGCCTTTGACTTGATTGTTGGTTACGCTTATTTGGATAGATAATAACTTTAATAAATGTTTTCGTTTCTTTTACTAATAATTCGATATTAATTTTTTTCTCAACCTTGGCTTATAAGATAAATAACCAAACAAATAAAAAGTAATGTGTTAATCTAACAATGATTGTTAGTATAGAAAAATAATTAATTATTAAAAATATTTTATAATCGATTTTTAGTAATTTATATTAAACTTGTTTAAGCTGCATTCTGACTTGCTTAGTAAATTATAAATGCATAGTATTTGTACAATTTCTATCTATTGCAATTAATAATATAAAATATATAATTTATATATAAAGTCAGTGATTATTTTAATACAAACTTTTACACCTCAAGCTATGTCTTTTCAATTTATTAATATTTATAAATAATATTTAAATTCACTTTAAAGATTTTACTATGCATACTCAAGACTTAAATACATCCCAACTGAAGATAACAGCTTTTGATTTCGTCATTCTAACAATTAGTTTTTTTTTTAAGAACTTAGTAAATTTAATTTATTTATATATTTAGTGTCGACTAATACACGTAAATACAAAAAAATACATACCTAAAAAAAACATTATGAAATATTTAAAATTAAAATGAAACACTTATGATATTGATCCTAACGCTAACAGTAATAAAAAATGTATAAATGTTCTGGGGGTATAAATGTATATATATTTATTAAAGTAATTATTTTGAAAATGACAGGCGTAGGCAGATTATCCAGAATGGCATTGATTGTTCTCCCAGTTAACTATTTTCGCACGCACATCTATTCGGTTCTTCCAGGCAATAGCACAAAGACTTTAATGGAAAGTGATCATTATATTATGTTTATTAGCCTTCGACTCCCACACAGTTGGAAATCTGAATTTACGGCTATGCACAATTTTCCCAGCACTGCCAAAAAAGGGGATGGGAGTACAGCTCACCCTACACACACACGCACACAGACACACATACGAACACACATATATTCACATATAGGGAGAGGATGACATGCTCATCTAGGCAACCCAGCTCACCTCGGTTCCCATTGACAATGCGTCAAGCCGAGCCGCAGGATATATTCAGCTTGAGCAAATACAATAAATACCTGTTGGTTGCGTTTTTCATAGATATGTCTACGAGTATAGATATTTGTATGTGTATGTGAATAGTACTTATATCATGGCAGTTCTTTCCGCTATTGTTGATGATATTGCTCCCGTTATTGTTGTTGTTGTTATTGTTGCTGTGGTGCTTATTGTCAGCTGTAAACTGTTAGAGGGTACAAGCTACAAGTGACTGCTCTGAATATCCCTCTTCCTCTCTCCCACTCACTATCTCTCTCTCTCTCTCTCTCTTTCTCTCTCTCTCTCTCTCTCTCTCTCTCTGTCGCTCTCTGCGAACCCGATGAACAGTTAGCAAATTTCAACAATACTGTCTGTGGGTGTGTGTGTGTGTGTGTGGGTGCGGTACTCGAAAAGACGAAATGAGATGAAATAAAAAATGTTTAAAGGCAACAAAAAACCATTGTATAAAATTGCCTCTTCTCTGGCATTTCTATTGATTTTTGCACTACAAACAGAAATGCAATTCATTTTCACACACACAAAATAGCAGCCGAATTTCGCTAGAAGTGTCGCCGATTTGGGGTGGGCGTAATTTATGGCAGCTAATGATTTCAATCGACTTTTCACTTCTTGGGCATTTAAATGGAAATCAAAGTTTTGCCACGCTCTTTCACACTCGCTGCAGGCTATTCATAAATCTTTGCGTACTTTTTTGCTTATGGGCCAAAGTTGGCCTTTCGCCTCTCGAGCAAGTTTTGTCGTCGTCTTGTCTGGCCTCGAAAGTTGCATATAAATTTCAAATATTCGGCTAATTTTTACAGCTTGGCAACCCTGTCGTTTGATGTTGATGAAAAACCTGACGGCAGCTGTTTGCCACACAAAAGGATTTGACTTTTAATTTTTATTATTGAATTTATTTTTATGACATTCCAGTGAGCACAGCGAATTTAATGTTGTTTTTATCTCTCTCACTCTCTCGCTCTCTCGCTCACTCACTCACTCATTTTTGTTTCATATCAAGACAGTAAATTAAGCGTGCAATCATAAAAACTGGCAAGGTGTGAAATTTTATGCCAGCATTGATTTATGCACGAACAGCAGATTCCATTTCCAGATGCTGCTCACTGGGATTAGCTCTGATTTAGTGCTTGGAACTGACCCCTGCACTGCACACATACATACACAAATACAGACGTATTCCTATACACATATATGATGGTAATTAAATCTTTTTATGAGCAGCGCTTTAATGCTTTAAATTAAGGCAGGAGTACAGAAGTTGACCAGCTTGGTCTGCCTACTGGATATTTTGGATTAAGTTTTTTGCTGAATGAATTTGCATTGCGTTTATTTAAGCATGGTATGAAATATAAGAGAACAAACATTGTTGTAAAAATATTTAATTTGTAATATGTTCACAGAAAACATATTACTCTAAAAAGCATAAGATTACATTTTCGCATTTCATTTATTTAACTGCCTTCTCCTCACAATTTGGTTAAAATGCTTTTTTTCAAGCCTCCCCAAGTCAAATCTACTTAGCGCACTTTCCAAGCAATTTAGCCAAAAGCAAAACAATGCCTGCGCATACAACAAATACATACAACAAAATCAATCAACAAAAAGAAATAAAAAAAAAAACATTAAAAAGAATCTCTTGCCAACGCCTTTTGCATGCAGCAAGTTCAAGTCATTTGAAAGCACAAACATGCAAACAAACAAACTGCAAGATATGTCAGCCAAGTTGGCCCCGCTCCAGGTCGACAGAGTGCACTTTGGCTTAGGTAGCTTCAATCCCAATCCCAATCCCAATCCCAACCCCAACCCCACCAACACCCACCTCAAACCTACCACAGCGAACCAGAGAAGCCGTCATCGAGTGGGCCAAGGATCATAAGTAAGCTAAGCACTTATAGCCCAAGTAAATGTAAATACGTACATCTGTATGTATAGGAGCAGTGACTTTCAAACTGTGCTCCAACGAAGTGCAACGAACGTTGCAGCTTCTGGCAAGGGCATCACTAGACACATTCATACATACACTTACACTTCAAATGCATTCGCATTTTTATGCGCTTGCAGTGGGTATTTGAATTATATAATGTTATGTGTTAAGTATTTAAGACGACATCGGCTAAAGCCATAAAGTGTAATATTTATATGTGTATTTTGTTCAGCAACATGACGAATACAAACTGAATAACTTTTCTTATGCATTTCCGGCAGCTGCTTTTAAATTTGGCTTAATAAACTTTAACATTAGATAGGATTTTATTGCTACGGTCTTTCAATATGTATTTGTGATTTATATGCGTTATTTGCATGTATTATATATAAAAAGCTTTCATTTAATTCACTTTACTGACTGAATGTCGTTTGCAACGAAGCAATAAAAAATTACTTTTATTATGCCATTATATATTCAAATTTAATTATTAGCATAAACAAATATGCAACATTATTGTGAGTTAAGTTCATTAATGTGAATAAATATTTAAGTTAATTTATTTATTTTTAGTTGAATTAAATTAATTTCTTAAATTTTCATTAAATCATTCACATTTAAAGTATAACTTAAATTTAAATTTTAATTATGGAGTTTTTTAAGTCAATAAATAGTAAATGTAAATGAATGGACCCTTTTACATTTCAATGCCCAAGATTTATTTTCATCTTGACTATCAATTTAGTTATGTACTTTTAGTTTATAAAACTTAATGTGTAAATTTAGTTTGAAAACAAGCTGATGATTAAATTGAGAACTCAATTTTTCTCGCCATGTGCTTGTTATTTTGTTACAAAAGGAAAATAATTTCGGTTAACTAAATCATATATCTCATTTGAAAAATACGACTAATATAAAAACGAGATTTTGTATGATAACTTTTTTACTGTTATCTCTGATTCATTTATTTTTAGCAATATTTACCAGGTTCGTGGAATTATTTTATTATCCATTGAATTTCAAATTGATTTAAAAAAACTTCTATTTATCAAATCAAATCCACTCTCAGCACATTTCTGCAAGGGTATTTAATAATCATCAGGCTGCAGCTAACTGTTCTTTCTTGCTGCACATGAGTTATGTTACTTAAGTTCTTGCGCGGCATCTAACGTTGCACTCTCAAGGCACATGCACCTTATGGGGCTGTCAGCGCCAGCTAGCAATCCCCACTCCTCCTCCAGCTCCCATCGGCACAGTCAACCTGTCTTAAATGTAACCAAACGTGGCTTGAATGTCAGTGGCAGTTGTTAGGCAGTGTCGGTGGTTGGGGTTAGGATTCTGGTGTTGATGGGGCGGGTGGTTCTTGCAAACTGTTGTTGTTGTTGTTGTTGTGCTCAGTAATCAGTACGACTGTCGCTTATTGTTTGTCTGTCGACGCTGGGATGGTCTGGCCTGGTCTAGTCTGGTCTTGGGCTGGGGATCTGCCTTGGGTTGGGGGTCTTTGGCAATGAGTCGCTGTCTCGCCTTGGTCGTCAACGGGCTTCCGCTCCCATCCAGCTGGCAACTCTCTCGAGCATTTAGATTTTTTCATTTGCTGCCGCTGCCTATGTATTTTTATTCCTTGTGATTGCAAGAACGCCACTTTGCCTGCTAAATTAAGTGCTTATTTGGAGTTTAAGTTGTTGCAATTAGACAACAAGTGAAGTATGCCCCACGCACTTGGCTTTGACCATGCAAGTTGCGACAACTACTTAGCGGTTGATACTCATGAGACTCACTCTGAGTGGCTTGGAAGAGCATTCATTGTGATTACAATGAGCATTTTGCAATATTTGGGAATGAGCTGGAATAAGTACGAATTTAATTAACCAACTTTGCAGACTTGTTCGCCATCAAGTTGACATCGAAAGCAATTCAAATTGTCTATATAGAAAAATGAGCCCCATTTTTTGAATTGTCTCTTTTTATTTGGTTGATATTGCCACTCATTTTCGCTTTGAAAGCTAATAAATACAAAAAATAACATTTTAAAACTGAAATAAAAAAAATCGATTTAGAATACATATTTTCATGGGCATATATAGAAATATGAGATAAACAAATATAGTTAAATAAATATATAAATATTAAAGAATGAATTTAAGTTTCCCCGACTGCCTATTGACTTATTTTAATAACAATAAAACTAGTTTTCGAGTAAATATTTTGAATGCCATTTATAGAAACATGAGTTAGACGTATGCCCTTAAATAAATGTAATTAAATATATATAAATATATACATATTAGTGATGCTAAAATTTCGTTGGCTATCTTTTGAATTAGTTTAATATGCGACTTGAAATTAGTTAATCAAGTCTTTATTTTATATTTGGTTACATATTGTAATCATAAATATCAGAAATTACATTTCTAAGACGCATTTTCCAATTCTTAAAAGTCTAAAAAGTACTGTAGTTTCAAGACGATTTTCTGAATTTCAGATCGGTTTTTTATTAGAAATTCTAATTCTAATAGACAATTTTGCAAAAGTTTGTGTGAAAATTATTCTTTTATGTTTTGTTTATTTATAATTTATCAAGTTTAATAAGGCTTAGCAATCAAATTATCGGAGTCATCGGAGGCAAAGTAATCAGTTCTGTGTGAGTATAAATTGCTTTAGCCGAGCAGAAAATTAGCGCATTTAACTGTGGCAATTAGATGACGTTGACCAAAAATGTAGCTCCACAGCATATAAAATACACAAATGAAATGGCAACCTAATAGTGGCGCCCTCACCCTCACCACCACCTCCTTTACCCCCCACCACCACCCGCTTAACCACAGCTGCCTGGCAAAAACCAAACAAAACAATTGCTCAGCTCAGCAAAAATTTGCCTGTCGAACTTTTGGCTTTAGTGTCTAACTGCTTGGGGATTATTGGTGGTGTCAATTGCCAATGGCCATTTTTTGGTAATTTACGCTACTGTCAGAGCTCAAGTAATTTCAAGTTGCTCTCAATGCAAATGCTGATGATGCATTTCCTATTCAGAGCCGTTCAAATGCTGCAGCAGCAAATTGAAAATGGCTCCTACACCAAATGATAGTACACACACACACACACACACACACACATACGTACATGCTTGTGTATGGCACACATACATGTATGTATCGAATATAACCTCTATTTATATTATTTGTCTTGGAAGCTTAATTGAATGAAATGGCAAATGGCGGCTGCAAGTGCGACAATTTCAGATGCCTTGCTTTTCTCTTTTTTTTTCTCTTTTTTTTTGTATTTTTGAGACATTTTATTTCACTGTCCGCGCCCCCGCACACTTCCCCCATGCCCAACGGTAGAAGATGTACGTGGACATGGACGACAACGACAAATTGGCAGCCATATTAATAACATCTACGTGATGTTGGCTACTTGGCGTGGGTGTTGGGGACTGGTGACTGCTGAGTGCTGAGTGCTGAGTGGGGGAGTGGCGAGTGACGAGGGAGGGGGCAGAGGGAGATTTGCAGGGTGCACCCTGCACATTGTTTGGTCGCCTTGGTCGGCCGGCACGTTCATTGTTCACATTTCTCTGTTACTTGTAAAAGCATTTCAGTGGCTCACCAAGAAAGAGGGAGAGAATAAGAAGATAGAGTAAAAGATGATGACTGTGGCGACAACGTCGGATTTCTTATAATATGTACACCGGAGAGGGGGAGGGGGACATGGGAGCGCAGCAGCGAGCAGCCAGCAGCGAAAATGCCACGCGGTCAGCAAGTTCTTTGTAACAGCAGAATGTGCGTGCGCGCATCTATAAAGAAGTCGTTCCAGTTTCATTCACTGCTTACAGTGGGCCCAAGTCGAAGTAATCGCAGGTGAAAAATTGTAAAGATGTTGGAAAGTGTATTACTAGATTAATATGTACACAATAAGTAACTATTTTATTAGAAACTTAAGTTACATTTTAATAAGAACATAAAAAATTATACACATTAATATCAATAACTATATCAAATTAACTACTTAATAATGTGATCCATTTCATTTTTATTAGAAAAACCATATGGTACGGTAATTATATTTATACTTTAATTTCTACAACCCATCCTCCTTTTATTTTATGTCTACGTGATGACTGTACTCACATGATTGTACTTTTGGGAAATGTATTTAATTACCTTTAATATTATTTAAAGTAAGTACGTCTTTTATACAGATGATTATATACGAATTATTAGTGGTTTGGGTTGTACTTGTATTTAAATTTTATTCAATTCCCTTGTAATGTATAGAATGTAAATATTTATTACCAAAAATAATAATAGAAATTCCAAGCCAAGGAAAAATTCTCTGGTCGAGGGAGATCAGCACAGAAATAAAGTATTCAACTATTAAAGGTCGAAAACTTTTTGACAAATTGAAATATTTACTAAATTTCTCAGTGTGCATAACAACAATCATATCTTATTATACTTAACCAATTTTCAATCCAATTACATTTAGTTATAGTATTAAGAATTTAACCTAAAAAATTGAAAACAAATACTTTTATTTGAGTTATTGATTATTTTAGTTTTTTTTTGTAAATGTATTATAGTTAATATTGATAAATAAATAACAATATAATTTTTTTATTTTTAGTTTTCGTTTTAAGTGAATTTAATTTTAATAATTATTTTTAATTCTTGCTAAGTTTGTTAAGCTTATTGATTGATATGTCATCATGGTTGAATAAACTTGTTTCACTGTTCTTTCTTAATTGTAATAATGCCCATAAAGCTCTCCAAGATCAAGCAGGCAGCGGCTCGCATTTATTTGTGTCCAAGGTTCATAAATTATAAACCAATCACAATCAACTTTTGTGTTGGGTTTTTTGGTGCGTGCTATAGATTATGGCACTGCTTAATTATCAAATAATTTAAAACAAAAAATTTGCACAAATTTCAAATTTCTGGTGTTTATTTATTAGAATTTTTGGGTATTTGAATTAATTGTGATCCCACTAAATGAAGTCATAACTGTTAAATGCAGAATTTTAATCGATTCACAGTTGATTTATTTAATTTTTGAAAAATAAATGTTTATGCATTGAAAAACAATATTTGGCAGTGCCAGCTAATGTGTTTGTAATTTATAGTCAGTTTTGGGATTTGTTAATTTATTTATATTTTTATTTTTGCATTATTTAGTCTTAAGTTATGCGAAATGCCTGATAAAGTACTACTCACACTGTGAGGACCGTATAAAATGAATAATATATGACACGAAAGTCTTAACTGTAAGCGCTGTAAATTACGATGTGATAGGAGACAGTAGTATGTATTTAACAAATAACCCGAAATAAAAACATGAAGATATTTTATCTATAGCCGAAGCGAACCGAATGGCCATTTGCATATGAAATGGTCTAATCTGCAGAGCATGGCACATTTGACAGTTCAATATGCCCCAAACGGATCCAATCCAACACAATCGCACTGTGGTATCCATTGTCTCTTTCTGTGTATCTCTATTCGACACGCTTGTTTCTTGGCTTCTTTCTATTGAGACGCACATTTGTGCAAAGTGAATGGCAGATCGTTGATCAGTGATCAGATTCATCGATGGAATTGCAGATATACTAATGAAATTGTGGCATGCGTATCGGTATTATATTTATTTTGGCTTCAATAACCTGTCAATTGTGAAGTATAGTCAAAGTTGAAAGATTTATGATATTTTGAAAATAAGAAAAAGTCCATGAACAAATGGGATAATTTATTATATTCGATATACTCGTAGTTGATTTGATCATAAAATATTTTACATCCAGTAATCATACAAAAATCGGGATACGAATAAGCTACGTCAATATAGCTTTACAGCGATTATTTAAGTTATTCATATAAAACTTTGACTTTGTCCTTCATTATCAGCATATATCACATATCGGTTGAAAGGTGTATGTAAAAGAGAATTAATTAATTACTTATTAATTCATTATTAAAAGGAGTGCTTACAACAATAAATATTGATTTTATTATACAGGAGAAGTTAATATTGGTCACTTTCCAAATTCACTATAATCAGGCATGCTCCAAAGGAAATCGGGAAAGTTTTGTGTTAATTAGAGCTTGTTTGTATATTTTGATATTGGTTAAGACTTAAAAGATCACTTGGATCCCAGCAATATATATTGATTTAAATGTATATACAAAAGTTAAGAACAATGGGCTCAAATTGTTCATTTGTTTTTGATCATAAATGAATTAAACTAATAAATATAACAATACATTTCAACTAATAAAAAATTTAGATTAGTGTTTTTCTCAATAAATATTACCCAAATATATTATTATTGACCAGTTTTATCCATCTGCCTTTATTGTGTTCTCTGGCAAAGTTTGCCCACTCGTGTCTGTGCCTAATTCGCTTCAAATCTACCATCTTCAAATACGAAACGACGCAAATTAGCTCCACTTTGCCCAAGACGAAGATCACAACCAGTTTCTCGGACGCGCCCCGACGGAGTGCGGAGTGCGCAAAAAAGTGTTGGAAAAAAGAACAAAACAATAACTCAGATTGGCTCAGCGCCGGCCATTAAAAACTCATCACCATCAGCGGCCAACTGGAATGAGCAGCAACAAACAACAAGCGCGACAAACAACATAAGCGACATTGTAGATGGGATGTGCCCTGCCGATGAGGGAGTGTCCAAAACATGCGTCGAACTTTCAAAACGCTTCACTGCACAGCATCGGGCTTAACTCTTAACCATGCCTACATATATTTACATACATATATTTATATACATATAGATATATACATTTATTTTTTTTTTTTAAATTGTATGCAGTCTTAAGTCGCGCCATTTTCTATTGATTTTATTAAAAGTTTTGACATGGGGACGCCCACAAAATTTACAAAATATTTAAAACCGAACATCCGCCAAATGAATTTCGCTTGCATTCTTATTCAAATTATGCCAACTTCTTTTTTCTTGGTGTGCAGGCAGAGAGGCTGGGCAGGGACTCGCCCTCCACACAGGGACTGGGGGAAGAGAGGGGCAGGTTTTCTCACGAGCGACGTAATTACAGTTGTACTTAAACTGTAAGAAGCAGAAGAAGCAGCAGTAGCAGCGATCCGTATCGCTATCGTATCGTATCGCTGCGTACGCATCTAGCGATCCTTCGTCTGCGGCTTCGTTTTACTTGTGGATCTAATTGCAAATGCCCAACAACAACCACAACAACAACAACAACAACAACACGACCTTTTTTTTGCTCAGCGACTGCAATTAAAATCCAACCAAGCAACCATTTAGAGAGTCTCAATCTCAGTTCCAGTCTGAATTCTGTAGTCTGAGTCTGTTTCGTAGTCTTGGCCCGAACAGCATGCCGGAAAAATCGACTCAAATTTCAGACCCACACACAGACAAACATACTCACACAGTTTCAGCATTGCACTCGTCCTCGATTTCTGCTTCGACTCGTTTACCCTACAAAAAAATAAGACAGGGTCTGCCAAAAATACTTGGAAAAATTTGCGTGCCCTAATGGCGCTGAGGGAGGCAGAGCACAGCGCACAGCGCACAATTGCCAGCTGTCCAGTGTATTCCAAAAAATCAGAGGAGAACCTCTAAATTTCTGTTAAATTAGACGAAGATTTTTGCATCAAAGCGCCGTCTTGATTGATCTGTTAGTCCGCACCGATTCCACTGGGGTAGTTATTTAGCATTAAGCTGGCCTAATTGTCGGGGACTTGAATTTCCCAAAGGCAATGTGAATTCCTATTCATTGTGTATACAATTTCATGCGGTCTTGAGTTTTTAGTTTAATGTGGCTCTAAACGATGTTTAACAGAGATTTATATTCCATGGCTGGATGATAAGAGCAATGCAGGTGGTCTGAACTGGTACGTAACAGGCTGCAATTCAAGCTAGGACAATGTATAGCAAAATATTTGTTATTTTGTAATTGGTAAAATGCGAATTGCAAATTTTCAGTATGACCTCATCTTTTTGAAGATTCTTTGTAGAACTGAAGGTTGTTTCTTTCCATAAGCCAAGGTTTCATTTTTTAAAAAATTAGGCAAATTTGCGGGGAGTTTTCTTTTTATTTATTTAAATAGATCTCTAACATTTTCTTTTTCTTGTTTATATCAGTTGTCAGCATTAGTTCACAGATACAAACATTTTATATAGCTTATAATAATAGGAGTTTGCAATTCAACTTTTTATAAATGGGTTCTTATTTGAAGGAAATATATATATATCTGAAAAATAGTGAAAAGAGCCTTTACACTTCCACTGGAACAAATATCACACTACATTTTCTCACACTCGCTGGTCGAATTAACAAAAAAAAAAAAAACAGTTCGTCAATCAGAACAAACTGTTAAGTTTATTCAGATCTTTTTAAACATATTATTATGAATCCCTTAAGCATGCTAATTTTTCAACTTCAAACATAACTTTTTAAATATGTAAAATCTGTTTTGCGTATTGAAATTTTGTTTACATTATTTTATGAATCTTTTAAACATGCTAATTCTTCAACTTCGAATATACCTTTTTAAATATATAAGCCCCAGGGGGACAGCTTGCCCATTTTATATTTGGATGCTTAACCAAGCAAGTGACAAATCGACAACTTTCAGCCAACTAAGCGAGAAAGAAGTCTCTCGAGCTTGGGCAGTGCTCGTGGAGCAGTTGTTCATACAGCTTATCGCCTGTGGAAAGCGTCAAACTTGGGCGATACTGGCTGACTGGCAAACAACAAAATAGGCGCCGAACCAGTGGCCGGCCAGTATTAGAGGGAGAGCGAAAGAAAGAGAGACGAGAGCATCTTAGAAGTGCTCCGGGCGTGAATAAATGAAGTTTGCAAATTGCACCACGCCTGACCACCACCAAAAAAGCAGCAGCTTCAACAGCAGCAGCGGCAGCAGCAGCAGCAGCAAGTCGCAATTGCTAGACATTAAGAATGCAAAACTTTGTCCTCATTACTCAAAGACTGAATAGCAGTGAGTGCAATATGTATTTGTATGTGTGCTTTTGTGTGTGTGTGAGTGTGTGTGTGTGCCCCTAGGTTAAGGCGTTACGACAGAGCCCAAGTTATGGCGTCTGTCAAAGTCATTTCGCTTGCAAAAGTTGTCGTCGCCTTCGTCGTCGACATCGTCGTCGTCGCATTGTCCGGCGCAAGTTGCCCGCCGCTCGGCAGCTGCAGCTGAAGGACAACGAGAATGATGACGACAACATCTGCATTGGGTCGTGGTCAGCCTCGCAAAGCTTTCCAGCTGTCAGCTCGTCTAACAAGTGTCACTGCAACTTTTTATACCCTTGCTGAGGGTATGCTAATTCTATCACGAATTGTGTATATATAATCGCGTACATATAAATGAATACGTATATAACTATATTTATAGATTTATATTCTCATTGTATTTTTGAAACTTATTTTTAGTCCACCTTAAATAAATGAATAAATAAATATATATATATATATATAAATTCATTTATATATATTCTCATTCAGAATCAAAAGAGAAAATGTTCATAAGTCAAGCGGATTGTTGAAACTTAAATCACGAAAAAAATCATGTTTGTTCTCTTTTTAGTGTTCCGTTTAAATTTGAGATATTTCATTTTTCATGCAAGCACTTTTATTATTATATCAAATTTGAGAACTGAACAATTCTTGAATCTTGGTTGTTTTTGGAATGATTTTTTACCCCCATGACAATAGTAATAACATGTAAACTATGTTGTATTTTGCAGTCATTAAATTATTATTGGTATTAAAAAAAAGAATGATATTTTTCTCTATAAATGCATGTTATATTTTTAAAATACTTTAACAAAACATTGTTATTAGTAAACAATATCTGTCATAATACATTTATTAACAATTAAATTTAGTAGTGCGATAAATCTATTTATGCAAGGGTATACGGGTGGTCGGCTTGCAATGCGTACTTATTATTTCTTGTTTCCTCTGTGTACCCTACTCCGCCCCTCTGCTGGACACTAAACTGGACATGGATGCTGACTGGGACTCAGTCTTGGACCTTCGCTTCTGTCTGTGCGTATTCTTGATTTGAGTTTGTGAAAGATTAAAATCTGCAAACAGTTGGCATCAAGTTTTCAAATTCACAAATATTTCATGTGAATAAATCCGGTACGTTTTCATTCGTCCGTAGGGCTTCTTATGCAGATTAAATGATTTAAGGTCAGTTGGACTTTTCTCTCGGCAGCTCAGTCACTGCTCATAAATAATGCTCTATGCAAAACTTTATAATCTGACTTCACTTAATTGAAGACACAAATTGCTGAGCAAAATAATAAGGAAGATATTTATGTAAAAAATGTATTTATATTTTTATTGTTGTATTGAAACATAGTTTAATTTATATTTAATTGATATTTATCTCCCCAGTCACTTAATTCACAAATATTTTGTACTTACTATATAATTATTCATTTTGTGTTGATTTTAAAACAAGCTGCAACATTATCGAATGGAAAATATATTTATACTATTTGATATTTATCATAACTTTTATTAATTTTTGATGATACGATCCCAAAACGTATTTTTATTTTTTGCATTTACATATTTTGTTTTTAACCTTCACCAATAAAACTGTTTGTCATAACAGATTAACTAACAAAATTAAATAATTTTGGACTTAAAACGCTGGGAAAATGTTTCAAAAATGTAGTTATAATAAAAATAAAATGCATTCTTAACTTAAGTAAGCAGAAAATCGTAATTCGGACGAAAGTATCATTTTAAAAAATAACACAATAAGACTAAAAAATAAAAGGGTATCTGGCTTAAGCATTGCGTTAAAAAATATTTTATATTTCTATATTATAAATATCGAATCTGAGAAATTAAACTTATTCCATTTTTCAAAATAGGATATTACATTTTATAATTATACATTTATACATTTTATAATGTGAAATGTAAATGAACACAATAAAGAAAGTAATCTGTATTGAGTCTTAATATTATATATCTAGTTATCTTTGATTACATAGCTATAATTTAAATACATTGCATATTATATATAAATGAATACTAATATTTAGTGTTTGGCATCTCTTTCAATAGTTCCAAAGCTGTCGTCCGCCCATTGCTTGGTCATTTGTCAGTTTTCTTGAAAATGTTAAGTGGCAATTGCTCATTTAATAAAACTAATCAGCGCTACCCAAGAAACAAATCAGCAATAATACGGACGGCTGTCTCTTTAGAAAAGCGTTGACAATCTCCATTTTAGCTTCCAGAGCGGATACGACCAATTGAATGGGACGATGACTGTCTCTGAGTGCGACATAATCACATATGTTTATACATACATCATGGAGACGGGATGAACCCATGTACATACATACGATTGCCCAACACAAATTGCAGCCATTTAATTCAATTTAAATAAATTTAAAATGCGTCCAACTTGTTGAGGCACTCGACTCAAGTTGAACATCTGATTTGGATTTGATTGGACTTAATCATACTAGCTAAGGAAAGTGCAGCTAGAGCAGTGTTAAGATTGACAAATATCGTATCAGTTCTTAAAATCCATTTAATCTATATCTGATTCACCATCTATAAATAAGCTAAATGGACATCTGAAAAAAATAAACATAATATTTTTGTTGTCATTCGTGTTTATTCTAATAAATAAAAAATTACGGTATCACATTTTTTTCATCAAATATTACTTATTATATGTTAAATAAAAACTTTAATATTAATAACAAAAAATTATAACATTTTATGTTTTTTCATTTGTGTTTTATTTTTGTAAATGAAACAGTTTTTTTTTAAGAAACATAATTAGCGGGAAATAAATAAAAACAATTTTTTTGTGCCTTTACATTTCATAATATTTATACAAATTATAAGATATTCAAACATATATAATTATAATCCATATGTATTAAATAGATTAAAAATAAGAGTTTATTTTGAAATATTGTTGCACTTTTAATTTGTTCCTTTTTACATAAATGAAATCAATTGAAATGGATTAAAATTGTTTCCATATTTAATTTCATATGTGGACTAATAGCAGTGCACAAATTTAAATAAATGTTTCTTAAAAAGAAACGATTGCAATTTCTGGAATTAGTACTCTGCACTAAACAATTTAAAAAAATCAAGCTTAAAGTTACAAACTAAATAATATACAATTTGAAGTCCGTAATTAAATTAAGATTTCAAATGAAAAGAAGTTACAAACTTAATAATATAAAATTTAAAGTCCTTAATTAAATTAAGATTTTAAAAGATTAATTGAATTACAAATATGGGGATCTAAAAATGAAAAATGATTCTACAAGGATTAGGAAAACCCAGAATAAACGCCTATTTTACACATATTTTACATAATTATTCAAGAAAATTATTCATTTTAATATGAGAAATGTGTGACACTGATATTCAATATCTTACACTGAATTATTTACAGTTGTCACTCCACTTTTCAACACACATTTTCATACCTTTCAATACCATTGTTGTGGCTGCTGTTGTTGTTGTTGTTGTTACTGATAGGTTCAGTTATTGTTTTGTTGTTCCTTGGTTGATAATGATTATGTTGTTGTTGTTGCAGTTTGCTGCACTTTGCATTTATTTATTGTGGTGTTCACTCTCGCTTGCTTCTTCGGCTTACTCACTTTTATTGCAAAAAAGTTCAATGACACAAAAGTAATGCACAACAATGCAATAACAATAACAACAATACAATAACAACAACAACAACAACAACAATAACAACAGTACAAACATCTTTTGCTCTGTGCCGTTTCTTTCATTGTTCAGTGCTGACTCCCTCTCTCTGAGTGTGTGTGTGCGTGTGTGTGTCTGGATGTGTGTGCAAGCGAGCGAGCAATAACACAAGAAGGAGAGAGACAGAGATAGACAGTGAGAGAGAGAGAGAGAGGGCTCTCTCGCTAGAGAGCATGCCATTATTTGCATCTTTCACTTTTCAACTCTTTCTATTGTTGTTGTTGTTAGTGGGTAGGCAAAATATGGGTCGTCGTTCTCTCCCTCTCGCTCTCACTCCCGCTCTCTCGTTCGCTCTCTGTCGCTCTGTCACTTTTGGCTTGGAATTGACCGCAGGAAAATCGATAAGTGAGTTGCTGAAGCGTTTTTGGCGACTGCAGTTCGTTTTTATTGTTTGCCAAGTTCAGCGAGCCCAAAAACTAATGCCATTTTATTGTCCAGCGACAACTTTCACTCTTGTTCGGTTCGAGTATGGCAGAGCATTGGGAATGAGACAGCAACAGCGAGGGCGGAAGAGCGAGAGAGAGAGTGAGTGAACAATCAAAGTCAAAGTGCTCTGTCCTCATCATCATCACGCTTTGCAATTTCTGTGGCCAGAACTTCGCGCTTATCATCAGCATGCAATCAGACACACCCACACACATACAAACACACACACAAACACACGCACACACACACACAGACACTCATTCATTCATTCATTCATTCGTTTGTTGTCTCGCTATTGCATTTGGCAAAAGCTAGACGATGAGAGCAACCTGTTGCCGAGACACTCTCAACACTCTCAATACTGAAACTGAACTCAAACTGAACTTCGCCATGCAATGCAATTTTGAACCACGTCATCACAACAGCAGCAACAACAACAACAACAACCACAGCAGCAGCAACAACAAGAACAACAGTAATCACAGCAAGAAGAGGCAAGCATTTCGAAGCCCTGCCACGCCAGAATGTGGAATGAATACATTCAACAAACAATTGAAATTTCGTATACAATTGCGAATTGAATGAGGAAATGAATGTGTAAAATGAGTAACAAATGTGTGTGTGTGCGTGTCTGAGTGTGTGCGTGTGTGTGTGTGTGTTTCGCTTCAGTCTGCAAGTGTCGAGACAGGTCGTATACGTGTTTCTTCTGTTCGTTCCACAGACCCACCCCCAACTTTTACAACACACGCTTTGCCTTTGTTTTCGCAGTCGCTTTTCGGTGTTGGCAAACGCATCAACTCATAAAACACAGTTGCAAAACAGCGTTTAGTTATTTGCTCAAGGTTAAATACAGTTTGTTCTGCTTGTTAGCTGCTAAGCTGTTGAGCTACCAGCACTTTTGGGGGGGCGCCACTGAAGTATGCAACAAAAGTTGTCCGTATTTATCATGCCAAAAAGTTGGTAAAAGGTTAACAATTGAATCGGGCGAGAGAAATTATCTCAAAATACACAGGACAGTTTTAATATACAACAAACTACAAATAATTTGTATTTTTATTTTTTCTAAACCAATTTTTTGTGATTAGTATTAGTCTGTACTTCAATAAGCAAGTATCTAATAAAGGTTCCGTAAACTATTAATAATCCTTCAATTTCATTATTTAGTATTGCTTCTTATTTATATGGACAAATATTCGTTTCTTAAAACAAATTATCTGGAGATACGTAGAGGATAATTTTTCGATTATGGACTATAAATAATTAGTTTTTATTTCTTAAACAAATATAGTAATAATAAAAAGAAGATATAAAATGCAACTAAAATTATCTTAAATATATATTTTTGTTACACGTCTACTATAATCGGTATAAGCTGGTAATCTAATAAATAAATATCTGAAAATGTAGTTGGGGAGAAGCTAAATTTAATTTAAATTCTTTATTATTTAAAAAATGATTAAAATTAACACTTAAATATGTTGCGAAAGAAGTCAAGGATTTCTTCAAACTTCAAATAGATGCACAGATAATTTAATTTTACTTCTAAGTCATGTATTTGAAGATAACTTTCTCATTTCTTCGATGTCATAATATTGTTTATAGTAATATAGAAATTATTTAAATTCAAAAATATAATTTGAGTATTTCCTTGCAGTTTTCACATGATAAATTAAAGTTAGTTCAAAAAGGACATGGGAAAACTCTTTTGAGAATTTATTAATAAATATACAAATGACGATAATAAATTATTATTAATAATAATTTAAATGTTAGAGCAAATTGGCCAGTCGTAATCAACCCATAATTACTCCAAATTAGAAATTGAGTTTTGAGATCTATTGAGTTTTTTGAGAGATTTTTATTCAGCTGCAGTTTTGTTTTTATTTTTTGGTCAAGTTTCTGCATGCTTTTTATATTTGCTGCGCGTGAAGTTCAAATGTTAACAACTTTACAGGTGCAAATGTGAGCAGAGAGATAGATAGATACAGAGAGAGAGAGAGAGAGAGAGAGAGAGAGAGAGAGAGAGAGAGTGAGAGTAAGAGAGATGCATATCTTCTATGTGTGCGAATAATGCGAATATTTTTGTTGAACTTGTTTGCTTGCCAAATGCCTTTTGTGGCTGCTGTTGTTGCTGTTGTTGTTGGCTCCTCTTGTTGCCTTTTGCCATTGTCCGCTTGCCTCTGTTGTTGTTGTTTTTGTTGCGTTTTATTTCTTTTATTATGTGCGAATGTTTGTTTGTAATGCTCGGCGCCATTGTTGTATTTGTAGTGTGTGTGTCTGTGTGTGTGTGTGTGTGTGTGTGTGTGCGTGCTTGTATTTGTATTTTTATTTCATTTTTTTTGTGCGAACAATTAAAACTCTTTGCAATGACCTTGACTTTGTTTTTTTTTTTTTTTTTTTATTTTTTTTAGTGTGTTTGTGTGTGAGCTTCCTTTTCCATTCACACGCGCTCAGCACGCTCAAACGTCAAACGTAAAACACAAATAATAACAACAACAACAACAACAACAACAGCAGCAGCAGCAAAACAAACAGCAACAAAAGCCGTCTGAGTGTCTACTCGGTCTGAGACTCGAGTCTGGAACTGAGTCTGGGCCTGGGTCTGGTTCTGTTTCGGTTTTGGTTTGTTTTGGGCTTATTATGTGCTCTCTTTTTTCTTTTTTTTTTTTTTTTTGAAAAACTCCCCAAAAGAATCGAATGGCTGCACAAATATAGAATAATACACAACAGCAATAGCAACAATAACAATTGCTCTGATAATGAACAAGAAACGTTTTCGAATATTTTTTTGTATTGTATTAAAGGCTTTGAGCAAATTTTGATTCTCTGTGTTCTTGCGGTTAAGATTTGCGTTTTTTTGCCGTAGGTCAGTTACTGGGGCAGGTTTTTACATTTTTTTTTTAGTTCTTTATATGTATACTTATTTTTTCATTGTTTACGCCTTTTGTTCATTGTCAAATCGTTTGCAATTGGTCATAAATTTGTTTTGCTCGCATTTATATATCGTATTTTGGTTTTATTTTAAGATTCTTGCCAGCTCATTTTTGGGTTAGTAGTGTGCCAAGTGCTTTGTAGGGGTAGGCTCGAGAGGGGGTGCTTTTGAACTGAGCAAAGTCCAAATGAATCGCAGTTAATGAACGTCGAAGTGAAAGACTGGGTCATTGTAATGAAAATATTTAAACTTAAGAAGAATTATTACACAACATTAAGAAGAAAATATTAAATGTATTAGTTACATATTAAATAACATTGTAATAATGATAATATTGTAAGAATGACTTACTTGTTTTAAAAAACAAGTTTTTCTTTGTGGCAAATTTAGATCCATAAGTAATTTTTCACAATAATATAAAAGAAAAAAAATGCTTATTCTGTGCATTTTTGGCGTTTTTGTTCTATGGTATATGGGAATATATAATTAAATAAATGCTTAGATACATTAATAATCATTTTCAAATATCCCAATTAATAAAATTAATCAACACAAATCTTAACTGAAATACTGCCATACTTGTGAGTTGTTATTAAAAGTGCCTGGTTCATCTATTTATTTTTCGATAAAAGCATTTGTCAAAGATTAAAGATCTATATTACAACATTTTGCTTCATTTTGCTATCATTTTCAATTAGATAAAAATTTTTAGAATTATAATAATATGTATCGAAGTGACAAGTTCTTGTTATACATAATTTAAAATACTTTCCAAATCATATTCACATATTCAAAATAACCGATAAGAAATTGAGACCTATAATATATAATCTTATTGTAAAATTGCTCAAAGTATTACAACGAAATTTAATTAGTTCCCATATAATTTTCACTTATTTAAAAAATTCCACATTTATTAAATTATTTATCAACGATAAGGTTCTGTATTAAAAATTATTTAATCATTTTCCAAATAATTTACTCTTATTTAACAAAATCGAGACTTGTAATTGACAATCTAACTTCTCCATTACAACTTACTTAAATTACTTTCGAAATAATTTTCGCTTATCCAGTAGATATCTGCTGACAATAAATTATAGCTTTTCAACTGTAGATTTTCAACGCCATAGCAATTGTTGTTCTTGAAAGTTTTTAAGAAACTGCATTCTGCCTGAAATTCCTTCCTATCGAGTAGGTAGTTGATTTGTTTAAACAATTACTTAGTTGACTCACCTGCTCATATATATCATAATATTTAGCATTTTTAACATCGGCCTCAGCTCATTAAGCAACTGACGCAGCCAAAGCTGAAATAGGAGCAGAACCCAAAAGTTACTTTGCACTAATGAAAACCGAGGCATAAAATTCCAAAAAAAAAGTGAGGAGAAAAAATATATTACGCATATGTGCAATAAGCGTGGTTTTTGGCAACGCTGAGGGGATGGGGTTGGGAGGAGGGGTGTGTGGGGTTGCAAGACAATGCGGTTGCCTATTCACATGTGCAGCTATAATTACACACACACCACACACACATGCATGTGCATTTGTATATAGCAGCTAAAGGACGCCAGACCGCATCAAAGTCACAAGCACACACACACACACAGGCACACAGACACACACACACACACAGACAGACACACACTTGTGCAGTTAGTTTATAACTGTTACTGCAGTGCACTTGGCAGCACTTGCTTAATACATTCTGCCAGCCTGACTATTTTTTAGAGCTCAGTTCGCTTTTTTTAATATACGCAGCTACCTTGGGCAAACCCATTAGGTTAATAAGAAGAAGAAGAAGAGAAGATGCAGAAAAATAAAACAAAAAACAAATAATAAAAGAATTGAAACTATGCGCGTGAGACGTAAATACGCCGCAAACACTGCTGTGCCCCCACCACCCACCTGCCCAGCCATCCCTCGCTCACACCCCATTCTCTTCCAGGTGCTGCCCGTTTCCCTGTCGGCCATATTTAAAGCGTGCGCAAAAATTCCGCCAGACTTTTTGAAGCTCTATTCCCTGAAACTGAAAACTGGCAACGCTGCACTGTGCCATAAAAACGAATGCCCAGCGACGACATTTTTATGGCAACTCTGGCAGCGCATGTAACAACGCGATGGATCGATATGCTGCGCAAGTGAATGCGTCATATATCGTCATCTCACTCTCGCGTCACGCTCATTGGCTCTGTGCGCTGCGCAAAATCCAAGCCAACACAGGCAGAGCGTAGCGTTTATTTGATTTATTAACATTACTAGCGTTGTCTTTGTCTAGCGCTCACGCCTGCCCAGCACAGCAGAGTAGAACTGGTTTGCAAATGCCGTCACACACACACGCACACAGGGTGGCTAGTCAAACGGGTCTGATGTGTGTGTGGGGGTATGTGCACACGTGTCGCTGAGCCTTCAGTTTCAGCTGCTGGCCAGTCAGTCTCTCATTCTCTCTCGTATTCGCTGTCGTCAGCACACGCGCACGCAAGCGAGCAAACAGATTCTCGAGATTCGTGAGTTTCGTTTCGACGCTGTTTTTCGCCACACACTCTCACACACACACACACACACAGTCGCACACTCACCTCGGATTTTTTATTGTCATCGTCGTCGGTTATTCGCTTCGTTTTGGGGGCGCTCGTCGTTATCGCTGGGAACAGGTTTCGCCGCTGTCCGCAAACTCGACGACCAAACAGAAAGCTGCTCAATTCCGCGTTGTGTGGAGCTATTTTCGGCGCGCTGATTTTGCTGCCCAAATAGTAGCAAAAAAAATAAACACAATATACAAAAAATCTACAAAAACAAATTACAAATCTGCCCAACAATTTTAACAAAAAAACACTCACATCAATTTCTCCAAAAAGCATTTTTCGTGACGCGTTTTAATCAACCAATTTTCAAGTGTTTTTGCGTTCAACAACCACAAAAAAAATTTAAAAAAAAAAAGCTTAAGCAAATAGCAAAAGCTGTTCCCCAAAAATAATATATATTCACATATTTGTATGTGTGCGTGTGTCAACTGCCTGAAATTCGCAATTATGAAATGCTAAGAAACGAACAAAATTAATTAGCAAACTCCCAAATTGAAAATCCAACAAGTGCAACATGGTTTCCATAAAAATGTTCAAAAAAGTGCAGAGCCAATAAAAGATCTGCTACGAAAAGTTGTAAGAAAAAATTAACCGTGTACAGACGAGAGTAACAGTAAATCGCAAAAGTATCTGATAGATACAATTCGGATTTAACGCAACCCTTCCACAAGTGATCTGAAGTCGCATCTAGCAAGAGTATCTGCAATTGGATATATCTATATATATGTATATAGCATCTACAGGTGCTTTAGCACAGCGAAGGAAGCATCTCAAGATAGAAAACAATCTGAAGCTGTTGTCTATCAGCTGAAAAGTATCTGCAAGTCAAAAGGAGTAAAAAACAGCTACAAAGAGTATCTGCAGCAGTTATTCCAGATACAACAAGTATCTAATGCTGTAGTTGAACTGAATAATACAAATATCTATGTTTATCTATGTTTTCAACAACAACCTAAACTTCTAACTGCAACAAACAAAGGCAAAATAATAAAAAAAAAAAGTATCTCCAAGGAAAGTATCTATAGAATTTGATGTATTGCAATTGCTGAGCTTCGAATTTTGAGTACTGTTGCGAGCGAGAAACTAGCCCAAAAATGTTGACCATGGAGGCGGACATGAAGTGCGGCATTCTGCCGGGCCAAATGGCGCCGTTGCACGCCGGCCACGCCCATGCTGCCGCCGCCGCAGCCAGCTCGTATTCGGCGCTGGCGCCACTCATGAATCTGGGCCCGTCGCACTTGACGCACTCGCATCTCAGCCAGCACAATCATCACAATCACCATCATCATCATCATCACATGAGCGCACACATCGCCGCCAGCCACAGTCCCAATCCGCTCAGCTCCCTCCAATCGAGCATTGCCAACACGCTCAGCGGCAACGTGCAACAGCAGCAGCAACAGCAGCAGCAGCAGCAGCAACAAAGTTCACCGTTGCACAGCTCAAGCGAGCTGAGTCCGACGCAGAGCAGCATTGGCAGCCATCACATGACCTCACCAGTTAGCCAACACCAGCAGCAGCAGCAGCAGCAGCAGCATACCCAGCAGCAGCAGCAACATCCCACGCTGATTGGTGCCGGTAGTGCTTTGAGCAACATGACTAACAACAACAACAACAACAACAATAACAATAACAACAACAATGCGACAGCAAATAAAAATCAACAGCACGCGGATCGGGTGAAGAGGCCAATGAATGCATTTATGGTGTGGTCGCGGGGCCAGCGTCGCAAGATGGCCTCCGACAATCCGAAGATGCACAATTCGGAGATCTCGAAGCGGCTGGGTGCCCAGTGGAAGGACTTGTCCGAGGCGGAGAAGCGACCCTTCATCGACGAGGCGAAACGGCTGCGGGCGGTGCACATGAAGGAGCATCCGGATTACAAATATCGGCCGCGTCGCAAAACCAAAACGCTGACCAAGACCAAGGAGAAGTATCCGATGGGCGGCATGATGCCTGGCCAGCAATCACTGCCCGAACCGGGCACGCCCACACGTGGCATGCCCCAGAGTCAGGCATTGAACGGTTCATCCAATGCTGCCTCTGCAGCAGCAGCAGCTGCTGCCGCCGCCGCCGCCGCTGCAGCCGCGTCGGTGCAACGTCCGAATCTGCATCAGATGAGTGTGCCAAATGGGTACATGCCCAACGGCTACATGCATCCCGATCCCGCTGGCTACCAGACGCACTACATGAACTATGCGCCCCGCTACGAGATGAGCCACATGTACAACGGATACGGGATGTACGACACCGTTGCCGGCGGACAGACCTCGCCCTATGGCAGCAGCAGTCTCCAGCAGCCCGGCTCGCCCTACGGACTCCAGCAGCAGCAACAGCAGCAGCAGCAACAGCAACAGCAGCAGCAGCAGCAACCTGGTAGTTCTGCCTCGCCGGCGCCGTACGGTGCTCAGGTGTCCTGTCAGAGTCACAGTCCCAGTGATTCGAGCATCAAGTCCGAACCCGTCTCGCCCAGTCCCAGCATCATTGCCCTTAACAACAACAACAATAACAGCAGCAGCAGCAACAACAACAACAACAATCACATTATGAAGCGCGAATATGTTGCAGCGGGCGCCGGCGCCGAGCTGAACAATCTGATGAACATGTATCATCTGCACGATGGCCTCAGTGGTGGGGTGGGGGTGGGGGTGGGTGTGGGTGTGGGTGGTGCAACGGAACAGCAGCGCCATTTGATGCACTATCAGACGGCTTCACCGGACTTGCAGCAACAGCAACATGTCATGCAACAGCAGCAGCAGCATCCACACCAGCAACATGCGCACCAACAGCAGCAGCAACAGCAGCAGCAGCATCCACACCAACAACATCCGCACCAACAGCAGCAGCAGCAACAGTTGCACCAGCAATCGCTGCGAGCAATGGCGCCCCTGGCACACATGTGAGAAATGGCCAGCGCCTATGGAGCCGCCGTCTCGCCGCCACCGCCGCCGCCGGCAACAGCAGCTGTCAATGGCAACTATAATATGCCAGGAACAGCAGCAGCAGCCGCAGCAGCAGCAGCAGCAGCTGCACAGCAGCAGCAGCAACAGTTGCTGAATGGCCGGCCAAGTCCAACAGCTTCTGGCTCGTCGGGCGGTCGCTCCTCGGCGCATTCAAGTGGTCATAATACGGTCAACGCGCATTCACCCGCCTTGGCTGCCGCCTATCAGCTGTCAACCGCTGCAGCGTCAACAACGACAACATCAGCAGCAGCAGCAGCAGCGGCAGCGGCAGCAGCAGCAACAGTTTCCTCCTCTACGTCCGCGGCAGCGTTGAGCATGCTGGACATGCAGCAACAGCTGGAGGAGCAGCAGCAACATTATCTGCAGCAGCAACAGCAACATCAACAGCACCAGCAGCAGCAGCATCATCAGCACCAGCAGCAGCATTTGCAAAATCAGCAACACTTGCAGCAGCAACATCAGCAGCAGCAGCAACAATTGTATCATTATCATGCCACGCATTCGCAGCAGTTGCACGAGGCAAGCGCTGCCATGTTGGATATATCCACATTGTAAATTATTGCATATAAACTCTACACTACACAATCGAACACACACAACACACACACACACACACACACACACACACACACACACACAACACACACACATTTAGCATAAAATAAAAAATAAACAAATTTTAGACTTAGTTTTTAGCACTTATAAATTCAATTAACAATTAAATACAATTATAATAATGTAATGTAAAACCTAAATAATACAAGCATTTTACAATTAAGCATACGCACTGTTGTACCATAAGAAGTGAACATCTTTCCCCTCCCCACACACACCTTTCCCCCTCCCCACTCACCACTCATACACACATTCCACACATTTTTGCTAACAAAAAAAAAAAGAAAAAAGAAAAAAAAACCTAAACGACAATTGTGTGATAAAAAAAACTAAACAAATAAATTGTTTTCATGTTATTTTGAATTTCTCTTTATTTTTCTGCGCTGTACAAAAACTTTACAAATATTTCACATTTCCACAAAAAAATTCAAAAACACACATAAAAATGCATAAGCAAAAACAAAAAAAATATATAAATAGAAATAAACATTCTATTTTATAGATTCTCTTATACATTAAGTAATTCTAATTATTATCTATTATATAAACAAATTTAATTATAATTATTAATTATGCTTATGAATACTGCAAAGAAGAAATGAAACACAATTAATTGTAATAAAACAAAAATTATTATTATTATTATTATTAAAGGCAACAACAAAAAATGTTAGTAAACATCAAAATGATAAACTGAAACAAGGCGCATGGCTTACAAAAACAAACAGCCAAATCGTCTGGAAAACATAAAAACCAGAAAAAATCCACACAAATAAAAGAAAAATCTTTTCAAAAAATATAAACCCAATTGTTTGAATTTTTATTTCGTTTGTTGAAGGTTTTAACTTGCCTAAGTTTTGCCGTCGGCTAAAATGGATTTATTTGTATGGTGATATTTTTCAGCTTGAAATATTTTTGCAATTCTTAACGGCATATTTTTGATGGATCAGGTTTCACAATGTTTTCGAATGTGTTAAAATAACAAAATGTTGAAATGCTGTTTTAATATTTGAGATTTACGATGAGATTTTATTGTGAAATACTTAGTTCCTTCATACTACTTACTAAATTCATTTCTGGATGAGCGCAACGAAACTTGTGGATATATACAGAATGTGTATATATATGTATTGTGGATCGTATTTGGGATTCGCGTTCAGACCATAAAATCTCATAGGTTTTTTTCGGAGACTTGTTTGCGGCACTTAAATACAAATTTTAAGTCATTAACAAATTAAATGATTTAACAAAACTGGGAATAGCTATTAAAGCTCAACAACATAAACGGACGACTATGGAAATAGGTGTTTTATAATGTTAATTTAATTTGGTATTAAATTCCTAAAGGGCCAACAGTCTGAATATCATTTCTGGTAGAAGACTTCATTAAAAAATTTCTAGAAATGCATTAAGACTTCAAAAGATTTCACATTTACTATAGCTGTCATCAAATTGGAAATAAAATTCTGATAATTAATTACAAAGTGATTTGAAAAACTTGCTAACATCTCTAAAATAGATTTACATTATTTAAAATAAAGTATTACGGATTATGTTTACTAAAAAAATCTATCATAAAATACTCTTCTAAAATCAATTGAAGCTATAAATAACTTGTAGTTAACTTTACTATGAGTATTTTTGAACATAATGTCAAAGACTTGCCAGATTTAGTCCATCTGATTTTGGCCTAATCTGATTTTAACATAATGCCACAATTCACTAAGCCAGTAAATTGCTGTGTTATAGATATATGGAATATATGCTATTATTTTGACTAGCTAAATTTATTATTATTATTTTTTTTATCAAGAGATAGATATTTGCTGTTTTATAACCTGCAATTTACGTGACCGGAAGGAGGAGTTTTGTAGCTGTCGCCGTTGACTTAATGCCAATTATATTAATTTGTGATTTAAATGGGTGAATTTTGTATACACAAATAATTCACATTTTATATGTATAGCGAATTTTGAAATTGGTACACGCCTTTCGAAAAATCGCACCCTGCGCATTGCAACAAATTAATACAACTTATTATTATTTTTTTTTTATTAAATATTTACGAGCCAAGCAAAAATAAAAGTCGTTGTTAACTTTCAAATATATTTAACTATGTGATTTGCCTTTCCAATTATAAAATGCATATTTTCTGTGCAAACAAACTATCAAAATCAAATGACAGTCTACAGCCACTTCCTTTTTAGCCAGCAAGTGACCTTAGTCATAAACCAACAATCGCAATCAAGCTAACAATCCATTTTTGATATTACTAATTTATGCAACAGGCATTAGGCTAAGCTGCTCCCAAATGGACCATACTCTATCGTGTCGTAAACCACAGTCAAACGTGATTTTAATGTGAGTACACGACTCAGAGATACCCTCCTGACCATTCAATATATGTAAAAGGGAGGTCTAAGAATACTTTTAGAGGCCAAAACAGAAACATTTTGCGAATTTTGGAGCATGCATAAAAATTTAGATTTTTTAATCGATTAAATATGATTTCTCTCATCTATTTAGTCGTGTTCATCACTCTTTCGTATGTGTTGCGTTCATAA
Source organism: Drosophila grimshawi (assembly GCF_018153295.1). Lineage (NCBI taxonomy): Eukaryota > Metazoa > Arthropoda > Insecta > Diptera > Drosophilidae > Drosophila > Drosophila grimshawi. The sequence goes on from NW_025062900.1 coordinate 25,982,693, forward strand.
CATTTCTTATTTAAGCTGTTATATAGACTATGCTTAGTTCAGGACAGTTCAAATAAGGCTAAATAAGCATTTCAATTAATATATGTATAAACGCCCCTTTTTACAATTAAATTTTTAAGTGCGAAACAAAAAACAACTTATAGTTCATGTTGATAAAAATACAATTCGTTTGGTCTAACCCGAATTTATACAGTGTGAAATTTAAAATGTATTACTCCAATGTTGCTACATGTTGAAATCGAAGATTGTTGGAGACACATGCATAGTTATAAAAACATCTTTAAAATACGTCACTTATACGCTGCAATGAATAGCAGTTACAGAAATATGTAAAGATACAGATACAAATCTCTCAGCTCGAACTCATGTTTGTTTGACATGCAAATCGTTTTCCGAAGCGTTTTGTTTACTTTCGCGCTCATCAGCAATGTTTGATTTAGATTTATTTTGTATTTTGTTTACGCTGACATCGTTGTGGGTTTTTTCTCTTATAATTAGCTTGCGTTTTGTGGTGTTTTTCTAGCTGTCGGCTGTCATTTATTGCAATCAGTGAGAAAATTAAGCATCAGCACTTAATTTTGCCATGCAATCAACCTCAAAATTAAATTCTAGTATTTAACAACCGGCAAGACAGGTTCGAGTGTTGCAGCTGAGTCATTCTCGCGATCAGAAACCGCATCACCGACAGACAGCGGCAGATCGTGAGAGTTTCTGCTGTTTTGCACAACTTTATTTATTTCTATTCTTAAATTTTATTCGATTAACCTCAAGAGTTCTTTATGGTGTTTACACAATATATATTTTTTGGCTGACTTTAGATAACATCTTGAAATACTTTCTGTTTTTAAACTCATTATTTATTATCATAAGTGCTGAGTATTTGACAAAAACATGTTTCGCCACTAATTGTTATTTAAAAGAGTTAGATAACTTATTAATATTCGTACACTCACAAAAATCGCACTGAATTGAGGAAATCGCATTGTTTCAATTGTTTTCATTATTCTAAAGTACTTTTTTTTATTTATTTTAAAAAAATTTACCTTATTTTCAGGGCGTTTTGTTATGTTTACATATACAATAATTCTTTTATATTTATATTATTATACAAAATTAGTAATTTTATGATTTGACATACCCAACTATTTTAGGTGGTTTCATATAATCTAATTTGTATTTCAACTATTTAGAAATATTTTCTATTATTGAGAAAATAATTTCTGAAAAATAGAAATGAGCCTTTCTGATTTTAAGCATTTTTTTCATAACTTGTGATTCGATTCTTGTTTTGGGTGAGACTTTTCTTAGTGTATTACATAAAATTTACAAAAAGTGTAAAAAATTCAAATTCATGAATTAAAATTGATATCAATTGCATTTCGAGGAGAGATTAAATGTTAAATATATTATTATTTATGAATAAGTTACAAATTCTTAAGTGACACAATGAATTCATTAAAATACAAATAAATCTAATGTATAATTTACACTGTTTTACCTTTATTTACCACTCTGCTCAGTATTCTATTTAGTATAAATGATGTCCACTTCATCAATAAAAAAAAAACAATATTTGAGATTAAATGGGCTAGTTAAAGTCAACAGAAAATATAACTTACTTTATATTTAACCTTAGTCCATTTCCCACTCACTCTCTCTCTCTCTCTCTCTCTCTCTCTCTCTCTCTCTCTGAGTTCCGCTGTTGTTCACTCTCTTTAGTGAATCTGTCTCTGAGTGCACCCTTCAATTATCAAAACAAAAGCCCAGCGGCGCCTTCAAAGCACGACTACTCTGAAACCTAGACAGAGACAGAAGGAGCTAGTGAGAGTTGGTGGAGTGGGGGGAGTGAGTGCGAGGGGAGATGAGTGCATAAATTGGGAATCCAGTGGAGAACAGAGCTGAACAACTAATTAAACTTTAACAATAGAAAAGTTAGCAAACAAATGTCATTATGCAGAGCAAGCTGAAAACTGTCTGGGGCTGCTTTTCGCTTTTCGCAGCATAGAGTTCGACTGGGGCCAAAAAGATGGCGCCCTTTGAAAGGGGGACACACTTATTGGCCGACACATATTTCAAAACTAGGTTAACAGACGGCGCAATGCTATAAATACTCGAGTTGATTCATAAGCCTAAAACTGTAACCAATGCTCTGGGCATGGGTTAGTTTTATTTTTTTCTCTTCATTTTCTTGCAGGCCCTGAAACGTACACAAACAAATCGGATTAGTTGACAAAAAAAAAATAAAGGAAAATATAAAAAATGTAAAAAAAAAAATCCAATTAGTCGTGCAGTTCGTGCAATGGTAACACTTTTAAACTGTTGTCAGCTCGAAAAGATACATAAATATCTGTATCTGTATCTGTATATGTTTTTTTTTGGTTTGGGTTTGAGCATGATTTGATGGATGTGTGGCATGCGTAAGAATTTATTGGTCGCCTGATCGATGGACCGCACATTGATTTACGAGGGTTGACATGCAGATTTGTCAGACTGCCTGGCGACCCGAACGAGCGACGGATCATAAACCGACACCTGCACACCTGCAAATGCAAAGGCCGGGAAAAACCCCGTGTCGAGGTGCTCACTCACAGGTAGAGACAGAGAGGCAAACAGGGAAAGACAACATCGTAATGAACCTCTAAAATCCACGCCTCGCTGCAAATCCCAGCAACTGCATCTGCTTTAAAGGGCTGCAATAACAAATCCGTGCAAAAACAATCAGTTCTAAGCAAACAACGCACATTATCATAATCACCAATAAAACTTAGCCGAAGGCTTAGCCAACTTAACAGGTTGTGCTCTCTGTCAGCTCTATTTTAATACTTCCTCTGCGATTTCTCAGTACTCAGTAGCAAGGCGCATAAATCTCACCCGCATTTTGTGCTGTTCGAGTACTGTAATTTAATCACTTTCGGGGCCCAGCATAAAATGCGCAATCTGCATCTGAGTGCTGAATGCTGCTCTCGGATTGATATTTGCTGATATTGCTGGCATGCTAATCGCTGTCAAATTACTCATATATTTTTGCATTTTTATGGCCCTGCTCTTCTATTAGTTTTTTTCTTTTTGTTGGGGTAGATACTGCTTGCAATTAGGCGTTTAGACACGCCCTGATTTGACATTGATATGCAGCATGTATATGCAACTAAGTAACTATGCGGGTGACCCACAGGGAAGCAGGGCAGGCCGGTCCGGTTGATAAGAAAAACCCAAATGCAACAAGCAAACTATCAACTACCAAGTAGCATGTGAGTGAAACTCTCGCTGTACACTTAAGAGGGAGCTACAAGTTTTTTAAGGCGCTGTCTGATGGTTCTTCATGAAGTAATATTTGTAATGTGATATTGAAGTAATTTTGGATTGTACATATGCATTTTTTTAATATATACTTTTAAAATGTTAAGTAAAAATTTGTTTTACGGTTGATATTAAATATTTACTATGGGATCGCATTACTGCTATATAATCTGCTTACAGTCCTCTACTCTGTGGATTATTAGATCATTATTCGTAGCCTCAAAAGTAATTAACACCCTGGCGTAAATTTATATTTACTTATCTATTTAATTTATTTATTGTTACTTATTTTATTTGCTTTTATTTTTCATTAAATGAATAAAATTATTTATTGAAACAATTCGTGATATTTTATTATTTTTTTTTTATAAAATCAGTTAAATTTAATAAATCAATTAAATTATTTTTGCTTTAAATCAAAGCAACTATTCTTGCTGTTTAATATTTACAATAAAGTTAAATTGGTATTAATTTGTATACTTTATGCCTAAAATAAATAAAAAGTTTTTATTAAATTTTTTAGCTATATTTATTTTGTCTTGAGTTATCCTAAGATTTATTACATTTGGCATTATTCAAAATTTTAAATTTAATTTCTTTGTAGTATTTATTACTATTATTGTTGAGATATATATCCACTGCGACCTGCTAGATCAATTGTGTCCCCCTCTGAGCCTAAAGCTCTTTCATCAACTCCAGTTTTTGCACAAAAGCCAGAATCTTTTTTGCGTTGAGGGTTTCCAGGTCGTTAGAGCTGAGGAAATGCAAGCCTAGAATGCTACATCTTTCCTAGTTAAGGCGAAACAATCTGCTAGGATACGCTTTGAGGATTCCTCCTCGATTTCACAAAACCGGCATAGTTCGCTGCTATAGATACCCAGCTTAGACAGGTAACTTTTCTTAGTATTTATATTGAATTCTACATTAAATTGAATTTCTACATTTGTAATTCCATTACAACTTTAAGAACTTTCCATTACACAATTTGTATTGCAATCAATTTTCTACAAAATATATAATTTTTGTTAACAAAGGTTATTTAGCTCATAAGCTAATTTATATTTTAGCTTGCTTAAACTTAAATTTATATTTAGATCATTTCCAAGCCTGTATTATGGATCAAAGTCAGATAACTTCTCCGCAGGCCTCTTGAAATTTATTTGAAAACAAGCTGACCACATTTAAGAATTTAAGTTACTTTATTTGTTATGTTAAAGCACTTGCATATTTTCTATATCCTCATAATGCTGAGCATATTTATATGCTCTATTTATAAAAAAAAAAAAACAATTTGCAAATGCACAAATTGTATTGAAGTATTGAAGTTAAGCTCGCAGGCATAAGCAGGCAACACTGCTGAGCACTAGTGCCACTTAATTAAGTCGGCGTTTTATTGTCGTCGTCGTCGTCGTCGTCGTCAGCGTCGCTCAAGTTAATTACTCAGCGGAGCAGTTTCATGAGCATTTTTCGTCCCTCCTACACACTGCACCTGCTCCCACTCCCACTCCCACTTTGGCACTACTTTTACTGGCTGGCAAGTGAGCATAACAATTCCTCGACTGCTGGCAACTTCATCCTGGGACTGCTGGGGGTTGGGAGGATGGGATGGAATGGTGATTCTGCACTTTGGCGCATTTGTTGATTCGCGCACTTGAGCAACATGGCAACCAGCGGGGGCAAAGTCGACGACGAGTCGTCAGCTCTTATCTTAATGAGCTTTATGCATATAATTAAATAAATTGCACCTCTCTTTAGGCGCCATGACAACTGAGCCGTTGAGCTCATGTAAGCAGCAATTTCCTCCTACCGAAAGGGGACAGTGGTAGGGGGTCGAAACGTTTATTGCATTTACCATAGCCCCACCCCAATGGGGTGCCACATGCTGCCGGACCGCACCCAAAGCGAAATTCAATTTTAATTACATACATTTTTTGCTGTGATTTTCCCAAATCGATTTTGCTAACCTTTTTTCATACATACTGATACATTGTTCATACATATGTATATACGTAGTATATATATTTTTAATCAACCGCGCCCAGTTGTTACCTTTTATATTGACTGAGGCGGCAGTTTGTTGTACCACAAAGCAGTTCCAGATTGTTTTTTCTACCTGTTCGCATTTATTTATTTACTCTCATCGCAGTCGTCGCATTTCCAATTTTTCGCTTGCAAATTGGAAAAGTTCAAACGCACATGCTACGAATAAATACACACAGATACAAAGCCAAAACCCCAAAACTCGGACTCAGTTAAAATTCCAATCCCAATGCCAGACTCCGACAGGAGCTGACCAGACATATGCATGAGCTCAAAAGCTACAGATAAATGTTAAGAACAACAACAACAACTCTGCCGCTGAATTCTACTGAATCTGACCAATGCACAGTGATTGGAGAATACACATACATAAAATGATTTTTAAAAATTGTATATCCAACTTATATTTAAAAGTCAATTAACCTCAAAAGTGTTTTCTAATTAGAAAGAATAAATTATTTCATAAAAAAAAAACAATTTATGGAAAGAAAGAATAATGGTGTGCATTGATTTTTTTCTAATTATTATTCTATTTCAGTCTACAACATTGATTAAGAACTTAATGAACCACTTCCACTTCATCACTTTTTTCATTTTCAAACAAATTTTGCTTTTACATTCTGCAATTTTGCGAATTACAAATTTTTGACGCTTGTATTTAATTTGAAATGTATTTGGATTGCAACCACTGTGCAAATGTAAATTTGTTGTTATTGTAGAGCACATTTACATACGCATGCCACACAACACTCGCTCACATACACACACACACACACATACACACACACACACACATACACACACACACACACACACACACACAGAGATCCATTCACATACTTATTTTGAACATTTCGCCATGTCCGGCAAAGCGACGTCAATGACAAGCCCCGGCTGGCTGAGTGACTGGTTGGCTGGACAGATGGACCGACTGAGTGACTGACTGACTGAATGACCAATGCCATGAAAGTCGCCGCCTGTGCTGCCTAGATAGTGTGCCCTGCAGCTTTATGCATGTTTTTGCTCATGTGTGTAAGTGTGTGTGTGTGTGAGAGAGAGAGAGAGAGAGAGAGTGTGTGTATGTGTGTCTGAGCTGATTGATTGATTATTTGTTCCGCATCACTCACCTGGAAAATTCAACTGAAGTGGCAACTTTAATTAATTTGCTTATATATGTGGCCGCCAAGTTGATGTTGTTCATATGGTCTGCCACACACACACACAGACTTATATATATATATATATAAACATATGTATGAATGAATGTGGTATATAACAACAGTTAAAACATAAGCTTGCAAATTAATTGGTTTAACGTATACATGCAGACGGGCGAGGCCTGAATGCGTCTGGGCCGTGATTGGAACGTCCATTCGGCTGTGCCAAGTTTAATTATAATGGCCACATACATACGCACACATATATAATATTTAAATTAAATTTTAAAATATATATACGAGGCATACAACTCGACCTATTTTCAGGGGGAATGATAATGCATAACATATAATTTAATATAATTTATACTTTAAATTAAAGCGAAATATTTTTATGTGCAGTATTCAAATATGTATTTACTAAACAAATTGAGTATTTATTACTCATTCTGCTGTTGGCTTAACGTTGGCAAAATAAGTCACACATTAATAAAATAATAATAAATGTACTATTAAATTTATTACAGTTTTTATAATTGATTAAGTATTTACTTGTTCTTATTATTATTTTATTTAGTACACACTAAATTCATAACTAAGTAATTCAAAATTAAATTAAGATTTTATCTTAACTTAATAATATGGAATTCACTCCTATCTTAAATATCAGTTGCTAACTCATCCATTCACTAAAGTTTTCTATTGAATGGGGTTTGACAGCATTGTAACAATGAAGCCAGTGGAATCATCATAAACTTCCTTGCAACTTCAGCAGTGCTTTAGAACACTATACGATTCTAAGACCAAACTTTATCGACCGCCCATAATTTCACTGTTCAGAGCACAATGCAAACAAATAAATGAATGGGGTAAAGAGCAGCCACTTCACAAATGAAACCGTGCTCATTTGTAAACATTATCGCCTTCTTGAAATCAAAGTAACTGTTTTCACACTTTTAAGCCTATAAGATACGAAAAACTAAAAGAACAATGATCACATATTCAAAAATATGTAAAAATGCTCCTCAGCTAATAATAATATAACAAATTGTGTCCGATAATTTAGCGTGCGCCAAAATACCGTTCAAAGCAAAGATTTCAGATACGATCAGCAGCTATAACAATGGCCTCGGGTTTTCGGGTGTTTTGTTTATGAGTTTCTTTTACCGTTTGTTTCTATTTGATATGCCACCGACCATCTACTTATTAGTTGAGATTTTATGGGGTCTTATGGCATGTTAAGGTATTTATAACAAAATATTTTGGACTTTCTTTCGGCCAGCATTTCTCTAACCAGGTAGCGATGCTGAGTCGCACTTAACTAATCCCAGTTTAGCAAATTGAGATACTTTTGTCTCTCATTAATGGAAAGGTCACGATGACAATGAGAATGATATCTAGTCACTCTAATTGCTGATCTATGCAACGGTTTCTAGATTTATAACACCGATTATAGCCTTTAATATAAATGCTTCTACTATTTGACCTTGCCGATCGAACTTCAATAGATGCCAATGAGTCAGTTCAAATCAATCGAATGCAGAATGTTAAATGTTGTCAAACGATATTCAATTTTGTCATATTTTACTAATACAATACACGTTTTTATTACATTAAATTTGAATTCGAATTTCAGATACTGTATTTGAAAGACTAAATATCTAGTGTTAGTGATCTAGTTTTAATGTTCAATTCAACTTTTGCATATTTATAATTGTGTATAAATTAATGTTAGAAGTCAAAAAAATAATTATTATTTATATATATATTAAATTATATAAATTATTAAATTTTTTTATTTCATTTAAAAAATAATTAATAAAAATTTCTCAAGATTGAATCTGATTTTGTTGTACCTATTACCAAACATGTCAATTTCAATGTGAGTCGTTTAATTATATAATTATATATATAAACTATAAATGTGAATATTTATAGTGTATATTATCACTACGAGTCAAACAAATATATATACCTATTTTTGGTATCAAATAATAATAGTCTCAGTATTAAATTGGGGTTTTTCTTAACAAATTGCAGCTTTTTTATTAACATTTATTTTATACTTTTATAAAATTAAGATAAGTTTAAATATATTTCAGTATTAGATTTCACAATTAATACGAAATTTCACTGAGTAATGTTTTATACATCAGTCAAACTCAAATGTGTACAGCTCTCTATGAAAATATGCTGCTTTCATAGCTTGGCCATATACAAAGCCAATTCAGCTTACAGCTACCCTTACTCGATGTCGCTGCAAGCAGAGTTACGACGCTTGTAAGGGTTTTTTTCTTCTAAAAAATGAAATAAGAAGCAAACGCATTAGTAAGCTAAAAGGCAAATGACATTGGCCAGAGGCAACGGCAGACACATCAGACACACCAGAGTCCGATACGCGTGTGCCTAATACGTATAACCCTTGGGTGCTGAGGTCCTAAAGGTGCTGAACTGCTTATTTAAATGCTACACCAATTTATTGTCAACGAGCACATTTCATTCATTGTCCTGCCGCATAATCCTTGAATGGGCTACGTGCCCCTAAGGCGGTGAGGAGGTTCCTTAACGCATTTGCAACGTTTCGCGTCGCCACGCCATGCCATGCCACGAATCGCCTCGCATCGCATCGCATCGCCTAACGACTTCCGTTCGAGCTTTGCGCACGCGCAGATCGCTTCGAGACGGGAAGCTGGTTTCTGACTCTGGCTGGACTCAGCGCCCACAGCTTTTAATGATAATCTCCTGAGTTATGTGTTTTTAAATATAATTTTCGTTGCTGGCGTGCAGACGACGCGTCGGCCCATAACTCACATAGCGCCAAGTCACGAACTGTCAGAGGCACCCAGCTCCAGCCTCTCTCGCCTCTAAACTGTCTAAGTTGAGAGTTGACTTGTTATTTGTAAACGTTGCACAGTAAACATTTTATATTCAAATATTATTTACATAAAATACCATAATTCATTTTTTATTCGAGTTCGAATTTAAAACAAAAATTCTATTTAGAAAACTGTTTTTGGAGGGCTAAAAAAAGTAATTGTTAAATAGGAATAAAAATTATTCACTTACTCATTTGAATCAAATTCATACTTAATTTACAGAATGAATCAAAGGCATATATTATTAATAGTTATTAGCAATTATGATATATAAGTATATTTTATATTATGTATATTATATAATTTATTAGTAACTTACTCAAAAACCAATCAAATTTTTAACAAAAAAAAGCCATCAAATGATTGACATCAGAAAGTGATTGAGGCAATCTAACACAGATTGAAGTTTCGTGGTACTGAATTCGAATTGTGGCTTTAATTTTATTTTTATAATTTATATAGAATTCTAACAACAATTTTTTACTGTGCAGCAGCTTGTCTGTCAACTGTCCAAGTTGAGAGTTGAGCTTGAGAAATTTTTTTCTTTGCGTTTACAGCGTATTACACATAAGACACTCCCACGGCAGTGTTCGCATCTCATTAATTGGCTCATAAAGTAATGTGACGTGTCGAGCTGGCTACTGCCACTTCTTGGCCTGGCAGAAAGCTTTGCGTGACTGCTGTGCATCCATAAGCGATGCGTTTAACTTTTCACAGGCGTTGCGGCAAGTTTGGCACCCAATTTATCAAACCAGAGCATTCGTCGCCCCGCGGGTGCAGCTCTTAGCAGCAGGCGTGGGAAAGCTGTCACTTGTGGTGTAGGCGAGAATGCTGCGAAGAGCGTGAAGAGTGTGAATAGTTTGATCCAGCCGAAAGCTGCAAATATTTGGCCAGCAGCCGCAGTGTAGCGCTAATAAACCGCCTTATCCAAGAGCAGAGAGCAGCTGCGTCCGTCCGCCACAGAAACATGCTGTAATCCGGCAGCGAAACTTGAGAGCTCAAGTCGCGCACAGATGCCTGCTGACGGAAAAGGGTCGAGCACAGGGCCAGGAAACAGAGAAACCACCCTCTGGCTGGCTGGCTGGCTGGCTGGCTGGATAGCACATGCTGGGCGTGTGCAATCAAATCAAATGAAATCAAATAAAATTAAAATCCACTTTGAGCCTATTAAAGTGTGCCAGTGGATTCGACCTGAGTGAGTCCTGTGTGAGCCTCCATCCTTCATCCTCCATCCCGAGCAACTGTCACAAGCCGCCGTCGTTAGTTTTAATTGACATGCAAGTCAGCGTCCGTCCAGTCGACCTGTCAATCAAAACTGTACACCCACCCCCCACCGCCCCATAGGCAAATATAGGTATGCAACGTTTCCCTCCCTTCCCGCTGTACGCCTCATTATCCTGCTGTCACTCTGCGGTTTGTTGACACACGCGTTTAGTTCAACACTCGCTTTGCAAGCGTCGTTTCAACAGCTGCGATTTAAGTCCACGTTTCATTTGGTTCTTTTTGACAGTTTTTTAAGTGGTCGCTTCCAGTAAATGATGTGTCTATTAATTGGTGGTCTCTGTGGCACTCTTAGAGCTATTGCCTGGGGCAGTTGTAAATAGCTCAGTATCTGTAGTGTTTATTTTTCTTGAATCATTTAATTTAGATTAAGCTAAATAGATTTTAAGCCTTGCATAAATATAAAAATGCATCTTAAGCCAATTTACTTACTACGACTTAACATAACTTGAAAAGTAGATTTTATATATTAGAATGCAATTCTTTCAAACAAAAAATATATTTGTCTCATAGAAAATACACACGAAAATTAAAGTGTGTTTAAAAAATGTATGGAATTTGCTTTTGGAATTAAATATTTATTTGTTTTGCATTGATCCATTAAGATGTGTATAGAAGCTTATAATGGTTTAATTCATTTAGATAATTAATATTTATATGCTATAGCTTTATTTAATATTTTGTTTGCTTAACTAATAAGTGTGATACAGATGACACATGAACGTAAAGTTTTATATAATAATTTTATATTGCTAAAATGTTCCTCATAATCTTATTGTTAATATAGGTATTTAAACTAATAAATTTACGAAAAGGACTACGATAAAGTGTTCTTATCGAATTATTCAAATGTATCTAAAGCGTAAATATCTTTTCAAGAAATCTTATCTCGTTATCTCGTTTAATAATTTTGATTGTATTTCATTTAACCTAAGACTTTGAAGTTGCTTAAATATATACCTGTAACTCTATAGTTATGTGCACTTGGTTGACTAAAACTGCGTACGACTTGAAGTGCCGAAGTTGAAACAAGTCACGTTTGTCTGGCATCTGCCATATGCTGAATGTCGAGCAGAACTAATAGGCCAATAATTGCTGTCCGAGGCAGACGCAAGCTGTGGCAAGGGGTTCAGCTTGCACAACAATTTTGCATTGAGTGTGGCAAGGAACACAAGTGGCCACAAGACGCCACGTCGTCTTAGCCAGGACAATTGGCAATTGAATTGCAGGCGCGATCTGCAAGAGGAGAGTGAGGAGGCGAAGTGGAGGAAGCGGGATGTCAGCTGCACGGGCAACTGCTTTTCAGCACTGGTCATTGCATTAAATGAGCAGTGTGTTGGACAAAAGGAGCGCTTTCTAAAACTTTAGAACAAAGTCACAAATTTGAATGCTTCGCTGAGCAAATATATAGATAGAGATACAACTATAGTTGCAGGTAAAGACAGTGAAACAAATTTTTATCTACTTTCGATGACAGTTTTTAAAACTCAAAGTTAACCAAAATTTTAATAGTAAATATTTGAGCGACTTTTAGGTATAGATGTAGATTTTTCAGTTTTAAATTAAAATCTTCTTGTATAAATATGTAAACAAATTTAACATCACGTATTTGAATCAAAAAATGTTGAACAGTATATAAATGTTATTACTGATGAAAAAATTAAAAGCAATTGCTTATAATAAAAAATAGTTTAACTCCTTATATACATAATAATAATTATTTAAAAAAAATGAATATCATTTAAATTTAATCGAATAATGTTGAGCAGTGTATATGCATATACTTATGTGTACAATTGATGGCTGTGTTTGCTCGTTTTGTTAAACAATTTGTTTGCTCTGTCACACGCTCATTGTGTCGAGCCAGGGAGCTGCTAATTGCACTTGTTGATAGCCTGATAACTTGGTCCCCTGCACTCCCCCTGTGATCTGTGCAATTGCAGCGTTGCATAAGTGCCAATGCATAAGACAAACTTTTGTCCAAAACACACTGCATGGCTGAAGATGGGGCGTGGCAGCCACGCAACTAACTGGGCGTTCACTCTGCCCTTAACAATGCCCCCAACAAAGGCGCACATGCTCTCGACTTTGTGGTCGTCTTTGGACTGCAACACTCACTAGATGGTTGTTTGGCACTGCAACAGCAACTGTCATCGCAAACAAACTTAAGTAGGTAATTTGCAACTAATTTTCAAGTGGGTAATTCAACTGTGCTTATGTGTGTGTGAATGCGTGTGTTTGTCTTCCTGCGAGTCTTGGCAAGCATTTACTCATTGCTCATACGCAGCGTTGTGCGCCGATTGTTATTGCTGGTGGCTCGTGGCAGCAGCCACAAGCTGCTTGTGTCAAGCAATGAGAGTGGGCCGCCAACTAATTGTTGTTGGCTCAATAATAATAATATTGATAGAACAGCTTCTGACCATGTCGCTGATTAAGTTGAGCTACAGCTAAATAACGGGCTTTAAATCTATAATTTATTAATTTATTTATGAAAATATCAATAAAAATCATTAAAAAAAATTTTAAAAAAAATTATTTTGTCAAGTTTAATTTAAATTTAAGACATTTTGAAACGGTTTATTTGATTTTGAAATATTTTTTATTCAACTAGAGAAGTTGCCTAAACATTTTTCTGATCTTTGTTTTTATTATTTCTTCTGTTATTTGTATTGATCATTGCAAAAAAATTGTTGTTTTTGTATTGTGTTATTAATTAATTGTATACCTGATTTATTTAATTTTTTACGACATTCTGTAGCTAGATTAATACAGAAGGAGTGCTCTACTATCTCTATTTCTTTGTCTTAACTTGATCATTAAATAAAATTTGTTAGGTGTATTATTGGTAGCCACCTTTAAGAACTGATGACAAATGTTTGTAGCGACGCCCACACCTGCGCCTATAATACCCAAAGCCGATATTTCTGAAGGTGTACATCGATTAACATTACCCGCCACAAGCAGAAACTTCGGCCTTAGAAATCTGAAATACGCATATCTTCCACAAATTGTATGCTAGAGTAAACAAATTTTGAAAGTATGTTACTGGTAACTCCCATAAGATATCGATATAAAATTGGATGGCTACGCGCACTTCGCCTCCGCAAACCGATACACCTGTTAGTGGAAAACGATAAATCCATATTTCCACACGATTTGGAAGGTAGAGTATCCAAATTTGAAAAGTATATGGCTAGGTACGAGGAACCTCTACCAAGATTTTTTTTCGGCCACGCCCACTTCAGCCCCAAAATCCGAAAAAGCTTTTATCTACCACAAATTGAAAGGCAAACCTGGACGGTATTTCTTGGCTACATCCACCCTATTGTTTTCTGTCTATTATCAGCTGGTATTATTTTTGGTATCAAAGTATTTCATATTCTGACTGCAAAGTTCTCTATTCTTTTAATATTGAGTCTTATTCATTTATCGCATTCCTTATATGTTTTTTTGTGATTGTATTTGATTTTATGGCTTGCATTACTAATTCACACTAAATTTAATTTTAACGAAACTTGACTTCTTCCCGCCCAGTTCTTGACTACTGCCAGTTCCGCCCATTGCCCTTGATAATGCCGCCCACTGACACCACCCTCTTAAAATTCAATTTGACAGAAGTAAAAAAACATATTTTTGTATTCGCGACGCTTTCGCAGCCGGCTAATAAAATTCCCAAAAACGTATGAAATTAAATAATAAAAGAAAAATAAAAAATTGCACGCAGCTTCCAGGGAGACGCAGACATTCCGAGCGTGATTTCCGCACATGTACGCGTCATTAAATAATTTCCGCCCTCGCATAACCAAAACCCAAGCCCAAAACTCAAACCCTAGCTTAAAAACGCCACGTTTCGCTGATTGCGTTTCACAAATGAACTAGAAATATTGCTACAAATCGAAGCGCATCTGAAACTGGAAATTGAGAAACCCTCGCCGATTTCACTGATAATTCAAAATATAGCTGTTGCTCTTTGTGAAAACTGAGGGAGGAGTAGGAGGGGGGCAGGTAGCCGCCCATTATGCTGAGTTGATCATTAAAACCGCGGCAGCTTGGTTGAAGCTATCACAAAATTAGGGTACATAGCGGTACTTATTATGAGTGTTAACGGTTTTGCAGCGCTAACGCCAGTCGGGCCGGCAGTTTGCAAGCCGAAACCTAAAAACAAAAATACATATGAAAAGAAAACAGACTCGACTATCAACAACATTGGTTGGTCTCTCTCGTATGGAATAATTTTAAACAGAAATCAAATGTCATTCGCGCTGCTTTTCGAATAACATATTTAAAATTATGCACAACACTTAAACTTCAACGCGTTTATTTCACTTGGTGTTTTTTCTTATTTTTTGTGTGTTTTTAGTTATACGCGGCATCAATCGATGGATCAGTTTGACAACAAACGTCGACAAACTGGTTTCTGCCCGAAAAATTTCGAAAATGTTGCCGTTGTTGAAAATGTAAAGCTCATAAATAGTATTAGGTTATCTTTTGGGCTGTGCGCGGCGATTCCGCAGCTGGGGTTAGTTGGTCTTTGATAATCGGCGCGCTGTTGCAATGCCTTAGCTTATTTTTTTCTTTTGGGAAATCTTTAGTTGGGTCTCCATTAATTGTTGTTGTCAGCCGTTTGTGGAAAGTGAAGTTGGTTTAGTGCCCTGGTACAGTTAGTTTGTCGTAGGTCTGTGTGAAATTCAAGTGAACTGACCTGGCCTAACAGAAATTTAATCTCATTATCAAGTCTCATTCCACACAGATATTAATGCAGCTTAAAAACTGAAATGCTAACACCAAGTATAAAAATTGAGTAATTAGGAATGAAATATGGTCAAAGCTGTAAATCTAACTGTAAGAATATATGTAAATGAAATTTTAAATTTAGTTTTTTGTCATTGATTTAGTGTTTTAAAACGAAACGAATATGAAAATAAATAAATAAACTAGTTGTTTCTTGTACTTCAGCGACATGAACAAAGCAAAGCGACCCAAAGTCCACTTGTTTTTGGATGTTATGTATGTATTTATTAATTTGCATATACATTTGAAGATAGCAGCAAAAGCGAGTTTTTCAAGATAGCTAGGTAATACATTATTATTATTTATTTACTATATTACTTTATTTATTATTTTGTTTGTTTAATTAATAAGTATGAAGCAAATGTCAATAACTTAGATTCTGGAATTATATATTAACGCTATAATTTGCCTGGATCACAGCATTCATTATAACTTATCTCGTTGTGCCCGCAACCGCAAAATTTCTGTAGAAAAGCGACAGGCAGTCTAGAAGGCAGAGTGGGAATCTGTTGGATCGGGGCGAGACTAATCTTATCACTGACGATGCAACTATCGATAAGCAGTTGCCCAAATCAAACGGACCGCAAATGAAAATCAATAGGAAAATGGGAAAACAGCTCAGTGCACAGTAGTCGAAGCAATGATTATCCATGCCATTGTCTAATAATTCAAATACCGCAAAAAAAAATCGAGAAACAGAGATAAAAATCAAAATCGTAAAATGCAACTATCAGTTTGTGTATAGTTCTAAGAATATTCACGCAAAGAGGTTGCAGGGGCTGGGAGCAACTCCTACGCCAGCCTGTTACATCCTGTGGCAAAGGTGGCAAAAACTCGCAGCTACCTGCGAACCAGTCAGCAAAAAAGTATATATATATGTGTGCCCCTATGTAGGTAAAGATTTATTATGCTATACATTTCATGAATGTGTCGAGGGGCCGCCCTGACTGTCTGCATGTTGGAGTGTGTGTGTGTGTGCGCTAGGGTTTCCCTAGAAAACTACAGCAGCAACAACGGCAACAGCAGCAGCAGCAACAATAACAACACACGAGCACAAAAGGTGCGCATCATAATGGCTGACAAAAAGTCGGCCTTAGCCTTTAATAGCGCTGAGTTTAACAGCCAACACAAACACCATGCGCCCGTACAGTACTCCACACTTGCACTTGCAATCCCATGCACAATCCACAATCCACAATCCCCATTCACATTGGCAACATTCGCTATGGCGACATTCCGTACTCCACTTGAAATGGCTTCCTTGGCATTCGCATTGGCCCCAACGTCAACGTGCAAAAAAGTGAAACTATTTTAGCTCTTGTTTGGTTAAGCGTTTTAAAGGCTGTCTGCCACTTGTGCGTTTTTTTCTCAGTCTCTATTCTTCTGCTATATCTATTTTTGTTTTTTGTTTTTTTTTTCTGTATGAGGCACAGCCAGGGGCAGCCAAGAGTGGGAACTGGTAACTGGCAACTGGGCACATGCAAATGCCAATTAACATAACAAAAACGCAGCAACTGTCAGTGTTGGGTTCTCAGAGTATGTATGTGTAGATGTGTATGTAAGTTTCTATGTGTGTAAATGCAGATGTGCCATCAAAAGGGCCTTGGGCCATAAATGCAGACTCAGGTGTCGTCTCATGTGTTGTGGGCGGCCTAACGCGAGATAATTATACTATATATACCTGTAGGCAATCTCTGCATATTCTTCACTTTTTATGCTTGTCGGGCAGTTTCATTTTAAATAAAGTAAAAAATGTTATACAGGGAAAGACTATTTTTAATTTGAAAGATGTGAAAACTTGCATCATACATGGACATTTGAAATATTAATATTCAAAATTAAATTAAGCTTACATGCATTAAATTTTAGTCATTATAATCTCTAATTATTATAATAATGTAATTATAATATGTATTATAATTATATTGTAGATTATGTCAAAACAATCTTCTGAATTTTCACCATTATTTTAAAAATTTTACAATAAATATTATAGTTATAATTCTGAACAATTTTATTAAAAGTTTGCAAATGTAATTTCTTAGCTAAAAATTTTTTAGAACGTGGGATAACTAAATCATAAACCGAACAATGCTTCCAATTTTCTTCATCATTTCAAAAAGTAAAATTATTATTAATTGTTCTAACATCTTTATCTTTAATTTTATAGGACAGAAGTGGTCAATTTTCATTATCATTTATAAATATATATATTAATAAGATAATAAATAAATAAAACAATAAATTGCTTTTGATACTTTTGTATGCCACTACCACAGTTTCCATAATATTGTTAAAATCATACAGAAATTGGGTTTAAGTTTTGATCTCTTCCATTAAAAAAAAAAACTTTGAGTCTCAAAGTTTGAACTCTAAAACATAGGGTATTTAGTCGTTTATCAGGTCAGGAATATGTCTATATTTTTTTCGGGTTTTTTTCTTATAGCTCCCCCCATTGAAATAATGTGCTGGCACCCGGCACTGTCAGGAACAGAACAGCGCCATTTCTATCGCCATTGCACGCATTGATGTAGATTATGTTGGACAGCAACCAGTCAGACATCAGTCCGTGCTCAACCCCAAAAGGACGGAGAACGGCTGGCAGTGTGTGGGCGCATAAATTTTTTACTCACTGTGTTGATATGAAATATGAATTCGTGATAATGTGTAGAGGCCTGAGCAAAGAGTGTGAGAATCTCTGTCCGCTGTCCGTCATGCGATTGATACAGTAGAGTTGCGGTGTTGCAGGGGATATTAATGTTTCACAAAATGAGTCATATTCATTCTGTAACTCAGATTCCAGCCATGAGAACAGTCAATGGCCAATGAGGTGTCAAAGGGTAAAGACTCGGGGAACATGAGATAATAACCATTAAATAAGTGAAAATGAAATGTAGTTAGGCAACTTGCGATGATTAGATGGAAATAGTTTTCTTTGGATTTTGAAGATGGCTCTAATAAATACAGCTTAAGATTTTATCTTACCATTGTTTATATAAATAGTCGAAGATATCGACAAAAATCCATTATACAAGAAATATATAGAAAGATGCAGAACTGAGATAGTTTTGTAAGGTTGAAAAATGTTTAGAAACGTTAGTAAAATACATATTTCTTCGTTTTCATTTTATAAAATCGTACTTGTTATATTAATAGCTACTAGTTTTAGTATGCTTTTTTATCAACATAGCAACTTACTAACTGATGCAGAAATATTTCGAATATATGCACTCAGAAAAGAAAATCATTCTGAATTTTAGAAGTTCGCCATAATTTTGCCAAGTGTAAGTCCCATTTTTATTTAATTAGAGTATTTATATACTCGTATATGAACTTTGTGTCTTTCTAAAAACAAAGGGATTTCTTGTCTTCATTTTAAGATAAATACATATATCTAAGATTTTGAAATAATTGAAGTAATTTTCAAATCGTTATTTATATGAGTACACTAAAGTCTTACATAACTTTTTTGTTACGTAAATTTTTATGAAATATTCGTATTTTAAGATTCCATTTATGAAAACCTTTCAGATTAATTATAAAAGCATATAATTTGAAAAATCCTATAATATTAGTTTCACGACAATTTTTATTTAAGGGTTTTCTAAATATCTTGTTGATTTTTTTGAGTGTACTTAATTAAATATAAAAATAAATATATATTCCCCTATTTTTATTATCCAATAATGACTATTTATCATATCATTAATCTACAGATAGATTAGTTTGATTAGTCTTTTATTAGAGCAACTAAAAAAATCAGCACTAAATATACGGTTCTTATTCAAACAGTAAGGTTAGAGCAACCTGTCTGAGTTGTAAACAACCGTAACATATTGAAATGGAACCCAACTATGCCATCCACTTACCAATTCGGCCATTTGAGTGACAACCAACGCAAACAGCGAGCCAATTAATATTCATAAGAATTTTGTTACGCCGCCGCCATAAAAAATATACAAAAAAAGAAAAAAATAATAATAAAAATAAAAATCTACATAGTCACCGCTGCCGTCAACGTCACAGTCTATCGTCAGCGGCCCAAAACCAAAGGCCCAAAGCACTTACCTCAGCCAACACAGAGAGAGAGAAAGAGAGAGAGAGAGAGAGAGAGAGAGAGAGAGAATTGGGGTTGGAGTGGAGTGAAATAAAATGTATAACAAACGTAACGAATTGAATGTTGTAGGCATGTTGCACTGTCCATCCAAAAATTCACTGGGTTGATTTTGCTGCTGCTGTTGCATACGCATTGATGGGGCGAAAAAAAATACTTGAAAACTCGTCGAAAAGTGAAAATCACACAAAAAGTTGTAAATTCGTCATGATGACGTCACGGCTAGCAAATTGATTATATATACAGCCAGCGTATCCTTTATTTTTGCATTCAACATAACGCCTCTTGCAGCGACAACAACCCCAAATATCGGGCATCTGGCAGCGCATACATGATGGTATCTACATGCATATATCAGCTGAGTCTGAGTCTGGGTCTGGGTCGGCACTCTTGGTCTGGGATGTGACTGAAATGGTGCTTGGGTCTATAAATTACGTATGCTATGAATAAACATTTTGACAGATTTTTGGTTTTTCAATTTAATAGTTTGTTGATTTTGTTTTTTTTTTTTTGTAACTCTTTTAAAATGTAAATTTGAATTTTTAAAGCGTTTGTTTTAAGGCGCGACTCGATGACTTAGGAAACAGACTAAAAGCTGTAAATATGATTAGGCATGCATATGGATAGCTTTGAACGGAGTATAGGAATTTTAAGTTGTCCCCAACTTGTAACAGGAAAGAATAATTACTTTCTCCAAATAATGGAATAAATTAAGTCGTTCGTTTCTGTCTTGGGTGTGAATATAACATATGATACTTCAGTTGAAGACATTCATAAATTTTTTAATTAATCGATACATTTGATATCTATTTTACCTCTACAACTTTTATTTTGCCTTTTCTTTATTAATTTTAAATGATACGAATGCTTAAATAATTAATCCTTTTCTAAACGCAGAATATTTATTTAAGAACATGATTTTTTTTTCCAATTTATCATATGTAAGCGCAGATTAACTTGATAAGCAGCAGGCCTTGAAAACTTTTCACCCCAATGACTCGAAATATGTTCGCACAAACTCAGTCGAATTTCCAATTTCAATGCTCCATTAAACATGGCATACAATAGAGAAGGAGGGAGAGAGAGAGAGAGCGAGAGAGAGAGAGAGAGAGAGAGAGGGAGAGAGGGAGAAAGAACGAGTAGGCAACAACAATGTTTTTCTAATTCACTTGTCAATAATTTGCGCTAAGCCCATAATTATGCCAACAATACACATGTTCCATAAAAAAATGAGGAGAGAAATAAAAGGGAAAAAACTAGAAATCACAAAAACGAATACGAATATGGAATACTTAATTGCTGGCAATTTTGCGATGCGTAGCTAAAGTTGCAACCGACGACTGACTGACAGATTCCGGAAACGCGATGCGAACCCTGGACCGGACCGAACCGAACCGAACCGAACTGTTAAGCCAAGTAGAAAGATCGCAGTGCGCAGCTTTGATTGAAAACGAGGCGAAACGCAATCTAAACCCCCAACCCCTATGTACATATATATGTATGTATGTGTATGAGTGTGTCAGCCAGACCCTAAGGTTCAGGTTGTTGTTGTTGTTCCGTTTGTTGAGGGTTGTTTGTGGTCGCCTGGTTGAGTGTTGTGCGTGGTTATTGGCGGCTGTGCGCACTCGAGCATCTCTCGGCATAATTTCAAGTGGACCACAACACTCGAGGTCGGCTGGTCCCCAGCTCTTCCTCTGCGTCTGAGACTGAGACAGACTCTGAAATTAAGACTACGATTACGGTTGTGAACAGCGAGTCCAAGTATGGACCGGCAACTTGGCATACATACGTGTTTTCAAAACTTCCAACTAAAAGTGTTGAAGTTTGGGATTTTGTGATCAAGCTGAAGGAGTAATAGGGACTTATAAATTCGAAAATATACTCGCTCAGCCACTGAGCTAAGCTGTATAATCGAAGTGCAAATCGATTAACTAAATATATACTACAATTCGAAAGCAAGAGTCGCCAAATTTGGAAGAGTTTTTCAAGAGTCGTATAAAATATTTCCTTTCCTCTTCTGCGAGTCATAAATACCCTGCTCCTGCGAATCGCGATAACTCTTGTATTTTACAGTATATGCGCTAGATTCACCAGAACCACATTAAGATTACTACTAAGTTATGAAGTCTGATACTTCCAACTCAAACATTTTCACCAATTACATTGATTTAACAGTAATCAAGAAAATTTTGACTATTATGAATTGATGTATAACGAAAACATTGATTATATTTTTATTATATTAATATTCATATGTTATTTATATAATAAAAGAGCATTTAAATGCTACTGTCTGTTGCATACATATTTTTTACATTATTATTTTTTTTTTTTCATCAATTTCCAGTGGTTACATGGCATAAGAAGTAACCTGAGCATCTCAATCGAAGCATCTTCAGCTTCGCTCCGATCTGTGGCTTTGCAGGGTCGAGAAGTAAATTCATTTTAATTGGCTGTTGGGCACCATGGCAACTGCATTTGCTGGCTAGGTGGTTGAGTGGTTGTGTCTGTGAGTTGGGAAGGTGTATTAGGTGCTGGCTGGTGGCTGTTGCGCACGTAACCCTTAAGCTTTGTGTAAAGCCCTGGCAACGTATTCGGGTAGACGCTGAATGTGCTTGCAACATTTACCTAATTTGTATCAAATTTCCTAATTGCTGGCCACAATCCGATTGGTGGCGCATGCGAGCCGCATTTGCGCCTAATTAGCTGCTGGGCCTAACAAAAACCGCAAGCAGTTCATTCTTTGATGAGCGACATTTGACAGGTGGCGCCAATTAAATGGATTTATGCATATTATTAGAGCTGTCACTGCCACCCACCTCCAACCACAACCCTACCCTCAACCCCGACACGACCAACTTAACTGTCAAACAGATTCTATGCACTATATTTATTTATTTATTTATTTGCCTACACTCACACAAGTACTTGACCTTTTCGACTCTTTTCAGGGAACACTTGACACCTTCGCCAGGCCAAAGGGCAGCCATATATATTTTCTAGTTTTATGACTCTATTTGCATTTGTCTGAGGTTTCTATTCGGATCTTACACAAACACACATACCCATGGACACTTGAGAGGTGCGAGTTGCTTTTATTTGGGGTCTGGGTAAGAGAGTAGCTCTGGTTGGTTAGTTCTCAAGTGTTTGCTTCGAATGTGACTGCACTTAAGTGTGACCAATGGCTTTGGAATACCAACGGTAAATGTGCTAATCCATACAGAGATCTTTGATCTCAAATTAAATCCCAACTTTTTCAAGGCAAATCATTGAACTTTATTTTTGTAGTTGTAAAACAACATTTCTGTTTTTTAGATAATTATATACACTTAAATGCAGTTATAAAACTGCATTTCTTATATTTATATCGTTTTATATTTATAAATACAGTCTAATAACTACAAAACTAACTAACTTTATTGTTTTACAAGTTGAAAGCCATAGCAATACATAAATATTGTACTTATATACATTTTCTGCACTCAATAAATTCTAAATAACAAGAACTAAAATAAATAAGAATAAAACAAATTGTACAAGTTTCGTTTAACCAAATGACTTCAACTATTACACAACATATGAATTCGCAAATAACATTTGTTTTCTATTTCAAAACATTTTGCTTTATCGTATGGCAAACATATAAATTAATTTATTCATCATTTTGCGTTCTTAGTGAATAGATAGAAAAGTAGCTGATTAACTCAGATGATTCAATTTTACCATATATTAG
The DNA here is from genome assembly GCF_018153295.1 of Drosophila grimshawi. Lineage (NCBI taxonomy): Eukaryota > Metazoa > Arthropoda > Insecta > Diptera > Drosophilidae > Drosophila > Drosophila grimshawi. The sequence goes on from NW_025062900.1 coordinate 26,005,982, forward strand.
TTTATAAAAAAGGATAAAGCCAAGCATGTCTATACGACCCGAAAGATAAAAAAAAAACAATTATTAATAAAAGTCTACTACGAACAGAAGGTAAGCCAAAATTTGTATTCCACTTAAGACTCCGATGGACAAATAATATAAATTATTTTTGTACGGATTTTATCTTATCGCGATGAACCATGTAATTGTGAGACCATTCATATTTAAGAATAAGATGAGTTTTAGTAACATAGGAATTATCAAACTCTTTTGACCAGTGCTTGGCGAAGCCTAGGAGCCCAGTCAAAATAATATAATTAATGTTTTTACCTAAGCCAAAGTACAATTTTCTAGATTTTATTTTGAGAATATCTTATATTTATGTTAAATATTATATTGTATAAGTCTTTGCTATTTTTTAAGACAAGTTAAAGAAGAAAACACTTGTTAGACAAGATTCTACGAATAAATATTTGGCAGTCTCTATGTATGCCTATACTTTTTTTTTTAAATAAATTAATAATAAATATACTGTAACTTTTGCTTAAGCAAACATAATTTATTGTAAAACATTGTCTTGAGCTTCTGGGAAATAATTTTTAAATAAGTTTTTTTTTTTTTAAATAAATTTATTTAATTTTTAGTTAATTTCTTGATTATATAAAGATCTGCTGTTTTTCTTGCTAAAAAAAAAACTTTCTTAAATGCAATTAAATATAAGTAAAAAAGTTAGATGAATTGGGATTATTTACAATTAAAATAAATAAGCCAAGTGCCAAAGTTGTGGGATCAAAGTAAGTGTAAATATAATATTATGTTAAATTGTGGAGCACGCTAATGCTGATTTTAGAAATGCTAGAAATTAGGTTCAGATATATAGAGGGAGCACGCGGCTTATGCTTTCTAGATATTATTTTATTAATACACCCAACCTTGCTATAGGACCGCTCTTCATACGGCATTTCGCTCTTCAATTAAGACACGTTTTCGATTTATCGGTGTACTAAAATATTTCGCTATAACAGCAAAAAAAAATATGGCAGTTGACAGCATAAGTGAATCATGAATGTACTTAAAATTAACAACAGAATGTGTAAAAAGTTCTCACGCCAAAAGTTAGTTTCCTTCCTGAATTTAGGCAAAACATTTTCAATCTAGCACATGTATCTGCTTTGAAGGTTTGAACGAACCTGATGTGCTTGATCTACTTGAAGCTGATAGCTGATATCAGTTCCTTATATGAAGAACTCATTTAGTTGCAAGCCGAACCGGCATTTGATGAAGAGTTAGAGCCTGTTGTAGCCAAACAGCTAACATCAAACAACTTGTCGAAAGCTTTTTCCTATTTCGAACAAGGAATAAACATCTGTGATCTGCAGGTTACCAATTCATCAGTCTTCAGATTAAAGCCATTTAAAAACAATTATGTATGAATACATACACGTATCTTATGCAACATGAAGTTGTTTCATTTTTGTTTATAGATCATTGTTGGTTTTGGAGTCTGTTATTATTTTATGTACACGTGTACGTACTTGTTACGTATTTATTTTTGATGATGAAATAAAAAGATAAAATGGAGTTTATATGATAAACTATGTTACATATTTAACAGATTTGGAACCGATCCCATTGAATTCATATGAATTATTTTATTATTTTATTATTATTAGAATAATTGATTCCTTATATGGCTTATCGCTTGGCGTAAAGTGACGTATGGATGTATTCCGTATTTTACTTCTTATAAATGTACATACATAAAACTAACTAACAAAAAATGAAATATTAATATTTAAGCGCTTACCTAAGTTTTTATTTGACACACCTTAAAATTAAATAAAGAGTGGCAAACTAAAAGTAAATATAGCACAGTCAGCCCGCAGACAGACTTCTTTTTAACTTTCTTATTATATTTTTTTGGTTTGTCATTGAGGGTGCAACAACAACAACAACAACAGCAGCAGCAACGGCAAGAGCAACATACAGCTGCTAATGATGCTGCTGCCAGTTTGTCTGGCCGGCAAGAAAAAGGTGCTACCTACAATGCAAGCATACACATATATACTTTTGTATGTATTTGTGTAGGTGTGTGCGACTACCTGCAGTAGAAATATTTATCGATCTTGGCTGCATTCGAGGTAAGTTATGAAAAATTTACTTTCGTTACACGGCGCACATTAAGCGAGGACGTCATGAAGTCTGAGCCGACACTCGGCCTAAAACGGGTACTGGGTCTTGGTCAGAGTCCGAGTCCGACTCTGAGTCTGGGACACAGCATGAGGCCAACTGACAGCCGCCTCTTGCCTGTGGGAGAGGGAGAAACCCATACGTTATTTTTATAATTTTTGTAGCCTGGTCAGGTATTTTTCGACGGTGTGCAGTGAGTGAGAGCCCAAAGAGCCTGAGCCTGTATCGTGTGTATCGTAAACTCCTGATGAACCTCATAAATAATATGTATTTCGATTTTTATGCGTGTTGTTTCACACTTCACACACTCCAGCTCCAGTTCCCGCTCCAGCACCGATCCATAAAACCCATGTCAAAGGAGTTAACACACAACCCTATTGCGTAGTCAATGAAAATGCTGCTTTGGGTTTTGACTTCAGGTTTTTGACTATTCTAAGGCAACGCCTACTTAACGCTGCATTTTGTATTTTTTTTAGCTAATTTTCCCAAATGTCACCCAATATGGATAAGTAAAATGAAGGCAACCCCCGTTGAGTTGTCCAGCTGGGCAGCCGATCACTGCCTGGATTCTTAACAAATTTATTTTGAGTCGCAGTCACATCAAAAGATCACAGTCTTTTTAGAAACTAATAATATTGTTGCTTGCATTTGAAATGTTAATCAAAATCTATCGGTTCAAGAAACTAGTTTCCAATATCTTTAAACAACGGTTATGAAACGCCTTGCTTTCTAATTTTTTCTCTAGTTTGCAAAAAAATATTTACAGAGTACTTTAATATGCTTCGATTAAAAAAATTTCTGACAAGCTGGCAAGCTCCCAATAAATTAGTGTTCTGAAAAAGGATTATTGCAGATAAAGACTTTTCTTCCAAACGGTGGTACCTTGTTCCATTTTTTTGTACATTTATTGCCTGTGGCATAACAATATTACTCTATCTCGCAACTTAACATTATGGGGATAGTATAAATGAAGAAATTGAAGTTGGTCTAGGAAATTATAAACTTAATAATATAGTATATATATCTATAAATTTTATAATATAATATAAGTAGTATTTTTTTTTAAATATTTTAAAGTGATTTCCCAGCATAGTATTTGTCAAATACTAAATTTATCTAGAAATTATGTGCAAATTAATCATAGTATATTTTACTAGATACAAGTTACTTAATGCTTCTTTGAGCTCTTTCTTCAAATACTTGTTCCTAATTCCAAATTTTTTAAGTTTATTGACTGGAGTTAACATAACAATATAACTATATACCTAACCACTTAATAGTAAGGGGATAGAATTTCAAATTAAAAATCTTTTCTAAAACACTGTCGGATTTTGTTTTTAACTACTTATATCCCTTAATGGCATATTGATGACATGTAAGTTAATGCTGCACTTATTAGTTAAATCTGATATTTTTTTAACTTTCTAGTTGCTTTTCATTAACAACATGTCATATTTGTAGGAGACAAATAAAATAAAAAGGCCAACTCCAATAAAATTGGGACCGTTATAAGCCTCACACAGTGTTCCACAGCGAAATCGAGTTCAAGGCAATATCTAAGTCATCGCACCTCATAAAAACTGATCGTAAAACCAGGCGACATAAAAAATAAAAGCTCAACTCTATAGATTATCATAAAAGCAATATTTCCTAAAATGTGGAACTCGTCATACAGCTCGAACTCTCCGTCTTGGGAAGTGAAAGAGAAAGAGTACAACTGAATGTGGACCACCAAGACGGATCTGTCTAGCTGATAGTGAACCCATTCTTAGTAGCATATTGTTGTTGAGATTCAACAACAAATTACAAAATTACGCTAAACGCAGCCTCTTTGCAAAGGTAGCCTTTACGATCAATAATGTCACATAAGTCAGCGATTAAAGTGCCGTAGCCGGCTCAAAGATGAGTTTTATGAGCACCCGACTCTCTTCGTGTTTCTTATTTCCCTGGGTCGTAAAAAGTTTGTAAGGCCTGGGATTGACCAACGATCGCTGGCTTGAGCGATCGCCGTTCAGTTTTTTCTTCTTTTTTTTTGGTGCAGGTGCGAAATCTGTAAATTGTCTTCAAAGTTCGAAACCAGCTCTGCATTTGTTGTCGAGCTCTTTTCTGATATGATTTTACGAGAGTTGTATTTTCGTTTTTTACGATCGCACAACTTACAAATCGTTTAGCGCTGGAATCCAACAAAACCCCACCCGAAAATAGAGTCAACATAGAAGCAGGTATTCGTCTGCAAGATACCCTGCATAACATAAAAGCAACAGTTTTTTATATTAAATATACTTCAGCTGCTGGGCGTCGAAACTTTAGTTGAAAAATCTATAATGAAAACTTAACTTAAGTTATACTCTGAGTTGCCAGCCAAATAGGGTGTTAAATATTATGCAAATGGCTGACGATCTAATTGTTTTTTGGCAGGAATTTATTTTTGTGATCATAAAAAAAAAACGATATAGATATGCAAGCCGGTTCCTCAATATTCTAATACACTGTGATACGATTTTTATGACTAACGTCTATAAAAATATTATCAACTAAATTCGAATTAGATGAATCGAATATTGTGTTTGAATTTGTTAGTTCAAGTCATAAAACTTGCTTATCGCACTGCCCCGAATACTAAAAATGAGTATAATGTATTAAAATCAATTCCAGAACACAATCCAATAATAAAGATGACCACACACAATGGATAGACACACAAGTAGCAAAATGACGAAAGTCGTAAGGTTTTTATAGATTTTATATTATGATCTATTAACTAATAAGGCCTCGATAGGTCTTATAAATGTTAATAATATTTAAGTACTCTCCAGGTTTCCCATGATCATGGGATCAGGCATTACATCTTATAATTAAACATATATATCTATTATATTTGTATAGTTGCATAACGTTCATAATTCTTATTCGTTAGTCCTTCAGCAAACACTTGTCGCCTCGCTGTCTCGACCATTGCAGACACAGTTTCTTGGAGTGAAGATCAATACAAGGTAGATTCTTAGCATACGGTCAGTTAAGGCCACGTTGCAGTTCACGCACAACGTGGCACGAAAACTGGACGAAGGACAAGCACAGTTTGCGGCCCAGTCGATTGCAGTGATTGCAAATCTTTGCCCGGGAGAGATTTCACGAATTTATAGTAGACAGCTAGACGCCCCGCTTAAAATGCAGTTTCGATGCGCTGCATGGGGTTGCATGCCGCAGTTGCAGGTGTGTTTGCTTGCAGCGGGAATTTCAAGAGTTGAGCCGCGTCATGTTGTCTGCTACGCACAGGGCCTCACTTTTTTTTGTGAAAGTCATGGCCATGACTCTCTAATGATGCCTGCAACGAAATGTCATTAGTTTTGCACAGCCACCATTTGAAGTGAGCCGGCACTTGGAAAGGGGGCTGCAGTTACAATTGCAACTGCTCTTTGGCATGTGAATTCAAGGTCGACAGAGGATAGAAGAGTGTGGGAGTGGTTGGCATGGGACTTATAAATTAGAACGATTAAGCTGCTGTGCTACAAAATCTGATTGATTAATTAAAAGTCATTCGAACTTACAAGTTATACATATAAATTCTGTAGAATAGTATCACAAAAAAAACTTATAATAAAAGCGTTCTCAAAGTACAGCTAAATAATCTATATATATATAGAATATATTCGTTTTCAAGGATTTCAAGAATTTATTTTAAACAATTAACTTTCATAGGAATTACTAAGTGCTGCAGCAATATTGACTTATTTCTCAAGTTCACTTAAAGTTTTCACAGAAAGCTAATTGTAATTAATTATAGAATTACACAAAATTAATGAATGTTGTCGAAAAGTGACATCTTAAAAAAAGACTTAATGAAAATGTTATAAGTTTTAAGCAAGCAAGAATGTCAATTACAATTACAACAAACATTTTTTAAAAAATTCATATACATTTTTTAACAGCTGCTAAATTTAAAAAACTTTTGTAATTCAAACAATGACTTCTTCAAAAGTTAATGGAGACAAATAAGAAGAAAATAAACTTATCGGGCAAGTCTTCAATTCATATCCGTTCATCAATAAAAATATGTACCTCAAATGTATTCGAAATATAGTCCAAGGGGAACATCACAACAAATCATGGCCCAAGTGGATCCGAATTTGTCAGTTTATTTCATTCACTTTAATCTGTTCATATTCTTACAAGATTACGAGGTGGTTTGGTTATTTCAAATTGTGTAAATTAATCCAAAACTTACTTTGAAAATCTTTTCTCTTGATTCTAATTTATAAATATACATATTTCAACCTGTTAACCAGTTGAGGAATCATTTGCCTTTCAATCGCTTGCTTTTACCAAATGATATCACACTTCAGAGTCTTGGCTAAAGGGCCAGTTCATTCACAGCTGCTGTCAGCTAACAACTTTATAAGTAAAATTTATGGTCAACTTTTTAACACAACAAAAAAAAAAAAAGAAGAAAAACAGTTGGTAGAAATCGAAACGGTAGAACGAGGAGTTTCTCGCCTAATGATGTCAACCTGTCTGGGGATTAAGTTTTTATACAATTTTATATTTTGTTGCGACGTGCTATTCTATTGTTGGACTTGATGATGCTTCAGCTTCATTTAAAATCATAATTTTAGTTTAATTGACTTACTATTTAATTTTCAAATAAATAAAAGATAATAACAATGACAGGTCCGTCAACATTTCAGACTATGGCCACGTTAAATTAGGCTTTATCTAGTTTGATAAAGATTGTTATGGAAATACTTTGTGACGCTGTGCAGGTGCTCCGATGTCCCATTCCAAATCAAGTTTCTTTCGTTCATCTTACGCCCAATGTAAAATATGGAAATTATATTTTAAAAAATCGTAAAAAAAAAATTAAAAACTTATCTAGTTTATATATATATTTTTATATCTAGCTTCTACAATCAATGTCAGTCTCATTTAATTTGCTTGCTAGTCGCAAATCATTTTGCCTAAAGTGTTAATTTTGCAGAAATTCTTGTTTGAATTAATATTTATTTACACATTTTGTTATTTGATTGGGAAATTATTGATTGAAAATAAGGACTTTTACAGCAACAATTTCGTTATGATAATATGCTCATTAATAATTTTAAGACCGTATAATTTTGGAGTCTGTCTTAACAAGCATTTCGGTTTTATCAATGGAAACTATTATAAAATAGAATTAATTATCTGTGCTTAAAATATGCGGCATGTGGGCGTAAAAATTAAGTGGTATCAAATTTGACCGAAAACATCATAAAAATCTGTCTTTAGCATCCATGAATAAAAATGAAGTCGAGTTTAAACTAAAATATATAAATATTTATATATTTGGCTTTTATTTTTGACTTTATAGTGTTTTCCTATAAAATTTTATTTACCGTACAAATGACAATTTTATATACGATATATTATTTTAATTACCTAAGAAATTTTTTAAAGTACCTTTTTTATGTACATAAAGTAACAAATTGTTTTAAAAATAATACATTTTAAAATAATATTCGAATGGTTTGCTATTCCATATTCGAAATACCTTATATTTATACCAAATTAAATTCTTACTGAAAAATTCGTATTTCTAAGAAATATCTCTTTAAGAATATCTACTACTATGAAATAAGCCAAAGGCCAAACTTAATTTCCCCCAAGGCAATTTTCATGTGGCACTCACCCAACTGAATTCGTTTACAGTTACGTAGAATTCCAGTGATATCATATTTTGCTGCAATTTTATACTTTTCTACCGTTCCTGCAGATTGCCAATACATTAACACTTTTTTATGCTTGGCATGCGGGTGGTTGGCAATTTTTTCGCATCATTTGTTGCCCAGGGGAGTGGCGTGTCGAGGTGGGGGAGCGCGTCGCCGGTGGCGACACCCGCAGCTGAGATGCTACATTAGAGCTGGTAGTGCAGAGAGACTGAGATAGAGAAAGAGAGAGTCCAGGAGCGGCAATGTAGCATAAGCTCGCGCATCATTGATTTCAATTTGAAGCGCCGTCTTGGCGGAGGAGTGTGAGCAGTCCAGGGTCCAACTATCAGCATTAAATGTTATGTGGCAACAACGTCCGCTGCATGCCGCGTCGTGCCCGTGCCCGTGCCGTGTCCGTGTCCGTGCGTTATCTGTTTCCGCAACATGATGTTGCCGATGATGATGATGATGATGGTGTAGAAGAAGCACAGTACTGAGGATGCTGTTGCTGCTGCTGATAATGATTATTGAAGTTTCGCCTCTGATTTTTGCACACAAGACTATATATGTATGTACGTAAAATACGTTTGTGTATTTATGATATATGTATGTATGTGATTTGGTCCAGCTGAAAAATTTCAACGCATAAAAATATCTTGGCTGCCGCAACACACACCCCTTCCACCAACCACCCGCACCCGGCCGTCAATCCCACTGCTGTTGCTGTCGACGACACTGTGAGCAAGATGGACTTCCGGTTTCCTGTTTCCGTCTGTCGAAGTTCTTTACTTTTTTTCGAAACAAACACACACACCACAGCAGCGGCCTGACATATGTACACATATATAAACCTTTTTATATCGCACTTGCTGCTCTTCTTGTTGTAGCTTAGTGGGCGTGGCATGTGTGTGTATAATGCCTGTGGTGTGGCATTGGTTTGCCATAGACCGACCATCGCCCATCAGCGTCAATGTTTGATGTGTCAGCAGTCGCCTGTTTTTAGGGTTTTGGTTAGGGGCAGCTCCTTGTTGAGAGGGGGTGATGGGTGTGAGCATCGCTTTAGCGCACAATTTTGTAATAAATCGATAAACAGCAAAGCAAAGAAAAGGGGCAGCTCAATCTCAACTGAGATTTCCCTCCTTCCTCCCAATTGTCGTTGTTTTTTCTCCTCATTATGCTATTATGCGGCAGCAACTTAAAACCTTAATTTTCCAAGGGCTCGCTGCATTGTCAAAGTAAAAGAGCTATTTATTTTATTTAATGCTACAGACCAGTGAATCTTCACAGTGGACTGCTGTTAATAAGACTGTCATGTGTTACAAAATGTTCAATAAAATTAAGGAAAATTGATTTTTTTACAATTTGTTGTCAATTTATAGGCGCATTTCGGGGTCGCCTAGACTTCAATCAAGTCTGAGATCGCTTTGTGGGTCAATCTAGAAATGGTACAGTTCTGATACTTGAGCTCCAGGACAAAATAACTTATGGTCTCTGTAGTCTGGTCTGGCAAATCTAATACTTCTGGTTGCCCAAATCCCAGTGGCAACATATCTAAATAAAACAAGAGAGAACATTGCAGTCGGGGGTAACCGACTGCGAAATACTTTGATTCCATAAGTACCAGCTGATAACTGGTAGCAAAGAACAGGGTGGATGTAGCCAAGAAATACTGTCCAAGTTTGGCTTTCAAATTTCGTTAGATATACACTATTAATGTTCATTCGAAGTTTGGTAGCTGTAGCTCTTAAATTACGGGAGATATAGGTCTTAAGACATTTTTGGGGCGGGAGTGAACGTCGTCAAAAAAAAATTGTTGGAGAACGATCTTAGTAATATAGCTTACAAGTTTAGTAACTGTTGCTCTTAAATTTTGGGCGATATTGGCTTTTAATCGTTTTTGTATTCGAGACTTTCCGGCTTTTTAAAGGTGTTACTAGCAATATACATTTAAAATTTGGTGACTCTAGCTTTCAAATTGTTTGAGATATAAGGTCTCATCGATCAGTAAAATATTTTGGGGGCGGCGGGTGTGAGCGTGTCAAAAAATGTATATGCCGATCTTTGAAGATAGTTACTAGCAAGTTACTTTTTAAGTTTGGTCACTCTGCCTTTAAAATTGTGGGAGATATGCGGGTTTATCGATTTATACTTTGGGCGCAGGTGTGGGCGTAGCAAAATAAATTTGTTATCGGTTCTTAAAGGCGGCTACCAATAATATACCTATCTAGTTTGACGGCTCCAACTCAAGAACTAAGGAAGATATAGCAATTTCAAATTTATTTGGGCGAAGGACGTGGGGGCGGCGGTGGTGGTCGTGGCATATGCCGATCTTTGACGGACATCGCCAAAAACCAAATTTGGTGACTGTAGCCTTATAATTGTGGAAGATATGTATGTGGCTTTATCGTTTTGCGAATATCGAGTTTATCGATTTCCCAGCCCCCTTCGGTATCAAAGAATACAATAATTGCATTAATAATTGAATATATTGTGTATATAGCGAATCATGGGAACATAATTCGCTGTCGATATGCAGTTTAGTAAATCTGATTTCAATATGATAAATAGAAAATTATATCATACAGTTTTAGAAATACTGTTTTCGAATTACCGACACCAACATTTTTGTTTAATTCTTAATTATTAAATATAGACTTAATGCAGTCCACCAATTAAAAAAATGTTAATTATTAATTTAGTAAATTAAAAATAAAGTTAAACAAATAAAAATAAACGATTTAAAATTAAAAAGAATGTCTGAGGTAAAATGAAAGTAACATGAAAAATAAAAATCTGAGGAAATTAAAATTAATTTACAATTGGTCTAACTTTTAAGGTAAGGATGGGAAAACGCAATGTTCATGTTAAAATAAAATAAATACGAATGGAAATGTTAATGATTGGAAACATATATTACTAATATACAGAAATAGAATAGAATGATAATTTAAATTAATAGAGGTAGTAGAGAGAAATAATATATGTTTTATATAAATACATAAAATGCTGTTCTTATACAAAAACAAGAATACTATATGAATACTACTTGGTAAAAGAGAGCGATCGCTTAGCTCGTTTAACTTAACTTGTGGTCATTGCTATATAAAACCATTCAAGCATTTGTAAGTGAGTGCTTTGAGTACTTATGGATTTTGGTTACGCCACAAGGACATAAGCGGCGATTCAGTCGTCTTATTGGTGCGCCTGGTACCATTTGGGTCGGTGTTCGGTTACAATCCAAAGGTCTAAAGGCACCGGCAATAGTGTCAGAGGGTTGTGCCGGCTAGTATTGGAGTATTGAAAGTGCGGCAACGCTTACTTACGAGTATTTATCGATGGACGCGTGTCTGTTTATTAATTGAAGTATTTGTTCTGCGTGTGTGTTTTCTGTGTGTTTCTGTCGCCAGCGTTGCCGCCTGTTGTCTGTTTGTTTTTCTTTTTTGTTTTTTTTTTTCATGTTTGTTGCTGGTGTTGCTCCTGTTGTTGTTGTTGTTGTTGTTGTTGTTATGACGCGTCAACACTTGAAACTTGAAACATGCCCTGCTTGAAGTGTTGTTGCTGTTTGCTGCTGTTGTTTTTGTTGTTCGAGATATTTTCGTCTTCTTGCACAGTTCGCCAGTTGTTTACATTAACCAATTAGCGGGGGTGGCGAACCTTTGACATTTTATTGACATTTGTGGTCTCATATTTGCTTTGACAGACACTCTTTTGTAGTGCTACTGTGTGTGAGCTCGAGTTTGTGTGTATGTGTGTGAATATGGTGTACGTTTACAGCTGAGTTCTCAAAACTATCAAAGAGTGGAGACAACAAATTAAACGCAGTATCTAAAAGAAATATATATTATTTGAAAACTAATAAGTAAACTTTAAAATAAAATGAAGATATTTTTAAGTAAGTCCGAATTAAAATTGTATTAGTTATGCAGTACTAATAATTTTAGTAGAAATTAAAAACTCCACAGCTCCATGAAGAAGAATCCCAATAGAATTTGAATTATATTGGAGTATACTCAAAATAGCTATTAAAAAAGATATCAATTATAGAAAGATGTCACCACAAAATAAACAATAATATTCAAATATTAAAAGCTTAAAAAATATAAACTCAAATACATTTAATACTCAAATAAAAATAATATTAATGCCTGTTCTTATTCAAAAAACTTGCATCTGAGAACAAACACTTAAGCTGTATATACCTAAGTATAATATTTGCCAAACACAACCAACTCTATCAAGTATTTGTGGTGTGGATACTTTAGCTCCTGTATCTATGAGATACTTTGACACGCAGTTGGAAAGCAGTTTATTTGTTATCAAAACAAATTGCAATGCCAGCAGCAGGCGATTTAGCTCGAACAGGAAATTTTAACGCAGGACTCAAACTACCTACCTAAAAAATAAGATCATAAGTTAGAGTATTCTTGTCGAGAGTAACCAAATAAGAAATACCCTTTACTTTTGTAGTTGTCTTAAGATACATGTGATTTTTGTCACTTTTGAAGCCGATCAAAAATATTTACGCCAAACTTTTTTGGTGACGGCAAAGTCTTATTCTGCCCGCTTAAACACATTGACACAACGTCCTGATACTCTTTTCAACCTTTTTGAATGGGTGCAGGGTATAAAAATGAATATACCACTTAACCTATTCGCACACCCACATAATGATGATGTGCAGGTGTCATCGTGGGCACCTTTTTCCAACTTTAACTCCAACTCCTTTCTGCAAGCAATTTCAAATCTGTTTGAAACTTGCCAACGCGAATACGGCGGAAACGGTGTATTAGTTTGGCTTCTGTATGCATGTGAGTGTGTCTACGTGTGTGTGTGAGGAGATTGCCCATAAAAATTCCATAAAGATAGCGATTTATGTGTGTGAGCAACGAAAGGGTTGCCAACTCGCATGTACTACATTCATATGTGTGTGAGTGTGTGCTGCAAGTCGATGCGTAAATTGCCTCGCCGAGGCATTGATGTGGCTGCCTTCCCGTAATGGCATTTCATCCATTTCTTCGTCATCAGCCATCATCAGCATTTGTTGCTGACACTTTTGCTACTTAGGGGATTGTGCGGTTTTTTCTCGATTTTTTTTTTATCAGCTGTGATGCCCTTTGTGTGGCATGGAAATGATTTGCAGGTGGTTATTAATCAAATTAATGTGCTTATTGATAACGCTGATGTTCCATAATGTGGCATTGTTGTCGCCGCTGTTGCTGCTCGGCAATGTCTCAAAGTGGAGCACCATATGGCGAGTGTAAATGCCAAGCTGAGACCAGCCAACAATACGTCTAAGACAGGTTACACGCACACTTAACAAGCTTTTAAAAACTTATTATCTTATCCCTATCCGCTGCCAGTGGGGCTCGACAATCCGGCAACACGCGACAGCACTTAATAGAAGTCAAACACCAAGAACAGACCACCAAATTAACATATAGGTGTAAAAACAGCGCCATACAGTGGTATAAAACTAGAAATATATTGTTAAATGTAGAATCTGAATTTTATTATTTAAAGTCTGTCAATAAGGAATGATTATCTCCTTAGGGACAGACTTTAAATATGTAAATAAGTAACAATAAATTTGTATATATCATTGTTTTTATATATCTTTTTAGGAATTAACCTTGAAATGTGGATTCAGGTTTAAATAACATTAATCTACACTGACATATAAACAGATTGATATTTATTAAACAAAATGTAAGCAATTCTGAGTATTTTGAACGCATAAGTACGTTTTTATGTCCTGGACATACTCCCTCATATTTATTTATTGGTTTAATGTAGACTAAGTATAATACACAAGCTTTAACCGATTTTAAATTAAAAAAATTAAAAACAAAAAAGAGATAGAGAGGGAATAGAAAGAAGAGAAGGAAAATATCGGGACATGTAATAAGAAATAAATTTGGCACAGTTTACTATTTCAGACTTATCGTATTTTATAGTTTTTATATTAAGATCACACCAATGTTCATGTATATGCACTATTTCTTAATTGAATAACTTCAGTCGAATTCATCCCATTGCAAGAGAGCACCAAAAGCGGCTTATTTGGAAATTCCATAACACATACTAAATTAAGACATGAAAATGTCTGGACATTGTGGAAAACCACTTAAATCACATAAGCGACAGCCGAAGATAAAATAAATATACAACTCTGCTCAAGTCCCGAAACAAATCTAACGCTGACCCCTTTCAATGGACCCTCTAACCCTCGGCCTGTCTCTGCCTCTGTCAGATGACGTCAACTGATTTATTTGGAGACAGAGACACTAATTATGCGATACGAGACAGCAACAGCAACAGCAACAGCAAAAGCAATAGCAACAAATGCGTTGACAGCTACGTCGCATCTTTAATTTCTTTTGATATTATTATTGTTGCTGTTGGTGCTTCGAGCCATGGTCCAGTGAGCAGCACCTCGGGCTGAGCACGCGATACTCGTTCCAGCTTTGGACAGCTGACCAACAAGTGCAACCAAATGACATTTGGACAGTTCCAGCAGAGATGATAGCCAGCCAGGCAGACAAGCAGACAGGCGGCGGGTAGCTTGACAACCGAGTGAAGCGATTAACTTGTAGTGGGATGGGACGAGAGGGGAGAGAGCACATGACAAGCTGTGTCAGTGGCTGCACTAGCTGGGGGCAGGGGTGATTCAACCAAACCCTCCGACTGCTAAATGGGCAATAATGATATATATAAACCTGTTTATATCGGAACACCTCATAATTTTGTACGCTACAATCTTAAATATATTTTATTTAATATAGAAAAAATATATCTTTAAATAATTTAATTAATAAATGTTTCTTTAAGCTTATTTGGACTAGATATTGATCCGAATCTGTTCACTTTGTTTAAATAGTTTCACTTTTTGCAGACAAGCGATGAAACATTACTAAATAATATGTTCACAAAGTGAAAAGTAGAAAAAATATCAAGTTATTAAAAATAAAACCATTTTATTATAACTGTAAGCAAATACTACTAAAAATTTATCAATTAACAATTATTCAATCTATAATTATTTAAGTAGCATATTTTAACAATATGACCAAATGTGGTCATCAAATGGTTTTCACTATTTCCAAAGATCGTCGGAGCATGTACATTTACATACATCTCATACAGCCGGTATATTGCTAATGACTTTCTTCATGAGAACAAGCTGAATATATTACCGCCAAGCTCAAGTTTTGTTTTTAACTATGGCTAACCATATGTGTCAAATTGGTTGGCTTAATTATAAAAATCGAATACGCCAAGCTCATCGAATGCACTTCCGTTCTGGGATACATTGTAGCACGTAACGCAGCCAAAAAAAAAAAAATCAGAGCTCGTTCCGTCAGCAACGACGCAGTTCAATAACTCAAAACGCAAACAACTTAATTAGCAACAACAACAGCAACAACAACAAGAAACCGCATGCCTGAGGGTGAAGGTAATTAATTTCAAGCGCATGCCAATCCTGTTGCTGTCCACCCGCTGATTATTATGTGTTGGATGATGTGGTGCCTGCCTGTCAGACAGAGCTCCAAGCTATGTCCAAGTGGCAGCCACTGCCTGAGCTGGTAGCTGATTTTTGGGCTCGCCTACGCTTCGCGTCTTCGACTTGGATCTGGCGGCGGTGCGTGCATTTTTTGCCTAATTAATGGCGGCAATTTGTAAACGTCGCGAAATGCGCGAAAATGTATTTGCCAAAATGAACCGAACACCGCACCCTCCCATGCAGTATTCGTAATAAGAAACTGCAGTCGCCTTCACTGTTAAAGGCGTTGATTGATCAGCAACGATGAAGATGACGATGATGACGACGACGACGACGACGACGACGACGACGAACGCTGCCTGCGACGCATGCTGATGAACGAACGATCCGTCGATTGGGCGATTCGTCGATCCACCTGACATCGATTGCCACGTCTCTCACCAAAAAAATCAGGCAGCCAGATTACTCAAAAGAAGGTGAGATTCCCTGTAATAAGAACAAAAGCATTTTTCATTAAATTAAAAAGTAAAATACATTATTCTTAAAGTAAAAAAAAAAAACGTAGATAGAGTGCAAATATGCTTACTTAAGGAACTTTCAAGTAAATCGCTGCCGCTAAATATAATTATTTAAATCATATTTTTCATTTTATTTCTATTGATTAATTAACGTTTCATATTACATTATATAATTTGTAACATTAATTTAATTTTTAATATTTTAAAATTGTGGAGTGTATTTGGTCCTCACTATTTAGTTGTATTTCTAATTTGATTATCGTACCACGTCTGCTTTTAGTTAATAAAATAAATAAATTAAATAAATAATTGTGTATGCCCGCTCGGAGTTATTTTGCAGGGCATTGAAAAGCGAAAGCTTGCACAGAAAATTGTGAAGATATTTTGTTGTTTTGCGTTATTCGCTTGGCATACATAAACAGCACGCGAGCGCCATAATCATAATCCATAATGTCATAAGTGTCGATCGGGCGAATGGTCGAATGGGCGATTGAGGATCTCGCCTAATAATGTTGTCGCCGATCAACGATCGGCGATCAGTGATCGCGGATCAGTTCAACGGCTTATAACTCTGTGACACATCAAATGCTTCTTGATTTATGAGTATTTGGGGTACAATAAAAATGCGCCCATGAATAATGCCACACATCACTGATCCAGCCAAAAGAGTTGCCAGTTGTGAGGTGGAAAGGAACGGTGGGTGTATTGGGAATTGCGCTTGATGTCGACCGACGCAGGCGACGCGTCTTGAATTTATGGCGCACCATAATTGTCATAATTTCTGTATGGCCAACAAGTAGCTGACCAACGATCTGCTCCAGCTGTGCTACCGTTTAATTTGATAAGGGCCCAAGTTGTGCGCCACATGTGGTGATCTGGTGGTGCAGCTGGTGTGAGAGTGGTCTTCATTTTGCGAGTTAAAAACTGCGCAACAAGATCGCAATTAATTCACGCGGATAAATCTTCAAGTGCTAACTACATGACAACAACAAAGTAGTTACACTTTTCTTGCCTTTACCTTTAACTTTACCCACACAAAATCACGATCCCCTGATTGCATTCTGCGGCTATGGAACTGAATGTATGTATGTGGACTGTAGGAGCTGTAGGAGCTGCAGCTTGAGCTTGATCTTGCCGTTCCTCGACAGCGTCGCCTTCGTTTAATTTCAATTTGTTGCCACACTGAATTTATGACGGTTATTAGCAAAAGACGTGCGGCCAACACATTCCTCATGACGCGGCCTTATGCTTCTTAGGGTTCTGGATTTCCTGTCGGAAACCCCATGGACAACCAGCTTCAACCATTCTCCTAACCGCATCTGCGGCTACCGTACGCCATTTTCTTGCACGCCTGCGCAACTTGCTCCATGCGGTGGCAATGTTTACTTGTCCCAGACAAATTTCATTGTAACTTGAGTAACTTGGTAGTGACTGCGTCCACTATTGGACCTGAGTCGGTGTATCCATCTCTCCTTTGGTTTGGTTCTGGGTCTGGTGTGGCATGTAGTCGCCTTTGTTGTTGCTTCTGTCGTTTGTCTAGGTAATTGCGTTTATAGTTAGTCATGTTTCCTGCCTGCCGAGCCATCTTTGAGCTTCTGTTACACTTTTCTCCCTCTCATTGTTTTTGTTAAAAATTGTAAAGCGCCTTGAGTTGGGTTGCCAGTTGTATTTATTTACTGCTGGCGCTTGTTTGATCTTATCCAGATTTGCCTGATTGATAGCAACTCAAGCTAGAATGGACTTGCAGTGCATTTTTTCCCTAGCAAATCCATAGCAAGTCCATTTTGGCTTGAGTTACTAAGAATCGAAATCGAAAATAAAGGGCCTGCAAATATTTTAAATAATAATCATAAAATTAAAAATAACAATAATAATAAAAGCTGTAATCATTACTCAACAAATGAATTATAAACAAATGCATCGTACAAATTAGTAAATAAGATTAAAACTGACTAAGGTCCTTCAAATATGCACATATTTGGATTTTTGTGCAAACGCAACAAAGCGATATCCTGGCGCATTCACTTTCAAACATTTCGAATGTCTACCATTGTCTACGATGGAAGCTTATTTAATTTTACTATAATATCATATAAAAAGTGTACAAGTTTTACACATGAGGTGAAATGAATACTACCAGAAAAATGTTCATGTACAAGTTAATAGTGGTTTGGGTTGTATATCATTCTGATTAATGAAGTGGAATCTTAAAAATATCTGAATTTTCAACTCGGAGGAATTGGGACAGTAGAATGAGATCCAAAATTGTTTAATTTACATCGAATTCATCGAAGTTATTTTTCGATGAGCTTTAAAAGCTTAAAGAAGTATTCGGCTTGAGCATATTTATTAAGTCAAGGCTAACAAGTTTGAAATGTGAAAAAAATATTAAAAGGAAGACAGATGATGAAATCTGAATAGAATCTATTGCTCAGCAACTCGGCAAATAGTGAGTAATAAATGATTTTATTAGAGCTCATTACATCTCAGTGCGACTGGCCATTTGTGTGGGCCTGCTTAGCAATGCTACATGGCCGCACACTAACTGGATGGATAAGATCTACGGCACGGCTGAGGTAAGACGTTGGCGTAGGCGTATTCCAAAAGTGTGCGGCAGACACTGTGTGACAAATTTTTTTTTTTGGATATTTTCATTATCAGTTCCATTGCCCCACATGAGCCTTGAGCGATCTGGCTGCCTCGGTGGCAGTGCAGTCGTGGCGATCGAGTGGCAGACAAATGCGCTGTTTACCTGCAGGAACACGCACACGTTGATCCCTTGCAGAGCTCAAGTCTAAACCAGAACCTATATACATTAAGTTGTTAATCATATGCGCAGTCGCAGTTGCGGCTCCAAAAATAAAAATACAATATTTGCTGCTGTAGTCGCATCCTTTACGTATCCTTTTCATAGCCTGCAACGTGGCACAATTAATATGCGTCCAGCGATCGTAATCAATTCTGACTACATAGTCGTCGTCGTCGTTGTCCGCCCGCCCGCTCTCGCGCACCCGCCTCCACCCCGCCACGTCCGAGTGCTGGTAACCTGAACACGTGCGGGTCATTAGTCGCAGTCACGCATTTTGAGCTCACCTCCAACTGCAACTTCAACTCCAACTACTGCCACAGCCACAGCAACAAGCAGCATACATAGTCCATCTCTCTGCCATGTCCGCTCGCTTTAATAGGAAATGATTTTGTACGCTTCGTTCACCTGGCACACCAGCTCTCGGTCTCGGTTTGGATATGGGTCTGACTCTGGCTAGGGGCTTACCTTTTTGGCGCTTATGAGCTGCGAAATTTTTATGAGTAGCTGGAACTCAGCTTGGCCGGTGGTTGGTTGTTTTGTTTAGTTTGCCTTAATAGGTTCTAATGAACCATGGCAACCGGGCAGCAGGGCAGTCGGGCAGTCGGGCCGCCTGGCTGCCTGGCAGCAGGCGCTGACTCACTCAGTCATTTTCAACTCTATATCTGAGCATCGGAAATTAGCTGAACATGTCCATTTGATGCTAGATATATGTATGTAACTTTCTTTCAATAAGATGTTTAATTTTCTTATAGACTTACTTATAATTATTCTAATCGTGCCCAATTAATAATTTACACAAGAATAAGCTTGAATTTTTTTTAAAATGTTTAAATCATATTTTATTTAAGATTTACAAATCATCCTAATTATATTATTTGATCAATGTTGTTGTTAGTCATTAATAATTTGAAAAAAATAACTTGCTCCATCAAAATATTTAAAGGCTTAATGAGCCCGCCAGCGCAATTTATATGGTCACGTGTGAGGGACGCACTAAAAGCAAGCAATTTGCGCCCCATCAAATGCATGCATCATACTCATGCCCATACTCACACTCCAAATTCACTCATTCATATATGCATGTATACTCATATTCATAGTCACAATTTCCCTTCAGCCCAAGACTTGTGGCCGATAAGAGGATGTTGAGTTGGCTTCCTTGCGCATTTTTATGATGGCAATATGCCAACAACAACAACAACAGAAATGCCAAATAATAGTCGAACGAAGGGGTATACCTTACTAAAAGCTATCCTTTATTAGTAATTTTCTTTCTTTTTTTATTTTATTTTACTTAATGTCGGCTAAGAGCAGTCCACAAATTGAATAAAAATAAGTTAAAAAATAAATAAATGTACAAAAGATGCATTTAAAAATTAAAGTTTCATATATATACATGTATATACGAGTATGTGTATTTATATTAAGGAATTTTTTAAATGACATCCTCTTAAATTACTTTAAGTGCTTTATTTATATGATTTTATTTACGCAGATACCCATTAGTCATTTTACTAGAGGGTATGACGGCAGCAACAATATCAAATTGGGCCGCATGCAGCAGCAGTAGGAGGCTTTTAACCTTTTCGACTCGGTCCACAAGCGATTTGTAGTTTGATTTTTCGGCATTAATGATAATTTGGGACACTAATGCACGCATTAGAGCCACGATGACGACGCTCGGAACGACAGCCAAAAATTGT
Source organism: Drosophila grimshawi (assembly GCF_018153295.1). Lineage (NCBI taxonomy): Eukaryota > Metazoa > Arthropoda > Insecta > Diptera > Drosophilidae > Drosophila > Drosophila grimshawi. The sequence goes on from NW_025062900.1 coordinate 26,026,363, forward strand.
TTTGGTCTTGTGGCACGTGCGCCTTTGCCGCCTTCTTTACTTTCCAGACTCGAAACAGCAACAGCAACAACAACAACTCGGAGTTATGATGAATAAACAAACAGTCAAGAGAATAAAATGAAATAATAATAATAATTTTTTGACAACAATTTATGCGGCCATTAACAGACGCAATACAACGTGTTTATTTGAGCATTTCGCAAATACAAAATATGTTGCAAGGCAAATGAAAAATACAAATTCAACGAAATAAATAAATATTAATAGCTTGAAAATCAATCAAAAATTCAAAGCATGCCAGCCGAGTCACCAGTCGCAGTTTCTAGTGCAAAAATCGCTATAACTGCTAATAAATTCAAACACCCACGAAATATTTACTGACTGGTGCTGCCTGAACATTGACAAAGTGTTTTTGCTGTTTGTCTAGGCCATGTTTTGTTACGACATGTGTGGGCGTCTTAGGGCCTCACTGGGTCATACTTGGTCCAGGGAAAGTGACTAACTTGAAGCTGAATTTTGAAGTCAGGTTTTGTGATAACAAACTGACGAACTTATAACTCAAAAAAGAAAATTATTCCTATAATCTTAGTTCTATATCTTTGTTATTTAATATATTCCTAAGGCGTTCTCAATTTCTAGTCTAATCAGGTTCACAACTGCTTTTGAATCTCTCTTAATATTCTCCATCGGTTAACTACACTCAAGACCTATTTTTTAGCCGTGAACACAATTAAGCTTACACCTGCTTGTCTAATTGAAACGTTTGCCTGACAGGCCTTCAAGAGCCAACTCGCCCCCATAATTTAGTCTGCGCGCAAATTATTTGACATGATTCAACAAAAATCATAAAGAAATAAATTACTTGCATTTGGTTTGCTTACTCGAATAAACTGCAGCTCAAAAATACCTAACAAGTTTTTTTTTTTTGTGTGCTTTCGGTTAAACACAATTTAATACTTTTAATTATTCTGACTGCATGTTTTTCTAATTACAATGTACTAAATATACTATGAGTATGTAAGTGTATACTATGTATCCGCAATTTAATCATTTCCCAGTTTCCGTGAAAAAAGAAAAACAAAACCAAAAAAGCTAACCAACTCGGCGTTACTAATTACATTCGCGCCAATGTTAATTTGTTACAATTTCCGGAAATTCGCTAATTTATTTTTTTAACATTTTTATTAGTGGCATAAATTCTATGCTAATGTTGTTGTTTGTCATTCTCTGGGTTTGAGTTAAACTTCCTTCTCAGTTGTTTTTTACACATTTGAGGCGATAAATCCATTTCAGTTATGTTCACACCGAAGGGCTCATAAATATATAGCGATGTTAGAGTAGTTTCTTTTGTACTTACGAGTATATGTGATTAGCTAAACTTAATTTATACATGTAGACCAGAGTAGTTAAACTAGTTTGGTCTTCTTCTAGACTCTAAATCAATACAGGTAGATATTGATTGGAGCTGTAAATTTATGTGACAAAATGTATTATTATAATAACATCGATATTTTAGTAAATCATGCAATTATTTAATTTGAGAATTTAAAATAATGTGCAAAACATTTTGTACTATAATTATATTAAATTGGGCTCAATTATTTTAATTTTTCTTAAATCGAGTTAATTTTTATTATTATTATAATCAGATCTGTAAAAAAAACCGATTTTTTTTGACAATTACTGTCAAAAAATAAAACTATTTGTACATTCAGTTATATTTTCAATATATTATTATTTTTGATATATCGAAATTGGTTTAATCTAAGTAATGACACATAACTTAAAATCATATCTGGTCGTTGCAGTTGAAAATTCAGTTAGTTGATAACATTTTTGGTGTTTAAGCTGTGAGCTTAAAGAGAGGGAGAAAGAGAAAGAGCGAGCCATGGTAAACACAAACGAAACTTCCGCTGCAACTTGCAACACATAATTACATGGCATTTGAAGCTCCAAGCTCCATTTGAGCTTCCCGTTTTGAGGGTGCAGTCTGCAAATTGACTACCCCTGACCAGCCTCACCCTCAGTTGCATTATTAATTGCTGCTTTGATTTATCTTAGAAACAGGACAAAATGGGAGGAGGTCACATTTTCCATTACGTTAAACTCGCAAATGTTTAATTGTGGAAATGAGAAATATGCGGAAGCGTTGACGATTCCGCTAGAGCAATGTTGCAGCACCGACTGCACTTGTCGCATCACTTGATGCCAGGCCCGTGCCCGTCCCCTGACCCCATAGCCATACCCACACAAATACTCAGAGTCAGACTCATCCATAGACGCATAGACCCACACCCACATCCTCACCCCTCTTGTTGCTGACACTGTCACTGGCATTGTGGCTGTCTAGCCATCAGCATCTGTAGCTGTCTGTTCCAGTCGCACTCGCCCTGCCACTGTTGCTTCGCCCCGTCTCCTCACAGCTCTTCCCTGCCCCACCTAAATGACACAAAAATATGGGCTTAACCGGAAACGGATGTATTATCTGCGCTAACTGCGCTGCGCTGCCTCGGCTCGGTCTACAGCTGTAGCTCGAGACTCGAGTTCGGGTCGTGGAACTAATAGAATATTATAAATATGTACAGAGATATGTTTGTACTGCGCACATACATATTTATATATGTATTTATACATAAATGTGAACCTGTAGCCAAGCGCCTTTCTGACCCACGCCTGAAGCTGACGTCTCTGCTCATCTGTATCTGTATCTGTATCTGTATTTGTATCTGTATCTCTATATCTGTGCGACTCGTTCGTTACGCTTCCGTGGGCTTTTTGGGTTGTGCTTTTTGCGGCTCGAACCGAACAGTTTCATATTGCTTTGGCCCTCGCCTCGACATGCAAAATCCAACTGTGCTCTAACCCCCTCCTTCCTCATTGTCGCATTAGTTTGTTGCATGTGTGTCATATAGCCGGACAGCGGTAGCTCTGGTTTTCCCCCCACCTTCCTCCACGCTACCTGCTCGACTGCATTCGCTTGCATGTCGTCCCGTTTGACGAGCACTTGCTGCAGCGCTTTCACTTTTACAAGTTTTTATTTATTTTATTGTTTTTATTTTTAGTTCAAGAATTCTAGCCGTGCATTGACCCTCAACTAGTAGATTCCGAATATTGTTGTAATGTTGAGCCAAAAGCTGATAAATATCAAACTTGTGTATTTATTATTCTTTTATGCTAAGAAAATAAATAGGGAAATAATATGAAAAATAGAAAAATTGGCAACAATTTTTTAGAAGGAGACGGACCTTCGTCCGATTCAGATTCAGATTGTGGATGCCCAGATATCGAAAATACTTTCGACTCGAAATATTTATTCGCATAAAGTGTTTTTATAATCAAATTCTATATAGATATATTTATTTATGAATCAGAACAATTGCTCATAAATTAGTCCCAATTGGTATGTTTTTAATACCACTTTATTTCCAATACCTGATTTTCAATATTAATTGTCATAAATATATATAATATAATATAGGCTTGGTATCTGTTTGGATGGTTAATATAATAGAGCTATACGATAATTAGATTCATTTAAAAAAAAAAAAGAATCTATTAAGTTTGAGAACAATCCAAGATCAACGAAATATTTAAAGTTAACAATTTGATTGAAAAGTCTTACGTCCAACAAAAGCTGATGATTTTAGGGTGGCATTGCAAGCATTTTGACGTAAGAGTGAAAATATTTCATCAGCTGCAGCTGCCTCTCTTTCAGTTGGAAATGAAAAAGCATTTGCATGAGTTTAGCAGGATCGTGGATAAGCAGCAGCAAACTGATTGAGTCATTTTTGTAGACAATGCCGCAACCGCTGTCAGTGAAAGTGATCGTGATACGTGATGGAGGCCGCAGATGCGGCGGTGCACGCATATCTCATAGATACATTCTTTTCTTATTTTTATCCTTTCTATCCGCGGCACTCAAGCGATCAGCCAAATAACAACAAACATTGTCGAGCGGTTGAGTTTGAAAATAGGGAGAACGAGGCAGTCGTTGTCCTTATTATCGCTGCATCCATTGTGGCTACTTTGTTAGGTTTGATCGTTGCTACTTAGCATTTTCCCTACTGATTTTTGTTGCTGCTGTTGCTGTTGCTCTTGATTTGTGCATGCTTCACTGCATTTGCTGCTGCCAAGAGAGGGTCATTTGTATAACACCATTGCTTAGTGATGACACTCATGCGAGGCAATGCGAAACATTTGGCCAGCAACTATTTCTAATCAATTGAAATAAATTTCTAAAATTACACAGATGCCTAAAATATTATGGTCACGGTTACACCTGAGCCGATAATCCCCAAAAAAGCGATATTTCTTCAAGCTTAAAGCTTGTTGGTAACTTTTCGCCTCCCAAAACCGATATTCCTGATGAAGTAATCGTATACCATATATGCATCTCACACAATTTGAAAGCTATAGTCACCGAAAAGTGTATTGCTAGTATTGAAAGATATATATATACCCTCTATGATCGCCGATTTAATTTAAGAGTTACAGTTATCAAACTTGGAAGGCAGATTACTAAAAACATCCTCTAATATTAATTTTCGCTGTTAGTCCCGAATTCAGATGGATTTTGCTAATAAAAAATACGAGGATACAAATTGTGGGCTCGGGATAGATTTCCATCAAGGTAACAACTTGAGTGACCATAAGAACAGAAGGCAAAGTTGATGCTGTCAAAATTTTAAGTTGACCTGCTAACAAATGTTCAATTGGAATCCGAGACGCTATTTGGATATAGTTTATCCCTATGAGCTGCCACTGCATCACTTTCCTGGAAGGCCAGAAATGCATCCAGAACCACCGCATGAGAGATACTTCCGCCCTTTGCCGCCTTATGTACAGCCCAATGCTCAATCGCCGCCTGGTGAGAATGCAGGACAAAGTCACGTGTTGAGCTTTATGAGACGCTGTTATCTATTGGCCGTCACTTATATGCTGATCTCCGTTATTCAGCGGCTCCTATTTGCCCTGATAGTTAAGCAAAGAGACATATATATGCTGCCCGGCTTTATCTGCTTGGTGCTGGCCTTCTTCTTGCTGCTGTTGCTAACATTCTGCCCGCGGTTGAGCTCCAAGCGGTGGATCGGCATTGTTTTTTTCACGCTCTTCGTGGAGACAGTCACCTGGGGATTGGTACTGTTGCTTCCCATGCGGTCGCCATGGAACATCATGATGGCTATAGTAGCTGCCGTAATCGTGTTAGTATTGTGCTATGTTGCGGGCGCCTGGTTGCCCATGGTTGTGCTGCCCGGCGAATTGACGTTGGCCTTGATCCTGATTCTGTTTCTGGCTGTGGGATCAATTGTGCTCACATTGTTTATTGTAACAGATGAGGCCAAATATCATACTATTTATTTTGTACTCATTGGCTGTGTCATGGTGGTCTTGTCTATATACCATGCCCAGATCGTTCATGGACGACGACACTGGTTGCCTATAAATGAATACTTGAGCTGTGCGGTAAGCATTTACATTCACTTCGATCTGTTCTTCATGGTTTGCTATCACATTATTTGGGTGTACAAATGGCGCTAGTGATGTATCAAATAAATGTATACATAATTATTTTTAAATTTATAAGTGAGCCGATTGAAATAATAGCTGGATTAGATTTCGATAAGTACATGGCATAATTAAATACAACCTCCGGCTAAAAAAAAATAAATATGGCGCTAGTGATGTATCAAATAAATGTATACATAATTATTTTTAAATTTATAAGTGAGCCGATTGAAATAATAGCTGGATTAGATTTCGATAAGTACATGGCATAATTAAATACAACCTCCGGCTAAAAAAAAATAAATATAAAGAAATGTCGAAAAGTATTATTCTTTATTTAATAAAATGTTTATTAAATCAGTAAAAATTTCAGAACACTTCATAAATAAAATATTTGCTATATTTAAAAAAATACTTTATAATTAGTTCAACCACATGATATGTGTATATAAATACTCATATAAATGCACATTCAGCTATGTGGCATAAACGCCGCAAGGCTTTTTTTCAATAGATGTGATTTAGATCTTAAGTTCAAAGCAGTTTCACTTTAAATGTCAGTTCAATAATAATTTGTATAAAGTTGCAACAAAATTCATTGGTTGAACTAACAACAAAATGCTTGGAAGATTTTCTCGCGCACGGCAACCAGATCAACAACAACAACAACAACAACCACAACAAGAACCACAACAACAACAGCAACAGCAAAATGTTATTTTTATGAGTAGATCTGGATTGACGATGCAGAGAGAACAGAATGACAACGTTGTTGTGATAACGGTAGACGATGATGAGATGAAGTTATTTATTCGCAAGGTATATCTGTACGCAATTAGCTTTATTTTGACCACTTCCTGCATCTGGCTGATCATCTCGATAACCGAATACAACTTCAACCGGGACGTACCAGTGCCCTTCTTCGTGTGGCTTATGTTGGCATTCAGCTTTATGGTTATACTGCAATGCTGCCCGAATACGCGGTACATCTTCCCCATCAACTGGACTTTGGCGATCGGTATAATTGTCTTCATAACGCTGGCAGGGGCCTGTATCATGCACGTGTATTCCCCATTAACAGTGGCGATAGTACTCACAGCAGCCGGCCTTGTGGTGATATTGTTGCACCTTTTTGGTGCCTTGTGCCCTCGGAAAGCGCTTCCGAGCAGCCTAATAACTGGCTGCTTAATGCTTGTATTGCTAGTAGCTCTGATTGTTTTCATGGTGCTCATGTTGTTCATTGAAAGTCCGGTCTATGCACTTGTCTTTTTCATCCTGCTGTTCTGTGTGATATGCCTCAGTATACCCTACCACGCGCAATTTATTAACGGACGCTTACAGATTGTGCCACTCCTTGATATGCTGTGGTGTGCCCTCACCATTTACATTGATTTTTTCATGCTCTTCTACTGCATAGCCTTTTTTTACATATTCTACTTTCAAGTGAACAATCAATCAGCGGATTAACTTTGAAATCAGATATCATATGTAATATGTAAAAGAAATGAAATATGAAAATTATCAAACATTATCATCATTTTATTTCTAATACAGTTGCAGTAAAATATAAAAATCGAATGTAAATATTATACAAAATCAAATGTATATGCTATTTTATGGGTATACCATTACAATTTGAAAATACAAGGAGCTTTTGAAACTATTATCAACTGAAAAACACAAAAATTTTCCATTATGATATTTGCAATTATGTCGAGTTGTAAGTGTTGAAGTTAGCCAAAATCACATGGAGTCCATAGTGCCGGATGTCTATGGCATGCCGCCCGATATGACCATACGCCACGGCTTGAGGATCTACGTGCTGAGTACGCTGTGTGCCGCCTTCGCTCTGTTGCAGTGGGCGATCATCGGTTATTTTTCGGACTGGCGCAAGTACAGGATGCCGCAGGTGCGATATGGCTATTGGCTGATGGCCACCTTCTTTGGCATCTGTGTTCTGTCGTGCACGCCTATAGGACGCAAGTTCCCCTGGAATGTGGCCCTAATGCTGATCATTGTGGAAAGCTCAACGCTCTACATTGCCATGGAGCAGCAAAACACAAAGGGTCTGCTGGTCAATCTGTATGCGGGATTGCTTGTTTTCGCTTTAGTTACTGCCTCGATATTCTATGGTTCTTACTTTCCCATGCGTTGGGTGCCTGGCGATCTGATGTTGAGCCTTCTAGTTGCTACCTCAAATTTAATGCTGATCGCGTTCTTTCTGAACGCTTACATATTTGACAATTTCACTGTGTACACAATTGTACGCAACTATTTTGCAATGACTGCCATCATGATGATCATCTATACGGCAACCATTATACACGATCGCCAGTTTGTAGTGCCCAAGAATGAGTATCTGTTTCTCAGTGCTTTACTCTTTTTTGGACACATGATACTCCACGAACGCGTCTTGGCTTTCTCAGTACACAACGAGTATAATACAGATTGTACACTGTTATATTTTTTATAAAATATTCTACCAGCAAAAGTCAGATAATATGGAATTTTTTATTTAATATTTTTTAAATTTTATGTGATCTGCTTATTTATTATTATTATTAGGGGGGAAGCTGCACCGCGACCTATTTGATCTATTGTGCCCCCTTCTGAGCCTATAGCTCTTCCATCAGCCCCAACTCCCTTACGAACGTGAGGATCTTTGTTGGGTTGAGGTCTTTGCAATTCAAAACATGCGCCCCTAGGATGCTGCTTCTTCTTCTAATTAAGGCGACACATTCTGCCAGGATGTGCATCGAGGATTCCTCCTCTCTTTCACAAAACCTGCAGAGATCGCTACTATATAATCTATGTGATCTGCTTATTTACATGTATTTAAATTTGTTTTTGCTCCATATCAAGAAAAGAAAAAATTATAAATCAAAAATCAGATGATATGGAATTTATTTTTTTTTCTTCTAAAATTATTTAATATTTCTTAAATTTAATGTGATCAGCTTATTTACATTTATTTAAATTTGTTATTGCGCCATATCAAGGAAACAGAAATGTATAAATCCAAATTAAAACTTGCTTAAGGGACATTATTTTACTCATTTCCAAATTGTCACAAAACGGACTTACAACTGCTACTATTTATATCAACATCTCTCCAGCGAAATATCTTCGAAAAGTTTCATTATTGTTGAAGCTCCATTCATTGCGTTATTGTTTCTGTTACGCAAATAATGTACAACTTGAAGAATATATTGTTTTATTTGTATATTGAGCGGGGAGCGCGTGTTACGCGTTTATCGAGGAATGTGCCAGTCTCCGACAATGTAAATCCAATTGATATAAATAAAAACAAGCAACGTAGTATTTCGATTGTTATAGACAGGGATTGTCTGGCTTTTGTTTATACGAACAGTGGACTCAATTGAAATAATTCAATGGGAGTAGCTTACAATTACACAAAGTGGGGAAAGCTGTCAATCAGTTTACACAAAATTAGTTTTGTTTTCGAAGAAATTATATATTTGTATAACTGCACTGGAAGGTCAAACTTATCTGCTCAAATATTAGAATTAAAGCAGACAACATATTTAAATATTTATATATATTTTTCCCTATAATTTATATATTATGTTTTTTTTTTTAATAATTCTCATACGATATCTCTTTATAATTAATATTTAATTTTTATATTTGCACAACTGCTGCGTATGGGAACAGACGATTCATTTTTGACAATTCAAGCTGTGTACATTTTGACAAAGAATGCTTCCTGAATTTTTATTTTTAGACTTTCATATATTCTCTTTTGTAGCCTTATGCAACTTTTACATAATTTTCCAAGTGATATAACGATTATTCACAAAATAACAAAAAAGAAGCACAATAAGCTCGGATAACTCTTTTTGTTTTGTTGTTAATTTAAGAATTGCAGCCAGATAGTGCTTAAAACTGTTTCAGCTGGTTGTTTATAATAAAAGATTAATTTGTAGATAAAGAAATTATTCGAATTTATGTAAATACAAAAATGACCGAAAATACTAATTGACACGGAATACTACAACAACGTTTCATATTTGAAATGTGCAAAAATATTGAGAATCTCATATATATATTTAATAATTATAATGGAAGTTTCTTTAGCTAAAAGGAAAACACTTATTTCCATTAGATCTCAAGTGTTGCCCATACCAGAACTCAAGCTCTAACTTCGCTTATGAGTTTCACCCCTTCGGATATTTCGAGGGACACACGGGCATCGATTTAAACTGGATTAAAAGAGTAGCTACAATACTTAAAAAATTTACATAAAGTATCTCCTGCCTCAATTGGGCGCCGCTCTAAGCTGGCGTAACTGAATGCTGGCTCTTAAAGTGGGAAACTGGAACAGGATTAATAGGCTCGCCGATGGGCGCTCGCCGCCTCGCTGTCCAAAGGCAAACAACAAAGCGGCAGCTGGCGCAAAACAAAGGATGCCAAGGCGTTCGCGAGGTGGCGAACAATGGCCAAGGCATTAGTAGTAAGAGCGCGATTCCGATCCCGATCCTTATGCCGATCCACTTAAAGTCCAAGCGAGGCGAATAACGAAAAAACATTAACAACAATGTAGAAAACTCGTTATGAGTCACACAAATCTCCGACTACGGCCAAGGAAACTAAACGTCCAAGCTGCGAGTGTGTGTGTGTGCAGCTATTTAGGGCATTGCTTTGATCAACCCCTCCACCCAACCCCCACCCAAACCTTTTTGCTGAGCGTCGTGGCGGTCAGTCGCGAAAACAATCAGCGGGCACAATGCTGATTATGACGAACATAAGAATCCCTATGACTATGTTTACGTTGATGCGTTGAGATTGAGAAGAGCAGACAGAGGGAGGTTCGGTTAGAGGGAGGGCCAGCAGCCAAGCTTATCGTCGTAATTTAGCTTTGGAAAAATCTTGCACGAAAATCGTGGGAAATTATCCAAAAGCGCATATCGAATGCAATTAAAGGGCCGCGATTCGCGGTGGTTGCTAACACGCAACGGCACGCAATGCCACGCACTTGGCACCACCATCAACACCACCATCAACAGCAGCAGCAGCAGCAGCAGCAAATGTATGATTGTCATTTGGGGTGGAAATGCCAACGCGGAAAACTTGGCCATCATCATCAGTAAAAGCTGCGCGCATTTTCTATAATTTTCACCCCAAAACATTGGCCGCTTGTTGCGCGGTCAGCGAAAGGAAACAAATTCATGATTTACCTTTCCGGTGACAAAAACTGCGCTGCGGAAGTGTTGCAACTTGAAACTGGCGTCGCTTACCTCTCGTAACGACTTTGCGTGGTACTCCAGTAGGTAGGCGGCAAACGTGGGAAAGTTTTGCAGGCAACAGGCGGCAGGCAGCCCAACGCCTAATGAAATGCAACAAAATGTGTCAGTCCTTTGTGATTTGTGCGCCCTGATAAAGGCAAAGGTGGCGGAATGTAAGCGCCCAGCAAAAACATATGTCACTTATCGGAAACTTCAGCAATAAAAGTAAATCACTGATCTCAATCTCTAAATAAATTGATGTTATTTAATCAACAATAATAATAATAATAATAATAATCCAATGCCAGCGTAAGTGAAATTAACGAAAATTAAAATTTGGGCATTATTGAACTTAATGCTCATATGACAGTTTTTAATTTGATGAGCAATCCAATCAATCTTTTAACCTACATAAATCTAATTCTTAAACTAACACGGACGCTTCCAAAACATATTTTTCAAATGCATATTTGAAATTAGACATCTTAAAAATAAGGAAAAATAATATTTTGAGTGCAGAACTCAGGTGTTTTTAATTAAATATTTATTATTAATTTTTATTCTAAATCTGTTAGATGACAGTCAGCAAATTGTGTACATACGATGAACATAGTTTCTTAACTAATATATTAAAATTATTTCAAATTTATTCACTTCGCTAATATGCTGCAATTACTTAAAATCGAAGTGAGAAAAAAGTGTTGAGTGCAAAATTTCATATAATCATAACTCTTGCAAATTATTATTATTACCAAAGCTGCAGTGTGCGCGTTATTAATTATAAAAACAACAACAAATTCAATACTCTTTGAATTTTCTTTGCCAATAGATAGAGTTCTAACACTTTTTTGTGATGTTTCTTCAAGCACTACTATAGTTTTCCTACTGTTTACAGAAGCAAGAAATTATTTACATATCATAATATTTTACAAAGAAATAAAAAATCAAAAGATTTGAGTCCAATCACTCCTATTATTTTCAGCGCAACTGCATATGGACATGCAATTCTTTCGCAAGCTGTCATACCTCAAAAATTACAAAGCGCTGCAAATCTACAAAGAGCCATTAGTCAACCTTTGAGGATGAGACTGAGGCTGAGTTTGAGGCTCGGCCCCAATCTGTTGTCGACTGGTCGTTTTTCCAATGTTGACAAACTGCCGCAAAAGGTCGACTGGGGTGGGAGGGAAGGTAAAGTTCGTGATTCTGCGTCGACCATTGGCAATTGGTTTAGCATCAGCATCAGCATCAGCATATCATTGACAGCGTTCTCTGCTTAATGCGAAATAATTACAACTTGTTCGCACATCATTCTTCTGAGTGAAGAGCTCAGAAGATGAAAAAATGTATCTGTCAGCACATTGTCTGTCCTCGACACCATATTCGTTTTCCTCCTCCTCCCATCAGCCCGTTGGAGTGTCGGCTTTATTTGTTTGCCAAATGACGAATGTGGCCGCAGATGATGACGAAAACTTCACTGTAAGAAACGAGAAGGCGACACTTGCTTCATTTATTTGTATTTTTCAGCAGTGGGCGCAAAAAGTCGGCAAAATTTCAAAGTCGACATCATTAACACCAATGCGCCATTTTGGTTAACCACTTCGATGGAGCCGATGAGTCGCTGGAGTCACCGAAGTTGCTTGAGTCGCGTTGCTGTTGATTGATGTGCATGCGAATTGAGCTGAGTTTCTACTCGCCAACATTGTGGCAGTGCCGGATTGAGTGAGTTAACCAAATTGGTGAACCAGGCCAGCTGGTACCGTCTGCTACCCTCGTGGAACGCCCCAAGGGTGTGTAGCTACCGTCTGTTGTTGTTGTTATTTTAGTGTCGTTCGTCTATGCTAATTTGTTATTTTAAACATGCTTGTTTGCTTTTCCAATGAAAATATTGACAAAAACGTACTGCTGTCAGGCCATAGTAGAAACTACTGCAACACGGCTAACACCTGAGGCAAAGATATTTTGTATGCGTATGTTTGTAAGTATATGTACAGTCATGCTGTGGGTAACGGCAACAACAAACAAGCAAGCCAATTAACGCAAAAGATACAATTTGAATTCGTAATGAATTTCGAATTGAATTTTTTGTTGTTTTATTTTGCCAAAACGTTGGGGAAAATTAATAAACAAACAATTAAGGCGAAAAAGCAATGGTATTCTAAAATCATAATTCTCGTTGAATGCAAAACTGAAAAGAAGTAGAAGAGATACTCTTTAACAGTAGTTGTATGAGTATAGTAGTAACTAATAGCTACCGTATCGCATTACATAATAATTATTAGTATAAAGATAATTGATATATTATTAATACAGAATAACTACTCGTATTCTTAACATCGATTAGCTAGTAAATTATAATTGTTATATAATTAATGGAGAATTTATTTTGAATTTATTAAATCCTTATACTCAAAAGCAATACCATTTTACAATGAAAAACCAAAGTTATCTATCAATGTAGTTCTATAACATTTTAATTTTAAATACCAAGTAAATACCCTACCTGATAGATTTGACAATTTAACTACGAAAAAATGTTTCATTTTTATGTTCAGCCAACTTAAAATATAGTAATATTAATATTAGGTGCAAGGGAAGGTTAATCAAAAATAATCAAACTTTCTGATTGCATTTTTTAGAATGTTTTACGTTAAATATAATTGCAATTGTATTTAAGAATTTCTGTTTCAAGTATTCCCGTCAATTATAATTGTGAAAGTCCTATTTCCTGTCCATTAAAGTACCCTTAACCCAAAGCTATGCAATTTTAAAGTCATATTACACACAAAATATGAATAATTGTTCTATGATTGTCCGGTGAAGTGTCCGCTCTCATAAACTTGCAACTTGTTTTTTTGGCTAACCTCATTATTCACTTTCCTTTGTAGTTTTAAATATTTTCTTGAGCTTACCACGTTCTTGGCAGCACACGGGCGGTCCAGTCAGAAGCAAAAAACTGGGTAGAGAGATAACACGTTTTTACCCCAATAAGCTATAACTCAACACACTAATTATGAGTTATGAAACAAAAGGGTAAAAGGCACAAACGCAAAACCAATTGCACATTGACTTCAACAAGTTTTGGGCAAGGCTCATAATCGAGTTAGAGTTAGACAAAACCGGACCGCAACTGGATGAGAAAACTAAACTAACTGGTTGCTTGCACAAATATTAAATTACCACAAATTTGTCGGCGCAGCCTTAATGCAATAATTAAAATCAAGTTGGCAAGAAGTAGAACAGTCGACAGTTGCAGATCCAGAAAACGGAAACCCAAACCGAACCACCAATTGAAAGGGCCTAACCCCAGACCCAGACAGTCAGACAACGCATCGGCTTCCGTTCAAAGTCATGTAACTTATTTCTTGTTACGCTTGAGAAATTCCTTCTTTTTTGTTGCTTCTTCATCCAGTTGACATTGAAACTGAAGTTGCAATTGTAACACAAAACTGAGCTGAGCTCAAAACTAACCCAAATAGGTTTCGGAAGCTGCGGTCGGCACCCCGAGACAGTTAGCTGGTAGCTGTACGTATAGGACAGACGCCCCTTTTGGTCACCCAGCGAACGGCGACGATGTGCCAAATGTGTTTCCAATTTGTACGCGCTGCTCTTTATCCTTATCACATCGAGTGGCACTCGTGAGAGAATTCGGTCGACTCAACCGCAAGTCGAATGCGGTGACATCCTTTTAATGCAACACCACCTCAGCAGGCGTCCCCGTATACCCGTTTTACTGTGTCCCCGTCTCCGGACCACCCCTCGCCCAATGTGAATTTTAATTATGCTTGACAATGGTTACGGAATTGATTCTCGATATTTGATCATTCGCTGCGGTTAGTTAACGCTCTTTAGCCACCAAAATCACCATGAGAGAGTGAGAGGGGAGAAATGCAATGCACACGACCATATCCATATGAAATTACAATGAAACAAACACTTGAGTTGCATTTCCGCAACTAAATGTGATAATGGGTCGGCAACGTAACTTTGGGGCGTCAGAGGCTAGTAACAAACGCAACCGAGGTGTAGCAAGTCTTGGTCCTTATTAGCTGCCGCATGATTTGCATAAGTGTGTGTGAGAGTTCTCAACAGACCCTGGAGACAGTTAGTTTTGCGTTTAATTTATGAGTGCAACATTTATAAGGCGCAACTATCGCTTGCATACATATGTAAGTCATCAAAAGTCTTCATATTAATATTAAGAATTTTACTTGAATCTATCAAAAATTAAATACATTTTTAAACTTGATATTTTTCGCTAAAATTAACAAATATTCCATGTATATGTTGCTTAAGTGAATTAATCAGAACCCGTTGTTCAAGATACCATAAATAATGATAATAAATAATGAGGTAATTTTTTTTAATAACCAGTTGCTAGAGATATCAGAAACAAGAATGATATCATGGTATAAGAAATCCAACATATGTTCCGTATGAGAAAAAGTTGAATAAAAAATGTAAGAATAAGAAGTATATGAATTGAAAATTTTGCTTATAACCAAAAAAACGTATCACAGAAATTCTAAATATGGAAAATATATAAAATGAGCGCAGTCAATGTAACCTTAAACTATATTATGAGCGAATAAGCTTTAAAAATACCATGAATTGCAGTTAACTAATATTTAGATAGATAATATCAAATAATATTTAAGCAAGTGATAAATTCTGATCATTTTCAAATTGGTTTAAACCATAATAACTAAGAGATGGAAAGGGAAGAATTTATTTGTTCTCAATTATGTACATTTTTTACGTTAACAGTAATTACATGTTGTCAAAATTAATAACAATCACAATAAGTATGTATATTATCCATATGTATATTTATTTATGACAAATTAGTTTGCTACCAAATTCATAATTCAGCGATTCGATATTGAAATATTTATTTTCACATTGCCAACGAATTGAATTGAATATTGACTACTTCCTTGTAATAGGTCCTCTTCGCTTATATGGCCTGACAATGGACACTACATAGATTTATTAACATATATATATGTGCACCTAGTAAAATCTACTGTTAAAACTCATAAGCATTTGGCAGCGTTGGCTAAAACCAGAAAATCAGGTAGTGCTTAGTGAAAGTCTCAGTGTTGTCCAAACGTCAGCCCCGATAGGGAAAACATTCAGCCACTAGTCAGTTAGTTTGAGGTTGAGTTATGAGGCTTAGTGCAGTTCGTGGAAAATTGTAGAGTACACAGAGCCGTCATACTGTCTAAGATCTTCCACTTGAGCGGACACAAAAACAGGTACCTGAACAAATATTTCACCTACCTGTTAGCCCAAAAAGGAACGCCTAAAACTAATTGAGACCGCCCTCATTGAATAATTTTAGACATTTTTTCCATTGTCTTGCTGCAAAGATTTTATTTTTATTTGTATTTTTATTTTTGTGAACTCTGCAGACAGATCGGTGCCTGGATGGGGTAATGATGATGTATGGGTAATTTGAATGATTAATGGAGTGCGCTTTATGTCTGTGTTCCGGTTGCTCAGGGGCTCCGATTGAAGGTCGTGTGTTAGTGTGTGGCATGCGTAAAAAGGATATCGTGGCCTTAGGTATGGAATTTAATTAAAATATTTTTATAGTAGCCCAAAAATATAAGGTGTGTAAAAGTATTTATTGAGGTCTGGTAAAGGTGTAAGGGTAAATAAAGAAAAATTATAATTACTTTAAAGTATATTGCAAGCACATTGACAACTTTCAATTGCGTTCAATCTGTTGATAATCCAAAGATAAAATAATTTAAATTATTGTATTCGCCAAAAGCCATATTAAAGGCCATGAAGCTTTAAAAATACAAAAAATTTAAAAGTTACTTACAAATATAAAAACTCACTTAAAATTTATAGTACTCATGGGAGTTGAGGCCTCGAACTGTCGTTATCGTTATGAACTATCTGAACGAGCGCAGTACTGATGCGACTAGCATTTTGAGTTGGGAGGGGATTCTGTAGTCGGGTGACCAAAAAGGCGACACATCCTTTGCTGGCCATAATCACCACACAATCAGCCAACGGATGGACGAGCACCAATGCAGCGGATGGCAAAAATTAACATTTTTTTAATGAATTACGTAAAACACAGAGAAAGAGACAGAAAGAGGAAGATAGCTATTGGAGTAAATGAGAGCAGCATATAACGCAATGTAACGTAACACAAAACGCATTATGTCATATCGCTGATTGAACCAACCATCCGAACCAAACGAGCCAAGCGAACCGGGTGAATATTGGCGAAATGTTGGCCTAGAACAAAAGGCCGGGGTCTGGGCCTGGGCGAGGGAGAGGGCCAGGCGGCTGCCCTGTGGTCATTAAAATTTTATATTTTAATTTGATTTTCCTGGCCCTGGCCAAAAGCATGTACATGGCAATAATAATCATCATGTAACGAGTTTGAACTCGGGGCTAAGCGGATCAGCGACGCGAACGGCGTTAAAATTGGCAAGTCTTCTTTTGCTGCTCTCCATTTTATTTTTGCTGCGATCTACTTAGCGGATTACGGCGAACAATTTAATAATGCCCATCTATCTATTTGCCAAGCCTAAGCCCTGATTCAGATTGAATAGCTAACTTCCCCCCTTTTTGCACACCCCTGCAAATCAGTCGAGGCGTTTCCATTTCGCAATTCCCATTCACAATTGGAAGCAGCGGCGGCGAGTTTTCTTTTGAGCCACAAGCAACTGCAACGCGTGCATCAATCAATTGTATCCGAAAGATGTGTGTATCTTTGTATCATTGACGACGTAGCGTAGTGTCTTCAACTCCTTTTCGAGAACATGTGCGGATTTATTTCTTTCACTTGGGTCCAATGAATGCGCGGCTTATTCGATTATGTTGTGCAGCCGCTTTCATTTCCTTTCAACGCAATGATTGAGCGCGAGTTATCATTCACGATTTTAGGCGCACCGTTGACACAAAAGGGAGGTGACCTCGTAGCTCTTACCTCGTCCCTCGTCCCTCGCACCGAACATAAGAACAGGAGGACGCACATTAAGTGCAAGCGGTTTAAGCCACTCCAAAAGCCGCCAGCAAGCGGATGTGTGAAGATAATTGTCAAGGCGGTCTCTGTCGACTTGGAGTTGTGATATTGAGACCCCTTTTCATATTTTTTATTCCATACAAACATTTTTTCTTTAATTAAATAAAAAAAATTGAAATGACAATTTTGCTAGGGCTTCCAATCAACTCAATGTGGCATTTTAAATTAATATCCATGGTAAAAGGCAGCTGCACTAATATAACATAGTTGAATAGAAGCGAGTAAGCGTGCTCAAGAGAATAATTTTATAATTCGAAATATTAGATTACAGATTTTATGAAACAATTGTGCAATATTCAATAAGTGTTTAGATTGGTAAATATATAAATATAAAAAATTTAAGCAAAGTAAAAGCTTTAAATATATTTAGCAATATTGGCCATCAATTTAGTTATTACAAAAAGGGAATAAAACGTTAGATGGTATGTATGTATTAACCTTATTTTTTAAAATACGAAAATATTTCCACCAATCATTTTTTTGAAATTAAACATTTTGCATATTTGTTGACAAAATGGCTGCTGTCAGCCAACAAAATGGCGACGGACGCAGCATCCGCCATAAGTGCGCTGACCCTAAACACATACATATCTATACAAAAAAAAAAAAAAATATATATATATATATATATACATATACATATATATACACTCGCTCGCAGCACACGCAAACACATATTTATAAATATTTACACATTTTTTCCGAGTCCCTTGGAGTTTTGAGCGTTAAAATAAACAAGCCGCCAGCAGCAGCCACATCAACAACAACAACAACAAATTTGTGTTGTTATAAATTATGTTTGCTCAGAATTTATGCGTATATGTATGTACACAAATATATATGCATATATGTGTGTGTGTGTGTGTGCTGTGGTCCAATATTAATACCTCCATAATTAATGAGCCTTTGGCAGAGTCGTGTGCAATATGCATGTGCCAAAGCCACCAACATAATTTCCCCCATTTCCCGCCACCACAAGCGTCTGCATTGCTGCAGCTTATATTAATGGCACCCCCAATGTCCAAAGTATATGCTTGTGTGCGTATTTATTTATGTGCGCATGTGTGTGTGTTTGTGTATGTGTGTTGGTGTTGTGGTTGACAGCATCTGTCAGTTGCCAATGTGCATGGATTTCACATCGTTCGCCGCTGGGCGTTCATAATGTCAACTGTCCAACGGTTTAAATCAACATAACCATCAACTCTGAATACGTTCACTGAAATTGCATAATCCGCCGTCAGGTTGTAATTATTGTGCCCTCAGAAATGGTCCAGCAAAGCTTGGAATTTAAGTAAGGATAGCTAAATACTAAAGTCATAAATAAATAATATATATTTGGAATTACATATTTCTGTTTATTTCAATATTGAAGTCACTTTCATCATAAATATATAAAACAGAAACTTAAAACATCAATTTCTCGATTTCTTTTCAAAAATACGTATTTTCAACTTTGATTGCGGAATCAATATAATATTTAAAAATGGCTTCATAATGTTGGTCGATATATCAATAAATATTTATTTAATACATTTTTTCTCTATCTGTCCAATAAATTATAAAACTATGAATCTTGAAGGCAAAACTTAAATTCATCGATCCAATCGATCCAAGACCTAACCATCATATGTATACAGGTATAATAAATACACATAGTGTATTGTGAAATCATAAGAAAAATCGGATGGTAAAATAAGTTAACAGAAACTCTCTCAGTTGTGGGCCTAACCCCTAAGCAATAAGGAAATCGAGCAATCATTGGTTTTTGCGCATGATAAAACTGGACCATGAGCTATAGCTCCCTTATCAGTTTGAGGCCCAATATATCCAAATGCATATATACATTACATATATACATACAACATAAGAATTTCGCAAATTAATTTATAGCACCAATATTCCACAAACCGAAATGTCGACTTTGGTGGGAAATAAAAACTAATGTGAATAGGCTAGATATACTTTCGCATGGACATGTTGCATTCGCAGCATGCACAGCCAGAGGCAGTTTTACACAACAGCTGGGTAGACGACCTGGCTAGGATGCTGGACCCGGTTCCAGGACACGGACACACAACGTGATGCGATCACAGCAACTGCAACTGCAACTGCATATAAACTCCCCTGGGTGTAATTTCTGCAGAATTTCAGAGAGAATCTTCAGATTTTTCACACCCTCTGCACGGCATGAAGCCTAGCGACAAAGTCGTCTGATTAATCGCCATATATCGATCAGTTCCCGCTCTATACCTATCGCTCTAGGTCCCCGGGCCATTGCAGACTGCCTGGCAGAGAGGCGTTAATGTACCCGGAATTCTGTAGCCAAGGCAGTCCCGCCGTTGCTGTTGTTGTTACTGGGCATGAAGTCAGCACCTGTGCGCATCCTGTGACGTTTCAGGTGTTCACATTAGTCACAAGCACAGACAGAGAGTCGGCGTGAGCAGCGCAGCACACAGGAAGGACAACGACGAGGACATTAACGAGCCAGGCAGTTAGACGCCGCCACCTCTTCGCATGATGCAGCACTATGCATGGTAATTTCATTTGGGAGTGGGGAGAAGTTATCCTGTGCGTATATGACAAATGCTTTTCATGCCCAACTTTTCGACAGTCACGGCCATTTAAAGAGCTCTGGAGTAATAAGCGTGCCTGCTGCAAGGAATATGCCGCATCATCCAGTTACAGTAAATGTATAAAGCTGATTTATGAGTTGATCGAGGCTAGGCTGAGCTCCTAAATGGTCAGATAATCACCCATGTCCTTTTTGGCAGAGTTAGTCATATGCTGGTTAAGCTTGTATATAATGAGGAATTTGAATTTCTTTATGTACTTTGATTTATCCTAGACTTAAAATTTTAAAACTTAAAAATTATTACGGCAATCACAATTATTGAGTTAAATAAAATTAATATACAAAGAGGAATGTACTTAAATATAAAGTGTAAAGTGAATTGTGCACAATATTTAGTAGTTAATTAATATTTATTGTATTTGATATGCCTATGGGGGGTTTCTATCATATCAGAAGACCGAGGGCAGCTGATTCCAAATGCGAACACCATAAGCGAAATTTTGCCAGTCCGATACTAAATTTCGATGCTGACAACGAATTAAATATATATTAATGTTAGAAAATAACTGGATTATAATGCAAATGGAGTTCTTGAAAACAAATTAATCAACTGCATTATGGTATCGAATGTACTACAATTGTCTTGCAATATTTACTAAAGGTTGTATCATAAATTTTTATAAAACATCCTGTATTTTTATAACAAATTCTGATTTAAAAAAAAAAAGCTGTTTTAACGTGTTATTATTAAATTGTAATGGACGTGTTCATATATAATAAACATATTTTTAAAACTACTATGTAGCTTGCCTTAAGCATTACAGTAGCTTCGAATTGTAACCGTTGTTGTTCAGTTAAAGTGAATTCTCTTCGACACCAGGGATATAAAATATTCAAACAGCAAAACTGTGAGTTGCCAAAATTTAAATCTAGTGGGAACCACTTAGGCGATTTTTGGTCAAAGAAATCTGTGAATGGTATAGTCCATTAGTTAAGGTTTAGATAATCATTAACAGTTTGGGAATACTCCAAACATTCCCACTCAATGAAGCACATATTAAAAAGACTCCATGCAGCACATACTACAAAAAAAGATTATTTCAAATTTATGTGCAATTTATAACACATTTTATGTGTATTTTTAATAAGTGACATATTTTCAGCCTAGCGTCCGTCAACTTATGCATAAAATGCTTCACCCCATTGATTTTTTTTATAGATAGAGTATAGATTATACATATTTAAAGTAAGTTGCGACATCGATTTGATTGCGGCAGACGAAATTTAAATTTGTATTTATTTGACTTTTCGAATATTTAATAAGGCAAAGCGCATTTACTAATTAATATTAAAAACAAACAAGTCGGCGGCGTAGTCCCGACAACAACTCATAAAGATTCAATAAACGCGTCACACAAACAGCAACCAGACAGCGACAGGCCCAATTTGGGAAGCCTCTATCACGTCCCCATAATGCCCCAGAATGTTGTCACACTAATGCTTCGGGCCTAAAAATAATCGATACAGACTTTGGCGTTCTGCGGTCCGCCTTAAGTTCTCGAACCGCTTTATCAGCTTCAGTTTTTATTCGTTTTGGCCTTTCAAGTCTCTTTAAGCGGCGCGTTGACTAATTTTCATAAAATAACGATCCATTTTAAATCGAAAAAAGGTGTGAAGTATTAATAAGACGTCAATGAGAAAATGTTAATAGGTGGCTTTTGCCTACATGATCTTCAACGCGGCTGTTGTTTTTTCCTGCTTTTTGGCTCGGCTTCTAGTGTTTTACTTAATCTGGCTTGCTTTTTAAATTTCTTAATATAATTTTACTTTATGAATAGATTCAAAATCCCTGTCGAAATGAAGATTGTAAAATCTCATAATTTAGCTTACTCTTACTTTTAACTCCGTTAAGCAATAGAAAATATTCAATTCGACCACTATACTATATTTGCATTTGATTAAATTATTAAGATTCTTCGCCTAATTATTGGTCGTAATAATATTCAATATTTGTTTTAAATATGTACAAAAATTCGATTTACATTCTGTAGTGCAGTTTCAATAATAAATAGAGGCCAATTAACATAACTCATTTACACAGATGTCCCTCGACTTGGGTAGAGATTCTACCACTAGCCATGAAATATTATACGAAAGCGGTAACTACGAGTACTGTGGTCTCCAAAATTGACACGCAACTAACCACATTTCTCATTTGGTTTCTCATTTGGTTTCTCGGTGTGGTTGATTTGTTTTTAGTATTTTCTTTCTGCTCTTTATGGTGCTGCTTCGTGGCCCATCATCAACTTTAACTTGCACTCGATGTCTCACCTTTCGAATGATTTATTAAAGTGTCATTAGTGCACGAGTGCTCGAAAAATGAAACGAAACCGAAGCCAAAATGGGTCCAACTGACTCTCTTGACTTTGAGTAGTAGGTGAAGTTGATGCCGATGCGGCTGCGATCGGACTGTAGAGTGCGGTAATGAAGTTACAAAAAAAAAAAAAACGGAAAAAAAGAAACAAACGATCGCCGCTTGGAAATGGAATCCGATCGTGTAATGGCTGCGTTAAGTAGTAGAAACTGAAGGGCAGCCTCTTGTAAATTTAAATTAAGCAAGCATTGGCGTCTCTTACTCACGTACACTCTCTGTCTTTCTCTGCATATCTTTCTCTCTCTTTGCCTATCCACTCGTTACCGTTAGCCTGGTGCTACGATCTGTTGCCTTTGACCCAGCGTTGTGGCTTTCATCATGATTGGATCGCCACAACGACAGGCATTGATTTATTTTGAACCATAAAAAGTGCTAAGTTTTGATGTCGAGGCGAGAAAATTAAGTTGTTGTCGCGTTGAAGGAGAGAATTCTTTCCCCCTTTTAACCAGATCTGATAAGGCTCATAAAAGTGACCATCAAAGTTATTTATGACTTAATGTCGTCCATTGATTTTGCCTAGACTTAACAGATCAGCGCTATGCATAGATGTCAATAGTTAATCAGTTGCACATAATCCAGGGCCAGTTGGTGACTTGAATTTAGTGGGAATTGGATTGGTGCATTGGAGAGATGATTGTTTGAAAGTTTTTCCTATCTTGATGATACTTGAACTGTTACATGTAAATGCATTCTTGTGAATGAAGCCCATCTCTATTGCCCGGAAGACGATAAGGTGATAGAAGAGACTTTTAAAATAGCATGACGATTTACAAGAACTACTAGGGTTAATAAAATACATTTCTTTGCAATGATGTTAGTAGTTGGCGATGTTTAAAAATATGTACAAATGATTTTTATTTATGTAACTTAAAGAAACCCCTCTAAATCAGCAAATCGGTCTTTGGAATTCCTGAAATAATTTCCATTCTAAAGTCTGAATTTTAAATAAATTTAAATAAGAAAGGAAATAATATAAATCTAAAATATATTAGGAAAAATAAATAAAAACTTTGAATTCGAGATTCAACACCTGTCATCTTTAAAATTTGAATAGGCTTGCTAAACTATTCAATTCTCTAGTATATATCTCCAGAGAGAAAAGCTTTTCTATATGCAAAGGAAAAAGTGTCAAGTGCAAATATCAGATAAGAATGCGACAAAAACAACGTTATCGAAGACATCGTAAAATCTAATAATAACAAATAATTTCTTTCAAAGAAATTTAGTCATTTTACATAAGCTTTTTTTAACATAAATTCAACAACAAGGTTTACTGCAACAGCCTTTCGGTGTACACCATTATCAAAGATACCCATATAGGTTCCAAGACTGTGGTCATACCCTTGACCGAGACCCATATATATTTATATATATATATATATTGTTGGCTGCTTTGGTTACTTCCCTTTCGTAGACGTGCGATCCAAAATGTTGAACACCTGCGCATGTCACGTAGTTTGTAGCTATTGAGTAGTAATTGACAGCTGGCGAAACATATTCAAAAGTTTTAACACTTTCCGAATCACAAACCGTTTCACGCCGCATTTGAAAGCAATTCAAACAATCCATAAATTTATGATTGTGTATGGGAGATTCAGTGTGAGCGGCCAATCAAATATTTAAATTGATGCTTTTCAGCGTTCTTCATAACTTCATCTTTCAAATTAATCGATGAAATATGTACCAAAACGAAGCGGCGATCGAAGAGACAGTTAGTAGTTTCACTGCCATATATTTCCTGGGCAACTTGTTGCTGTCAAAATAGGCCGGCACCGGGTCCAAATCGGAGATCAGAGTTAGACTATTGGGAAGTAGGGGTCGCGCCGCATGCTGTCTAATGCCTCATAAATAAATGTTTAGCAGTCGCTCAACGAAACTGTAGCGCACAAATACAAATGTCTTTTGAAAATGGATACACGCGCCTAGGCCGGACCCAAACGCTCACCCCTACCCCTGACCCCCGACGGCTTGCAATAGATAGCAGGAATACCCATTGTCAGGGACTGTCGCAGACAGCTGAGGTGCCATCGTGATAACTTCATAACTTACCGCATTTGAATAATTTCGTATGCGCATTTCAATTTCGTCGCACTGAACACTGGACCCAAAAAAAAAAAATGAAAAATATTCAAAATTGGGAGGCGGAGAGGTCGCCTTATAACCCGACTGAAAAATATATTGACAGCGACTAATGCTTGGAATTTTTTACCTTTTTGGAATTTTTAAAGACATTTTTTCTTATTTATGATCTTATGATATAACATTTATTCACAGTTAGTTTGGCTGCTCAGGAATGGCAGCTGAATTTATTAGGTGCTAAAGATGCAATCAACAGCTCTCTTCGTTTGTCAATAGGCAAAATAGAGAAAAAGTTGGGCTAAATATAAACCAATCTGTACAGTCTGCATTTAAAATATATTATCAAATGAATGCCTAAAAATTCGAAATATATATTACAACATTTTTTTTATATCCATACACCAACTATAAAAAC
Source organism: Drosophila grimshawi (assembly GCF_018153295.1). Classification (NCBI taxonomy): domain Eukaryota; kingdom Metazoa; phylum Arthropoda; class Insecta; order Diptera; family Drosophilidae; genus Drosophila; species Drosophila grimshawi. Next base: position 26,051,662 of record NW_025062900.1, read on the forward strand.
AAATTTTTTTTCTTAGACATAAAAAAAAGCGACAGTTAAAAATAAAAATTGTTTGAGAAACAAAAAGCTAAAATTTTATAAGCATTTTTTACACCAGGAAAAGTACTGCAAAAAAAAGTGATTTAACGAAATAAATGAATAAAAACAATGCCTTAAAATGTGGTGATTGGCAGTAACAAAACCTACTTCAGTTAGGCGAAACAGTTACAAGATGTCAATGGAGCTCATTAAATTTAAATCGCTACCAACCATAGGTAAGCAGCAGCAAGTGGCCTTTGACAAACGAGCCAATTTTGGTGTCGATGTTGATAAATAGTAAGAGATTAGGTTAATGGGCATCAAGCCGATACTAATAAATACATATTATTACTAAGCTGTCTGTCCAAAATCTCCAGAGGCACTTTAAAACGGGTCTTCGCATGCCAATTCTAATATAAATATTTAAATTTAAGCCGATTTTAAACGATGACGCATGAGTTTTGCACAGATGCGATGAAGTGCTCTAACCAAAAATATTTGTAAAGCCGTTAGTGTTAGACAATGCCTTCGACTTTGCCAAAATGCGTTTTGCTTATTAATATATTTACTTTAATAATGGAAATGCTATTAACGATTTTTTTTAAATCAAATATTTAATTTGTTTTAAATATTTAGAAAAATAAATTACAAAGTTTTATTTATATGCTTTGCTGTTGTAACTCGCTAATTGTGATATTCTCGAGAGTTAATTATTAACTTTTAATAATTTTTCGAAAATTTATGAGCATTTTTCATGATTTATGATTATAAATATGTGTGTGATTCACAAACCGTTACAGTTTTTTATTTATGCGACAATAATAATAATGAGCATACATATATAAAAATTGTTTATAATTTGTTGTTGCTCTCTTGTTTGTAATTAATGTGCGCTCATTTATAGTCGTTGATTTTTTTTTGTTTTACAACTAACTTTAAACAATGAGCTAAGCGTCAGAGGTTTAAAAAATTGATAAAATTATAATTTTGGATCACTGAGAAACAAATACCCTCTATAGTTATAGTAATCGATTCATTCCCAAAATCCTTTAAATACATATAGAGTGGTAGTAAGTATATCAATATTGAAGTCATTAAGAGATGATTCGTCATTACTTTACATGTTCTGTGCCAAGTTTACAACACCTTTTAAAGGGTATTTAAGAAATATATATGAAAACATGTTAAACTGCCTCACTAAACTTGTTCAATAAACCGCAACGAGCCGAGGCGAAGCGAAGCGCTTGCTGGACAACTGGTAAAAAAAAATTATGATCATTAAAATATGCTTTGATAGTCATCGGGCAGCCTCACAGTTTCATTTTAGTATTAGTATTTGTTTTTTTTTTTGTTTATTATTTGTTTTATTTTGAAAAATTAGCATATAAGCAGCATTATCCAGATATTGTCACATTTGTTTTTGTCTAAGCTTTAGTGCCCCTGTGTGGCTTTTGGGTGACATTATTAGCACATTAACAGCTACGTTGTCATGGCGCCATAAAGACGCAGCTAGGGTGGCTTAGTTGCGCAGATTCACCAATGTGCAAAAATAAATCTGTTTAAATTGGAATCTACTCTAGTCGAGCAAGGCAAAAATTTATGGTTTAAGCGGATATGTAATTATCAATTTTAAATCACACTAAAAAAATGTATATACATTTATTGCACTTTAAGAATCAATTACAGTCTGGCCAATAATACCAAATTCTGTGTCCACACTAAAAGAAATGCATATACCTTTATTGCAGATTAAGAATCAATCACAGTCTTTTCAGGATGACAATACTATTGAATTTGTCTCGACACACACACTAAAGTAAAAGCCAACTAACACCAAGAATTATTACCAAGCTTAAAAATGAATTTTCTTTTGATTACATACCTAAAAAGAGCTCCACAACAGCTGGTGCAGCAAAGCCAGACCCAAAATCAAATAGCGCAAAATTCAAGACGTCGCCACGTTTGCCGCCATTAACGCAAATGACGCTGCAAAATGGCGGCCATATTAGGAAAGAGGCGGCCAGCCAGCCCAGCCAGCCAAGCAGGCAGCTAACCAGTCAGCCAGTCAGCCAGTCAGCTAGCCAGTCAGGCAGCGAGCCTAACCAAGCCAGCGACTCTGGCCATGGCCTGGACAAGCGCATGTTGATTAGAGCCGCGAGATTGGCGAACGGCGACAGTGGCAGCGGCAGCGGCTGCGCATTCCTAAGCCATGCCACTCATCCGCCAGTTGCCCCCTGTCCGCTTCCAGTTGCTTGCTGACAGTGATGACTGTCAAGAGCAATTAAAGTCAAACTCAAGTCAACGTCAGCGTCAGCGGCGTCATCGGGCTTAGATTTTTCACCGCCGCAGCTGCGCAGCTCAGCGCACCGAACCGAACCGGACCGGAGTGGACCGTAACCTGGCAACTGTGCCGGACGTGCTGTCCATCCAATATGCAGCAGCAGCACCAGCAGCCACAGCGCAGAGCTCCAACCTACAATTAAATGGCAGCAGCAGCGAGCAGCAGCAGCTCAAACTTAATTTCTTGAGTTCCACTTGAAAAACTATGTAATTTAGCACTAGGCTTCAAGTGCACGACTCGAACCTGAGAGGCACGTCATCGCCTCCAGCTTCATGGACAGCTCATTCAGTGGACGCTCTCAGCCATTGCATCTGCATCAGCGTGCTTGTGCGTATATGTATGTGTCTGTGACATGAAGTGTGCCCAATAATGAGCAATTAACGCCTTACTTACTTACTTTTTTTGTATCATCTCTCTCTCTCTCTCTCTATCAGTTTCTATCTCTGCTCAAACGGTAGTTTAGTGCATGTTTTTCTTTTAAAATATTCCGAGGAACTGGCGTCATCAAGAAGACAACCTCTGAGTGAGCTGTTCCCTGGCCTGTATTCTTTTTTTTTTTTTTTGTTTCATATTTCGTGTTTTTTTTTATATAGCGCCTTTTATCTGGCACCGCCAAGTCTTCAACACCTTTCGAGTGTTGCCAGCGTGCGCGAGAGAAGTGAAGAAGATAAAAAAAAATAAGAAAAAAACCAACAACTCGTTGTAATAAGAAGTTGGTTAAAAACAGTAATAATAATAAAGAAAATCACCAAATCATCATCATCATCATTATCATCAACAGCAGCAGCATCAACAGCTACATCAACAACAGCAATGCGATCGTTCGCATCAAACGATGAATCGATTTACACATCGTTGTGTTTACATACGTATGTGTATGGATGTGCATGTCTGTGTGTATGTATGTGTGTGTGGGTGTAGGCATGCAAGAAATCCAAAACAAGTGGGCGCGAGGGCGGCAAGCAAACTGAAAGCTTCTGATGTGATTGTTCGATAAGACAACTGAGTTTAAAATATCTCCAAATACTATTACGCTTAATAAAAATTATGTAGACAATTTTAATAATATCTTTTTTCAATAAACGCTATGTATTACATTTTCATAATTAAGAGACCATTATTTTATGGTTTGTGGAATGTACAGAAAAAAAAATTTTAAGGTTTGTGTTTAACAGATAAGCGCAAAGTTTATTTTACGGATACAATTAAGTTACGTAAATATTACCCGCATAATTTTTTTATATTTTTTTTTTTGTCAGGCAACACGGTGCTAAATTCTATCTTCATCATGTTTTATTTTAATATATATATACTCATTTATTCATTATTATAATATAAAAAAATTTTTCAAATTCAAATAAAAAATTAAATAATAAAAATAAAGTTAATATATATATATATATATATATATATAGCTGTTAATATTAATATACATATTGGGGTTTATCTTAAGATTGCATCAAATGCATTAAAAAACCGCAGCGAAGCTTTTTTTTACAGTATTTCTTATCCAAAATCTTGAACCACCCACCCAATAATGTAATTTCAAAACAAATCTAAATGCGAATAGACTGCTGGGTATGCTCACGATGTCTCCCTCTCTCTCGCTTGCAGTGCCATCAAGCTCATACACACATTCATGTATACACACACACATAGCAGCCGGTCAAGTTCGTTGCCTAAGTCTTTCGTTTTGTGCGATGATTTGAATGGATGGATAGATGATTCGCATGCCCGAGTCTCATCTGCGCATTGATTGGAGTTTTTTTTCCCCATCATTTCTGTCTTTCTTATTGCTGTTTACCTCAACTTCAAAATGGCATTTTGATGTGAATGTGGGGCCGTGGCACTACCGTTGCCGCCACTCGAACATTTGGACACTTGGACACTCGTCGTACGAGCGTGTAATTAATGTTGAACAACTTCATCTTGATGAGCTGTTAATTAAAGCCGCCGCGCGGTTGTGCGGCTCTGCGGTTGTCTAGCTGAAGTGGCCAGGGGAAAAAAAAACTATTCATAAGCCGCTTAGGGGACCGAAACACGAGCGTAACGGCTGGCAAAATAATCACAAATTAAGTTGCCAAAATAATAAAATAAAAAACTTGCTCGTACAGATATTTGTCATTGTTCGATTGGACGGTGAAAGTAAGTCAAACACTTTGCAGTTCTATGTGTGCTCTAATTGGCCTCATGTTGGCCTGACTGACATCTTTCAAGGTCTTTAACTTTGTTGGCCTATTCTTCTTTTGGCTGGCAGCTTAGTGACGCTTGGCGTGCTACTACGCCAGTGACACAGTTATTAGCGTGATTGTCGAATTCGAGAAACCGCATGGCTAATTTTTACAAAGCTCGAAAGCAGCTGGCAGCTGGCACCTGGCAGCTGGCGTGGCGTGGTCTAGACCACCACAGTAAACAGTGGCAGACATCAAATCATATGGCCAATGACAATGCAATAAGCCAAATCCTAGACTTTTAAATCAAAATCGGTGTCGTTTCCCTGATCCTTCGGGCCATCAAGTGCCCCTGCTGCTGTTGCCAACCGCAAATTATACTCAAATGAATTGGCACAGCACGCAAAAAGCTTTTGTGGTTTTGCCCCCCAGACTCCCTTTTGGCACCAGCATTTAAGAGACATGTGCAAATAATCCAGCTATAACATAAACATAAAAAAGAAATAAGAAAGGGAACAGCAGATTGCAAATTGCTGCCAAGAGTCGCCGCCAGGCTCTGAACCTGTTCGTTATGGAACTGCATGTTTGGATTCGCAACTCCTTGTTATGCTTTATGCAGAAAGCTTTAACCAGACAAAATTAGATGACTGAAAAGAGCGGGGCCAAGCTCAATTTATTGATGTGGCTGTAGTATCGAATTACAAAAAGAGGACCGACCTAAAGTCATAACTCTATCCAATGCTACTAATCGCCGGCCTGTCTTAAATTTGCGCTTGGCTCTAATCTGACCCGCTTTGCTATAAGGCAGGAAAACATTGTTTCCTGATATAGATCTACGGTTTTTAATAGAGTTGGGGAGGGATGGTTGTTTCTGCCTCTTCTCCATGGCTAAAGATATTCTAAAGTTTCTACATTTTATACATTTTTATTACTAAGAAGGACTTATAGCTACCATTTAATGTCAACCACAGTTTATCAAAATACGTACATAGGTGCATAAAAAGAGCACAATTAAATTGTGGGAATTATCACCTAAAAAATAATTATATTTTAATGGCGTCTGAAAAAAATATAATTTATTTCAAACAATGTTTAATCTTTTGGGTAAACTAAAATCTGATGTGTTAGAAAGTTACGTGTTATTGATATATAAGCTAAGAAAGAATATTTTTTCAACACTTGAAAGAACAAAGAATTTTTTTTCAACATTTGAAAAATATTATTTCTTACAAAATTTATTAAAATTGAATATATCATGTCTGCAATATTTAAAAATATAATTGAGTAGAAACAAATTTTTGTAAGTATTTGTAGAAAAATCTTTTGATTCTCTACAATTTTCGCTCGTACAACCTGCACTCTTCAATAATAATATAATATTACACAACAACCGTTTGGAGTATATTGAAATAGTTTTATAACAAATATCTTCGATGATGTTTTATAATGACAGTTAATTTTTGTGACACATTTCTTTTATTAATTGGCAAAAGAATTTTCCATCCAATTTCATGTCAAATATTAAACAGATTTTTATTTATTTAGAATAATTTACAATATGTTTTCCAAATTTTTAAATATGCCACAAATTTTCAAAATAATTTATCAAATTTCTGTTCAAAACTATTTCCGAACATAAAAAAAACTACCCTTTTGGCTTAGAAAGTACTATACGGTTGTAAAAGCTGATTGTGTGCAAACTGCCACAAGACATAAATCTAAGTAAGCGTAAAAAATGATTATTTGATTTTATTGTTTCGGTTGAGTGTGGCAAAAGTTAACAGTTAATCCAATTGGGGGAGACGAGCTCTCCCCTCGTAGCGCCCACGAGCATGGCAAATTAAATCAAATGAAAAGTCAAACCCATAAGCACATGGTAACAACCCACGCAGCGACAGATAGACATAAATATGTGTACTTACATATCTCCCACACTTGCAGTGGCTAGTGTGACCTCAAACTCAAACTCAAAACCAAAACCAAAACCGTAACCGAATCCCAACCCAAATCCGCTTGCCACCCCTCACCGGTTAGCTCACCGCTGGGGTGGCTCAAGTCCTTACCCTAGGTTAAAAACAATTGCATTACATATTGTTAAATTTATGCACCCTTTGCCAGTCTTTACAGTTTTTTCTTTTTTGTGTGTGTGTGTGTGTGCTCGAGGACTTGTCATTTTTTACGGCCTCTTTGGGGGAACGCCAAGCGATCGAAAGTTCACTAAAGGAAGGCTAGAGGAGCTACGTGTCACAATTTGAACAGCTCAGGAGGCTAATGCCACTAAATGACCCCCCAAAGTCGTTCATCAATATTTCACTTGATTTTTGTGTCGGATTCAATTTAGCGCTAAGTCTTTGGGTATTAGCGGAGGTTTTTTATCACTGATTTATCGGGGGTTTTTTTTCCATAGTAAATTATGAACATCTGTGGGCGTTTCCAAAGGATTGGGTTTGATCTGCGGCAGTTAATTACTAATATTCAAGCAAGCTAGACAATTGTAAAGATTAAAAGCTTTACTCTGTAGCTGTGAATAAGAGGTTCTATAATTAAATTCTGACTTATATCATAAGTTGAAATGCTTGGTGGTTATTTCCGTATATAACGAGTTCATATTATTTTTATCCATCATTTATCTTAATTGAGTAATAATAATTCCTCGATATTACATCTAAATGCTTTTATATTATAGAATTAAAGGTAATACAATAAGCAAGTCTATAATATCCTTATTTTTTTTTCAATATGTATTTTTTTTACTTTAATTTTAATTTTAAATTATTATATTCCAAAACCTTTTTTTTGAAAATTATGGACACTTATTAGTGTCTGACAATTGTTCGACCTAGGAGACTGACTGCCTCGAATCCAATCGAATAAAATGGGATTTTGTAACTCCACATAAATTTGGAGTTCCCGAAGCATAAGGATAAATGTCTAAATTACAGAAACCCAAAAAAACCTTATAATAAACACGTCAACATTTGGTAAAAATGGGTCCAGGTCTCGTAATAGAGTCTGTTCGCTGCAATTAAAGATGTGGGCGCGAGTTTAGAAAAAAAAGCAGTGATAGAGGCAGAGAGAAAAAGAGATTGAGAGATGGACGACGGCAAAATGCAAAGAGAGAAAAATGCTGATAAATGAGGCAAGTAAATGTTGAAATAATGACGTTATACCCCGACTGCATTTTAGTTGAAGTTCGAGTTCGAGTTTGGGTTTGAGTTTGAGAAATATGACACGGCATGGAAAATAGTTCGCTGTAATGGTTTTCGCTGCCAAACTGATTGATGAACTGCCATTAGGCCACTACGCTGGCTTGTTGCCACTTGCAACTGAAATCTGTACAGTCAAAAAGTGTTAAAAAATGGTGAGTGATGATGCGTGGTAGAAGGAGAAGAAGAAGCAAACGTCGCTCTAATTGCACGCGCAATCAACGCTTCAGCTTCAGCTTCAGCGTCAGCATCGGTCTCAGCTTTGCTCTCAGCTGCAGCTGCAGCTCAACGCAATCATAATCATCCCAAGTGCAGCTCAGCAACAGATACTTACTCCCATACCCTCTTATAGCCTACCTATAATAATTCCCACATGGCCATTACCATTTCTGGCCTGCAATTAAATGTAGTCTTATCGCGTGTTAGAAATCTACAGTTTCCAGCCGATAAATGCCGCCGATAAGTTGACGTCTCACTGTCTGCCCCGATCTTGATCTCGATGTCGATCTCCGTCCCAGTCCCAGTCCCAGTCGCTGTCTGAGCCTTAGTTTCAGTCTCTCACATATATGCGCCGCTAATTTTGGTTTTATTAAACGGCCATCGCATATAAAAATCGGTATTTTTACTCATCTCATTTTGTTCGTTTTTGAATATCATCCTATATAATTAAATATACCAAGCACGTCGCCATGAGTTGGGTTATGCTTATTGTTGTTGTTGTCGTTGCGGCGGCTGCTGTTAAAAAAAATATTTCTTCAATTTAATTTCAATTTCATGTCACAGACATCTCTGGGTGGGTGGATATGGTAGGTGGGCATGGCATAAGTTTTGTGCGAGGGCTGCTCAGTGATTATGAGAAACTATTAATTTTATTTTATTAAATTATTTATAGAATTTAATCTGAATATCTTAATAAACAAAATCCAATGTTTTAGATTATTTTTAATAATTCATTAAAATGTTTTTCAAATAAAATTAGAGCCCATATGATTATTTACATTTATTTTAAATCATTATTTATATTTATTAACTAAGACAAAATTTTAAAATGAATATTACAAGTTAGAGAACTATTGACTTAATAGGCTTGAATAGGCTTAAATTATTATAAGCAAACATATAATGCAATTTTACATGTATATTTAAAATTTTTAGTCAAATTTTGTAAGCTGCCCTCGCGTTCGACTGATGCTGCAGATAATTATTATGCGGATTGCATTAGAGTGACATGCGTTGTCAGTTGGAAATTCTTCATCATACCTTAGTCTTTTCGTTACCAATCGCACTTCAAGTGCTGCTCACATACACATATCAAGAATCGCTAGACGACATGCTGAAGTTGCTGCTAATCTATCTCTCCCATTCTCTCTGCTTCCCTCTCACTCTTTGCCAATTGCAATTAAGTCAAGTGACAAGCGAAATGACGCTAGTAATCCCTGTGCAGGCTCAAGTTAAAAAAGAAAAAATTATTAGAGCAATTGTCTTCCTTTTAAGATAATCGTAGTGGGGTGGTCAAAGAACATTAAATCAGTTTTTAATAATAGTTGTGTAAAAAGCCTATTCTACTATCCTTCAGCTTTCCCTAGCAAAAGCAAATGTTTTACTTACTTTAAATGTTGGTCTAGTAAAAATAATTCAAATACTAAAAGCGAATTTAACATAATGGAAATTACTATATATATATATATATATATATATATGTTAAATGATGTGATTATACTTAATTATTCACTTTATTATACAAGTACCTGTTGACATGCTTTTTAATGTAACTCCAAAAAGAATGTACAACACTTTCAGACAAACTCTTTCGACTTTAATTGAAACATATCCTGAAGCAACAAGTCAGAATCCCCTAGTCAGAAAAATAAAAAAGAATATGCTCAACGCAATTCAGACTAAAGTATATGTAAAAATATTGAAATTAAGTGGATGTGAAGGAAACGCGTTACAAAGTCGTAGGAAAAGCGCAACAGCATCAGCGCAGCAACAAAAAAAAAAAAAAATGGAAAAGAGAGCTGAAATGCAGGCGGGAAAAACAAAATTGACAACACGCCGCAAAATTCAATTACGTATTCATGTATGCAAAAGGAGGAAGCGCCAAATACGCAGCTAAAGCAACAACAGCAATAGCAATAGCAATAGCAATAGCAACAGTAGCAAGGCACATCACCCACGCCTACAATTCACACTCTTTGGGCGGGTATAGACGAACAGACGCCTCCTCATGCGGTTGCCAACTCTTCACCTCACTTCACCTTCGCCTTCGCCTCGTCAACCCGCCAGACCCACGCGAGACAATGTTTGATTGTCTGCTGTGCATGTGTGCGAGTGTGTGTGTTTGTGTGGTTGTCATTTATGCAAAACAGCTGCCAAGTAAAGGAAGTGAAGTCACTCCCTGTCCAAGTTTATCTCACAGCCTTATTGATAAAGGCAACGGAAGGACTTAGACACCAAAAAGGCACCCGACGGGGGAATAACAATAACAACAAAAATGGGAAACTCTCACAACTTAAGCAACTACAATAAATGATAGAACGATAGATTGAATATATATATATATATATGTATATATGTGATTTACTCCGCTTAATATGTAATAAATAATTATTAATAAGCAATAAGCGATAAATAATAATAGAGAAATTTCTAAATATTTTAATGTTCTTGTAAAAATATTATGTTCAAAATTAAATCTTGATTTCTAATTTTTATAATAAATATATATACACTGTTCACAAATTATTTATAAAAAACAGTTCTGAGTAATGTAAGGTACAAATATTCTGTGCAGAGCATTTTAAATTAATTTTTAAAATAAAATAATATTTTGTTCTAACAGTTACAACATAAACTAAAAATTAATTCTAATAAATAATAATAGAGAAAGTTCTGAATATTGTAAAGTAGTTATATTCTTTGCGAAACTTAATCATGATTTTTGATTTTTCTGGTAAAAATCACTTTAGGTTCTTAAATTAAAATAAAACATTAAATAACAGTTACGAAATAAGCTAATATAAATAATTATAAAACCAAAATATATAATTCGAGTTTATTCGAAAACTATTAATTGGATTTGATTTGAAAACTAATTTCGTTGGATCTTTGAAAATAAAATAGCTGATCCACATGCTCATACACAAATGATATGCCCTTCGGCAGGGTATTTAAAACAATTGGATTACAACGCGATTGTGGAGACAACATTTCTATTAGGCGATTGGCCCCAACACAGAGATGCCGCCGCATCTTCAAAACAATGTAAAGCAAAAACAAATAAAAACCAACAACAAAAATACAGCCCAGCAAAAGAGATTTGCGCGTGTTTATGTACCAATCAGGCGATGAGCTCCATTTTGCATGATGCGGCACAAAAACTAGTTAGCTGGAAAGAGAAATGGAAATGGAAATCGAAATGGATATGGATATATGGAGCTAAGGCTGAGGCTGATGCCGAGGCTGAGTCAGTGCAACGGGCAACGAGCACCAAGTCAAGAAAGATCCCGACATTTTGATCAGAGCGTCATCGTCATGAGAAAGACGAGATTAGCGCAACGAATTAAGAAATTGAAATTACTCCAAAAAGTGTTTGGCGATCGATACAAACAGTCAGCATATTTCCAACTACAACAACAACAACAACAGCTCATATTTAATCCCGCAAGTCATCGCGGATCAAATGCGTTTTGCCGACGCGTGATATTTGTGTTTTGTTGCCCTGAGAAGCGGCAATCACGCTCTATCTACTATATAAAATAATCTGAAAGCGAATATTCGTATCTGATACTATAAATACACACAGCGAAAAAATACAGTCTACAACCAAATTGTGTATAAATAAGAGTTTTCATTCTAAAACCAAAAATCTCAAGCCGAGGTTAAACTTAAGCCAAGGTCAGCAATCTCATTGAAAATAAGACCCTTTTAATGTTGGTCAATTTTTCAATCTTAAATTTGAGTTCCAATCATTCTATTGGCATGATAAAAATATAATTGATTTCGAGCACAGGGATTCCTTGTATTTAATATTTGAAAGACAATATTGTAACTAATCGATATTAATCAGATATTAGTGTTTTTTTTTTTAAGGATAGCATAAGTCTTTGGATATTTATTTATAAAACGATTTGAAGTCTTTTCTTTTTTCTGTGTACCGAAAACGTCAAGATGCGCGAATCTGTGTCCACAGATAGCAACAGTTTTCATGTTTATTCTCCATCCCTCTCACTAATCTAATTAATCAACATTCAGAGCAGAACAAATAATGTCAGATAGTTATTTTTGGCTGGCACTTAGTTGTCAACTGGTGCTGTGGCTCTGGTATTTTCTGGCCCTTATGGGTTGTTTTCTGACTGCAATCGATCATTTGGCTCGTTTGGCCTCTGATTATCCGCCGCTTTTACGCGACATTCCACTGAAAATGTTTGTTTATTTTTGACATTTTGTTTGTCGCGCAATTCAATTTTTGATTGCTATCGAAATTGAGATTGAGATACGTGTCATTTGTCTTTAAAAGTATCTGGAAGTGTGCCACGCAACAGATCACCATTGTCAGCTAATTAAACGGTTGACCAAACGGATTATACCACAAATACTTATGTGAGTATTTTGTTGCGCTCTGTGTGTCTCAGATAATTTTCGAAAATTATACCTAAAAAGTATATATATATCTATTACTGAAAAAAAAATCTGCTCTCTTTTAGTCTCCTTGGAAATGTAATCTTCAATTTTTAATATACATACCTCTATAATATATAAATATAAAAATGATTTTTAAATAAAAGTTCCTAATTAATTTTAATTTTAAGCAAAATACAAAATTATCATAAGAGAAATTACTAAGGAATTCATAAGCTCGTTTTGAATTATAATATAAAATAAAAATAATAATAATTTTCAGAATACTAATTTATACCTTAACAAGGGTTGAAATTGGAAAAGAAGAAATTCAGCATTTTTGAAAATATATCAATATAATATTATTACTAATTTCAAAATTAACATTTAGAGCTTTGCAGTTGGGTGTAATCGATTCCGATACTTTCTGAATACGATATATATATACATACAAATATGCATTTGAGGGCGAAGCCATGAAAGGTAGAGAGAGGCACATTGGAATTGTGGCTTCAAAAATGTAATTTGACCGATTCGCACTTATCGAAGCTATCGATTTCCCGCCACCTAAAATATTGTCTGATAAGTTTCAAGTTTTTAGGTTCAAGGGGTCGAAAATTAGCGTGCTTAACATACTGAGGGACAGCAGGACGGACGGACGGACATTACTCAAAACCTATATACTCTTCTCATCTCATCATCAACATTAGAGAATACGAATTTTAAATAAAAAATAAAAATAATATGTTAATTCTAACATTAATATATGCATTTGTATTTGGTTAATTTGAAAATAAAAACAAACAAAAAGCTTCTGACAACATTTTCTCCATTAGCTTAAGCTCAATTGCCAACACCAAAAAAGGAGAAACGCGAGAAGAGAAAAACATTTTCGTTGGCACCTTTGAGCTTAGTTGTTTTTGCTTTTGGCGTCACCTGTGCAACAAACAACGCACGTTCACAGCCTGTCGCTGGTGCGTTAAAAATGATTAATTAAGGCATTTGAAAATCATTTGTCATTCTTAATTTATTAATTAATTAGAATTGCCCAACACGTACATTGACACCTGAATACGAGGCAGCGACAGCGACTGCGACAGAGACTGTTAACAACGTCGATTTTGAAAACCGAAAACAGAAAGCCGAAACAGAAAACTGAAATCTGAAAACCGGTCGGCGATCGTAGATCTCCGAGTTTCTGCTCGTTAGTAATGACATCAAAGAAATTGTCTTAAAACAAGTTTGAAAATTGCAGCTAACTGTGAATGTGCTAACTTAAAATTGTAATCATTATTAATTTTATTTGTTTTACGTTTTTCATACTTGTAGAAGACTTGAAGACTGCAAGCCATATGTATATAATCTATGTATAAAGCAAGAATACAGTAGATATTCTGATGGAGCACTGCTTTCAGTCGTGAGCCGGAAAACTTGCAAAATATATTTTCTATATTATAAATTATTAAATAGTTTTGCATTTTAAAACAATAAGTAAGACCTTTATTAGACACTCAAACAACTAATTAATTCGCTATCTCGGCTAATCAAAAGTACATATGAGAAAACTTTATTGGGTTGCAGATATTTCCTAGAATACAGCAAATTTCCTTGATAAAAATTATAATATCATTGGCAAAGGGTGTATTAAATATAGTCAGTGCAGTCATTAATTAGGAGCAAAGACAGAAACCACAAGTAAAGCTGTCCCTGCAAAGCTGATTGCTATGGAACTTTCTCAGTTTCGCCATCTAGTTGGCATTAACTAATTGGTTTTGTCATCTACATGACATTTACTTACTAAGTTTTGCCACCTATATGGAAATCAGGTTGTGATATAAGAATGTCGTCAAATGTGAGCACATTTCGTTGAGTTACAAGCTAGTCTCGTCAAGTCATGGCATGGTGTGTGTATTGAGTAAGGAGTAAAGCAGTTGTATATTTTTGTACATGTAGAAAAAATGTGAATGAAATATAAAAAAAATTTTATTTGTTAAATATATATACTTGTTAAAGATATACGCTTTGAAAAACGCATTTTCTCTCCGTGCTTCTGCTTTTGACAGATACAATAAGAATGACAAGTTATTAGACTTATTGATTTTTTTTTATGTGCCGTGCAAGCCATCTCTGCACTGTTTAGCAAGCAGTGCACTGCTTGCTGTGAGGTGATATGATTTTTGGATCGAAGACAATTGAAAAGCTATAAAAAGTTCGTTAATTGTGTTGAAAATTAAAATAAATCATTCAGTTGACTGTTCTAAAGAATTCATTGATCAGCAATTGATTACACCAGCTAATTCCACACGTCAATTCCCAGTCACGTCCTGTCCACAGTTCGAACCACAATAAAACTACGATTGAGTTGCGCCTTGAAGCAAAACAAAGCAAATGTAAATTACAATTTTAGACAACTATTCACCCACTCACACACACACACACACACACACGATTCTATGGTCATTAGGAAGTAAATCGCTGCGACAGCTGGCAAATGACGAATTATACATACGTCCATACATGAATGCGTATGTGAGCTGTCGATCAGCCCTAAAGGTTGATCAGCTAAGAAAAACATAAGCACGCACTCTTATAAGTATTTATATAGCTAAATGAAAAACGTGACTTGGCCTCACTCAAGCGTTAAAGTGCCAAGTTGAAGGTTCTTTCCTCCCAGCAACATCAGCATCATCGTCATCATCAGCAGCATCTGAAGTAGATGAGTTGGGCGTGTCACTCATTTTTTCGTGACACGAAACAACTTATGTAAATAAAGACAAAGACAAATAAAAAAATTAATTCGAAATTGAAAGTTATTTTTTAAGTTTCAAATAAAATAAGAAACACAACTTTAAAATTCGAAAGAAACTAGAATTTAAAACGCCTAAGATTATTTCTAAGACTTGACGAATCTATATGTTTTATTTTTCAAAATATTAATACAATGGAAGCCATCTTTTATAAATATACATAAAATAAAATTTAAAATTGGGAAGAATAATTTACATTATTATGAAATATAATTAGTTGTTAATTTACAGTGTAATTTAAGTGTAGAAGTAGATTACAAAAAAGTAATTCATACTAATTATTTTTTGTCTTATTGCGTGTTATCTGGATTTTCCACAAAATCAAGCAACATTTTTTTGATAATTTTGCATTTAATTACCCGCAGAATTTTAAAAATATCTCGTAATTTTTAAATTAAATATAATTTTAAATATAATTAAATTCAGTTTGTTCTACACATTAATTCAAAATAAACATAAAACATAAAGAACATATAGATATATTTTATATATATTTATATTATTGTCGCAGACAAACAAGCCGTAGATTAAATACCCTTGCTGACTAAAGTCCATCTGCTCAGATATAATTATCGGTACATTGAAAAAAAACCAACCCTTTTTCCATATGTGACCTATATGATATAGTTGTCTAATATTGAAATTTATCTTTCCAACATAATAAAACTCGTGCCTAGCAAGTACGATTAAGATATCTTGGTAAGCAAATATGACAGTTATGTGATATAGATAAAATATAGATCGATAAAATACGGCTATGCTTCAAGTTTCAACGGAGAGACATGTTCATTTATATAGACTCGGTTATAGATGCTGTTGAATGGGCAGGAGATATATTCCTTATGCTCAAAAATTTTAATACCCTCTACAAGGGTAACAAAATGTAAAGCAACCACGCGCACCTCAACATACAAATAAGTGTTAAGCCGTTCCATCTGTTGGGTCCGGTTTGGTATTTGGGACTTGAGGTCTTCCATCCAGAGTTTTAAGCGCGAGGCAGGTGTGGCAAAGACAACGGCAAAAGCAAAGGCAAAGGCAACGGCAAAGGCGACGACACTTGGAAGCTGCTGCTGATGTCGTTGTGGCACTTAGCGCTTGATTGAAGTCTACGGGGCGCCTAATGAAGTCACATGATAAGATAATTGTGCTTAAGAACCTCGCCAGAAGTTGCCATTGCCTGTTGCCGTTTGCCGTTGCCATTTGCTGACTTCATTACGGACGAGTGCGCGTATCGTAATTAAAATTGCACAACCACTTCAGATACTTCCTGAAGTTACTTCTGTCTCTCTCTTTCATTCTCTCTCTTTATTTCAATCACTCTCTGTCCCCCTTGCGCAGCTCGTACAACAATTATTACTTAACATATTTTTTTTTAACAATTCAAATGTTGGCTAAATAACATCAAGCGAGCCAAGCTCTTCGATGTATGTTTTGAATTTTTTTTTCTGTTTTTAACGATTATATTCTTTTTTATGACCAGTTTTCTGCGATCGAGCTAGCGGCCTGTCAATCGCCTTAAGGAACTGTCAAATCATGCAAATAAATGTGTTTTTAAAGCGACAGGCTACCAAAAGCTAAATTAGAATCAGATTCTATATTCCATATATACCATATATACTAGGCCCAGGCTGAAGGTGCTGTTGCGTGATTTGCACAAAAATTACAGTTCAAAATCCATATACAATTATTTACCTTAAAAATTAATAAAAACAATGCAATGAATGGCAATTAATTTGTAACGCATAGAAGATTAATTAAACTTACTTTGCAGATCTTGTTAGTTGTGACATATTTGCATTTGGCAAATAGTTACTGATATAAAGATCGCAAACTGTTGCCGTTGAGTCATCTTTTTTAAAGTCACTGTCCGAAATTTGATAAACTCGGATAGAGTTTATTTAAACCTTCCCCTGGCAAGAAGCCCTCACCTGTTCTGCGCTCTCAAAAGCTCCCGAAGTTGCAGAGCAAAGACCAAGAGGCATGATCAAGTTTCGGCCAAGAAGCCAGAATAAATATAAAAAAGGTATATTGGCTAAAAAATTTATAAAGGGAACCGCAATATACACAGCGGTACTATATTAATTATTTCATACAAAGCAATGAATGGCAAATATTTGTATTGTTATTATTAATATTAATGTTTATTATTATGACTATTATTATTATTATTATTAATATTATTATTAATTCTCCCTCAACATTAATTAATATCGGATAATTTTTCTTCATCAAAACAAACAAAGAGAACTTTTCTTGGTTCTCGCACAGTTACTGCCCGTATAGTGGACTGCTTAGAGAGTTTTGTTTGAAATTCAGATACAATATTTAAATGCCTTAAGTAGTTTCATTATACAAATACATTAATAACTTCGCACTTAATCGATGACATTGCAGAATTTGCAACTGATCAGGAAATCTTTATTGTTCCGTATATTATAAAACAGAAAAGTTAGAAAAGTAATCTTCAAGTCATGTTTGTGAATGGTAATTTCTTAGCTAATATACTCAAATATTTAACAGAAATGTAGCTGATTTATAAGCATAATTATTAACTACATATACGAAAAGTAATTCCCCCAATTAATCGATTAACAATTGATTTGGAGTTGTGCCACAAAACAAGTTTCAGCTGCCTTCATTTTAAGAAAGACGCCATCAATTTCAATATGGCGCCTGGAAATGATAATAAGCGCCCAAATAATGAATTTATATCTTTTCAGAATGATTCAAACAATCAATAAGAAGATTGCCTTCACTCTGGGCCTGCACAAAGAACTTCATTCATTGAATTGAATCTTTTATTTGGTAACGGTCGTATATAAACTTAAAGTTTATCAATTGCAGCCATAAAAGCGCAGGCGGCAATTAAGTTACAAAAAAAAAACGAAAAAAAAAATAATAAACGACAAAAATATATTTTAAATGGCGGCACCCTTAACATAAAAACCAACACAAAGTAGAAAACAGATCTCGACTAGCACATACCCCTTAACCTGCATTAATAACTCCAATTTCCATTACCTTTGCTAGAATGGATATAATTTATAGAAATACTTTTTAAATATTGTCTCGATCTTTGGTGATCTAGTGCCCTTGTTGTCAGACTTAGATGATATCAGACAAATGAGTTTCGGTATATACACTTTATATGTTACATATATTTGTACAAGTGAATTATACCCTTTTAACACAATTATAATTATTACAGGGTATTAAAATAAAGGTTACCTCAAGCTGAAGTCAAGTCTACTTGGGCAAGATTTGTGGTCAAGGTGATTGTTGATTGTGGCCCGTTTTTAAGAGCAGCGTAACTGTTTCTGAGTTTTATGTACGAATTAAAGGTTAGCACATAGATTTTGTAATTGAAGTTAGTGGCCAAGGGACATAAATTGAAGCTTTACTAATTACAGCTAAAATATATATTGCTTAGGTTTTTTGATTTATAGCAGCAGCATCATTTGACTCACTAACTAAAAATATTCTAAGCATCTTTGCCGCTTATGGCCAAAACAAGGTAATTGACATTAAGCCAAACTGACAACCGAACAAGCAACTTGACAAACTGACAAATTAAAGCAAATAAATTAAACTTGGCCAAATAGAGTCTTATACAGAAACTACAACAACAACAGTTGCTTAAATTGAGTGAACAAATTTGACTATCAACATTTACTTTTGGTAAAATGTTAGATACAAAAAGAATTAAGGTTTGGAGTGTTAAGAAATTAAAAATGTATTTGTTTGAAAAGATCAGTGAAAATGGTGTTATAAATGAAATATTAAATAAATAAAATTTTAATGAATTATATGCACAAAAAATGATAGATTATGATTGTAAAAATTATTTTTAAATGAAAATGTGTACGTATAAATGTTAGAATACAATTTACAATACGGCAGATCATTGCAGCTCGTCATCTGCAGATCACTGGCTTGGCTCCCGTCTCCAACAGTCTTTAAGCCAACGCCCTTGAATATTGGTTTTTGAAATCCTCTAAAAAAAACCTTTAAAGCGAGAAACCATTTGTAATAAAAATAACACTTAACATGAAGCATGCATTGTTCAATTCAAACGAGCATCTTGGGCAAATCAATTGCAGCCCTGAGTTGAGTTGAGCTTACCCCGAGTTGCATTCAATGGGGCATTGATCATAGAGGTGCTTGGCTCGTGTCGCTGGCAGTGGGGGCGTATGATTGATGTGGCTGATGTGCAGCGTTTCATTTAAGCAAGACGTGTACAGCTTTAGCCAAATGAAGACAAAAGTTAAACCGTTATGACTCTCTATTGGCCATCAATCATCCGATGTTGTCATGTCTCGTCGTCTACGCGTTGGCAGACAAACTGGTGCCAGAGATTTCCCAGAAATGATCCGACGCTGCCTATAAAATTCTGATCATTATGGAACGCACTCATCAGATACTGGGGCCTTTTTTTTTTTTTTTGGGTTTTTTTTTATGACAATTGCTATTGCTTGCTCTTTTTTTGGTTTCTTCTTGTTTCAGTCGTTGTATCTTCACCCGTTTCTGGGCTTTATTATTGTTGTTTTCTCATTTTTATTGGGGCTAATTTCGGAATGGCCAGAGCCAATGTTTTTGGTGCTTGAGCTGTGCTCGCCAAGGTTTATGGGGGACTTTCTGCCTAAGCCATAAACCAACGGATTTGTCTTGTTGTGCACATCAAAAACGGATTATTTTGGAATTGGAGTGACAGTTATTGGCATTGACCGAATATTGATTTTACTGTGAGATAATGTAGTCTATTTTAAAAACTAGATGTTTTCAATTAATATTTGCAATATTATATTTTGGTTTCTGGCATATTTATATTTAAGCGATAAGTAAATATGTAAAAGATTATTTTTAGACTTTCTGAAATGCTCAAACAAAAAACAAGTAAGAATGCTGTAGTCGAGTGAGCTCTAGTACGATCTACTGGGTTCAGGACCCAGCTGTTAGATAAAAGGTGAACAGGTCTGCAAGTGCACACCTATCTTATAGCAAGGATAGACTCTGAAGAGTAACTGAGAGAACTGACCCGAAATGATCCTAACTGGCTGGCTGCAAACATGTGCATATGCATACATACATACGTACAGGCAACCGTAGGTAACGGGGCTTTGCAGAATACATACAAAAATATTTGACGCTCACGTCGAATATCATGTCATCTCTTTCCCACATATGCGCTTGCATATTTATGCATACAAAAATTGCTTGAAATGAGATCAATATGACAATATATTTTCGACCATAATTTGGGCATTTCTTATCCGATTTTGATGAAATTTGTACAGTTGATCAACAATATGCGCATGCATATTATGAATTAATTATAAGCCTCTACCTTTAAAATTTATTGCAATCGGAAATCAAAATGTATCGATATTCGAGAAACGTAGGCTGTTATCTATAAAATAAAGTAAACCTGATCTGCACCTGGTATACGAGAACCCATATTCCAAGTTTGAAGTCTGTAGTTCTAATAGTCTCTGAGATCTGCGCGTTCATACAGACAGACGGTCAGATGGACAGACGGACGGACAGACGCACATGGCTATATCGACTCGGCTGTTGACATTGACCATGAATATACTTTATGGAGTCGGATATGCTTTCTTCTGCTTGTTACATACATTTGCACAAAACCATTATACACTTTTTAACCATTCTTAATTTAATGAACCATTACTTATAACTCAAAATTATTCAATATAATTCATATTGACAACGTTATTAAACATAATCTAAGTACAAAAATAAATTATTAAATACAAGACTATGGAGATACTTTGTAGTCTTTTGGTATAGGAGATTTATTAAATAGATTTTTATCGAGTACACTTTCAGATTTTCTATAAAACCGCTAAATTTTTGTGATTATTTCATTTATTTAATAAGTATGTCAATGGCTTCTTATAGTATATGGACAAAACTGTTCGCGATGCAACACTGCACCCAAAAGATAAAGCATTAAACTAAATCAAAAGCAAGACAAAAATTTACGTAACTCATTTTGACATTTGCGAAAACCAAAAATTAAATGCAAACGCAATCAATCATTAGCATCTTTAGGAAATTAATTCTCATTTTTATTAGACGTACAATTGATGCAATCTACAACAACCATAACAAATAATGATTACAACAACAACGCCAACGCTGGCGAATGCTGCCATTATGTCTGTCATATAGAAAATCGGCACGACGACTCTGTGCAGCGTGGCACGCATTCAATTAACACAAATGAATGAATAATTAAATACTGCAAAAGAAACATATAAACTACGAAAAACTACAAAAGAGTGCGTCAAACCCAGAGATACCCTGTTATTTTAAGAAATAAAGCGAATGATACATTTTAAATATGATTCGATTTGTGATCTAGCTGATAAAAACTAAATACACACAAAATCCAATTATTAAATGAAAAGTAACAATTTGAAAACTAAGTTATATTATATTACTTCACAAAATTAAGAATTTTGTATCTGTAGTATAGTTGCTGAGATCAATAGTTGAGAATATACAATCTCGATACTTATGCCTTTTACTGCCTGTTACATGTATTTTTATATCACATCCTCCGTATGCAGTGTTGGCCGCACTGAATACAGTTAAAATGAAAAACTTAAGCGACAAACTGGATGCGAGTATTGAGGGAGCAGCAGCAACTTCCCACAAGCCTATCCGATCCAAGTCGGGCATTGCAAAACCACACACACTGCTGCACGTACGCGTACTCGCAGCTGACTGAAGCTGCTGAAATGATGCCATCAACAGCAGACGACAAAGAAAACAATGAAACATAATTGAGATCCGATGAGTGGGGGAACCAGGGAGCTGACGGAGGTGTGGCCTGTAGCTGAGCAAAAGTCAGACAGCCGTAATAAAGAAATCTTATAAATGAAAAGCTCTGGCTACACACACACACACACACATGGAGACAATTGTTTTGGCGTATTTCACAATGATCTCGCCAACTTGAAGTTGCCACTGCTGACACACTCACCAACTCATCAATTCACCAACTCACGGCGACAGTGATGCCTAATGGTCGCATAATTAACTAATGTGGGCAATACTCGCAGTACTCGTGCTCGGTTGACAGACAATTAGAAGGCAACTGCCACGACCCGGGGCACAGTGCGAGTGCGCAATTGTAACTTGGCCAATGCTGACGCCCACTTGGCCGTAGCCCTAAGTGTGACCCTCAGTGGAGCTTTGTCAGGAGTTGTGGGCATGATGTTTGATGATATGCGTTTGATGTTTTAATGATATACGCACTGCGTATTTGTACATTAGAAAGAACGAAAGCCACACATCATTTAATTTGCACTCTAATAGATTGTTAAAATTCCTATAAAAGATAAAGATTAAAATACATTTGGGTTTAACCACGGACGTAATTGTGGTTATTATTTATTACCACAACTTTCATGTTTAAATCTGTTGTTACATGTAATATATTTTGAATTTGGCCCAACTTTTTACTTCCACAAATTGGCCCAAAGCTGTGCTTTGATTGATAATACAATTTAAATTTTATATGACATTATTTATTGAAATAAACGTACTATTGCCGCTGTAACGTTGCAAAGCGTATAAAGCGGATTATTGCTTTACACTGATTAATGGTAGTTTTTATTATTAAATACTAAAATGTTGACAAGGACCAGGTCTTACTGTAAAGATCACTGTAAAAATTGCGGCCTGTCCAACAGATTATTACGATTCAATACTGACACTTAAAGCAACAGATCAATGGCGTGAAATTGGAATTAGTAAATGTCTAATCAATTCCTTCGATTGAAATGGGCGTGACTACGGCTGTGACAAGTAAATTGTGGCCTCCAACTATACTTAAGATGGAAAGACTTTCAGTACGGGGTGCGGTAATATGAGTTATGAGAAAAAAAGTGTAAGTGACATGCTCATATGTACATAAGTATTTTCCGGCTTATCTTTTAACATTTAATTAACATTTGCGTATATTTTTCAGCCATTTCCTACGCAACCCGATGACTGCCATATGGAGCGTGTTTTTCGCTGTACATTGTCAACCAGGCGATAAATATCTTAGGTTAACATGCAAATTGTTAAGAGATGCTACCAAACAGGCACCCAACTAGCAGCCATCAGTCGCATAGTTTATGCCGTATTTGGTCAAACTAATTAGCTTCCTATTTAACAGATGTCTGAAATGGTCAAGA
The DNA here is from genome assembly GCF_018153295.1 of Drosophila grimshawi. Taxonomy (NCBI): domain Eukaryota; kingdom Metazoa; phylum Arthropoda; class Insecta; order Diptera; family Drosophilidae; genus Drosophila; species Drosophila grimshawi. Next base: position 26,075,035 of record NW_025062900.1, read on the forward strand.
CAACATCGCCGAGTAAATAAACAATTTAATTATAAATAAATAATTAAATAAATAGCTCGCCGTACACAGCAACACAATTTACATAGCTTGCAAATACCTTGAAAAAAAAATAAAATAAAATACACTGAAACACAAAAAATAAATCAAGCAAACGAATTTAGACAGGTATCTCAAAAATGGTGCTCACGAATTCATATACAATATACAAATCAATATACTTATCTACATAAATAATTTATTGAGTTCTCGCTTATAAGTATATATGTATGTATAACACAAATATTTAAAGTTCGCAGCGTCTCTCTCCATAGGCCATCAGACGAGTCACCCTATATGGCAGATGAACGGACGATAAAGCGAAATCGAATTATTAATTTAAAAAAAAAGTTTTTTTTTAAATAAATCGTGTTTCTATCTCGCTCTGCATTTTGTATCTGAGCGTCAGGCCCACGCGTGTTAATTACAAATGATTTGTTATGGCTAGATCTGCTTGTGGTTGTTGCCATTGTGGGGCTTTATCTATATTCCCCTCTGCAACCGTATTCCTATATCGACTTGTGTCACATTTAGGCGCAACGTATTTATCATGTTTGCAATTAATCAATACGTTCATACTACAATTTTGCATTGCGCATGTTACGTTATGCAGAGAGTAGTGAAATCTATAAAGACTTTATTTAAAATATATATCATTTTTATATTTTATTATATTTATCATTAATTGTGTATTTATTTAAATTATTTGCTTATTATTATTTATCGTATTTATTTTGAATATTTTATTTTTTAGTTCCACTGACTGCTTTATTTTAATTAAATAATAAAATATACAGAATAAGTTTATGGTAAATGAATTATTTGAGATATTTTCTTATTTGTAAAAAACTTAATAAGCACCCCTCGCATAAGTTATTAATATTTGTTCCAGTTCACTGCCAATCGGTTTCATTGAAATTTTCAAAACATTTCTTGTATTTTGGGTGCCTAACACCTTACAACATCTATGCAACAGTCAGCAGCTGACACTTCTTCACAAATCAATTAATAGAGCCAGACGAAAAATCAGTAAAAAGTGCAGACATTTGTCAAAGTTTGGCATCAAAACGATTGTCTGCTTAATGTGTCGAACAAAGTAATTGTTATAGCATTCGCGGGCTGTGCCCAGATGACAGTTGTTGGCATACAAACGAGCACATAAATATGTATAACTTACAAGCACACACTCACTGCTGGCACTCGTTCAATGGAGTGGGCTGTCATTTTGGCCATAAATATTAGGTGTTAAAATTATGCTAAATACAGTGGGTAGTTAGGCCGTGATTTCTATATAACTACATTTTATTGCATCCAGTTTGCTGTCCAAGTTAATCAAACATTTTTTTTCCATTAACTTGGCTTGTTTTTCATTGAGGCCTTCAGTCTTAACTTATGCCCCATTACGCTACCTCTCTCAAAGCTGCCAGTTACGCGATGTAAACTGTTTTTTCTTTTTTAGCTGTGAGACAATTTTAGCAATCGCTTTCGCAAACTTCTTCAATAAAGTCATTCAGATAGCAAGCCAGTTATTCACTTATTCCAAAAATGGTCATGAAAAACTTGCTTACATTATTTGCGTACAAATAGCATTATACTTGTCTAATAATATATGCAATACATTCAAGAAGAAATATCTGTTACCCCTATAAATTTCACATTATATATTAAGTATTTTCTAGTTTTTCAAGATATCTGATTATATTTAATGATGCACCTAAATCTTGGGCCAAAACTATTAACAGCGGTAAGGTAGATATATTTTAAATTAAGCTGTGAGCAAGTGAGCTACGGTCTGTATCGGTGTGTCGAAGAAAGTTTTTCTATATTTTTATATGAAAATTAAGTTTTCCTGCTTCGGCTCGTTTGAGCAGAAATTGCGACAAACAAATTGTTTAGTAGAGGTTTGACGCAATATTCTTACAATCGATAAAATTATCCATTTCAAACATATTTGACATGTGCAACAGTTAAAGCTTATGTAATTAACTTACCTTTGAACTTAGAACAATGTATATTAATAAAGAAAAATAAAGCATAGCCTAACTAAAAAAAAAAACAATAAAGTACTTTCATGTTAATTACACAAATTTAAGTAGTCTGAATATAAAACCCTATTATTATTTAATTAATAAAGTTTAAGATTGCAAATAAAAGTTACAAAACATTTAATTTATAAAGAAAATGAAATCACTTTCTATTATATGTTTTTTGGGGAAGTTTTTTATTTAATTTAAAAACATTATTTAACTCTCAGAAATGAATGAATTTTGCATGCCTTATATAATTTAAGGTTTTTGCTATAAAATAATTGTTAATTTTACATTTGTTTAATATTGTCTTCTCACGAGGCAGCTTATGTTATGTAGGCACCTCTCTAGCAATTTTGCCATCTGAAACTGAGGCCGCGGCTTGTCAACATGCGTTCCATGTGATTTGCAGATGTGGTTGCAGCTACATCGCGATGTCGACGTCAGTCAACCGCAAGACAACGCAGAAAATTTGCTACTTGTTTGTTGTTTGCCCCGTTTTGGGCCAACATAGGCCACAACAACAACTATACCAAGCAGGCCCAACGTACAAAATATTTGTGCTTAAACATGTAATAGCTCTTTAAAAGGTTCAGCTAAGCGCGCCCGAGTTTGAAAACAACCAGGCGCAATTGGGTCAACAAAGTGTTATGTATGCAACTATTTATAAAGCATGTGAGCCAAGTTTGTTGCCTAAGTCTTTTGATTTCCCTCTGGCATTAGACACATTCACTGCGCCCAACTATTTGGCACTGCGCCACACATTATACACCAAGATGCACATTGATTAGTTAAGGCCAAAGTTTAAGCGGCTAAACGTGCGCCCAACGATCAAAGCAAGCAACAACAACAACAACAACAAGAAAGCCAAATGCCACAAAATAACTCAATTTGTGTAGAGTATGTGCACAAATCATTTGATTATGGCACGCTTGCATTCGTCTAATAATTAATTGGACATTAATTACTATACTTTATTGCACACGTCCCAATAGTTCACATACACACAACTCACACACACCCACATACAATACGCACGCGTTCAAAGAGACCCCAATTATAAATTCAAAGCATATTCCCACCATAAATGTCGCATAAATACGACTATTTTGACAAAAAGGGCACGTAGCATAAAGAAATGCAAATTGGACGTAAATCAATCATGAAATATGTTCACAATGGCTTGTAGACATAGAACACATGTTGGCAGCATATTTAAATATATTTCTTGCGCAACTTCTCAAAATGCCCACAACGGAATCTAGGCTTTCAGCCTTAAATGATTATAAGTTATACAAGTCTTTACGTTCTATTTATCTTTTTTATCATATTTGATTCGGAGCTGCAGTAGAGATATTCACTTATTTGTTTGAAAGATATTAATTGTTTTAAGCTAATATAATTATCCAATTATATTATATAATGGCACATTAATGTTAGCTTCGAGGTTAAGCCTTTAATTGAGCTTACAAAATTGTAGCGTGCTCATCAAATTTGAACTAGTGGTTTATATTTCCTTCTTATTATATTACTTTTTAGTTCTATTTATAATTTTTTAATAACATCATATTACAATATCATGTTAGGTGCTTACATGTTTTTACTAAAAAACAGGTCCTTAAAGCTTTAAAGTAATTCTCTATTTGCAGTAAGAATCATTACTATATATATATATTAAGGTTTGTATTAATGAAGTTTTATTTACTGCAAATTTTATTTATGTCTAAAGAAACATTACTTTTACTATTCACTTGTTTGACTCAAAAAGTATTTTAACAGTGATGTAAGAATTAAAGGTTAGGAGTGTATATATTTAATTTCAAAAAACAATTAACAGCTAACGAGTACTTCACCATTTGTAGACCTTATGACATTGGGTATTTAAAAATTTGTATAATAATTTCGGGACCTGTCAATTAAGTGCGAGGAAGATGACACAATAAGTCGTCAAACATATGGCAACTCGAATACAGAAAAGAAAAAAAAATACTTGCTTGCAGCTGGCGCCCCAAAACCGGAAGCAAGAGATAGACATCGACTGATGAACTCTTGGCCAAATACAAAAGTGGAGCTAAAATCCAACAAATATAATTTGCTTGTTATGCTTAGTTGTCGGTTTTGTTTTTTATTTGTTGATGTGGCTCAGTTTTACGTTATTTTTTCAGCGATTAGTCAAGCAAGCGGGTTAACACTATCAGGCCTGAGTTTTTGGCACTGTGGTGCAGGCATAAGAAAACTTTCAACAAATGTTGAGGAAGTAGCCAATATAAATACATTTGCTTCCAAAATGCATGCGTTTTTGACTTTTGATTTGCTGTTTTATTGTGCATACGTCAAAATAAAAAAAACTTGATTGGTGTTTTGACTAGCGGCATAAAAACAATAACTACAACATAGTCTGGCACGTGTGTTAAATGATGAGGATCCACCACAATTTTGTTAATCGCTGTTGCATTAAGTTTCCGTTTTTGGTGTTATTGACATTTGAACTGTACGCAAAGTTATTCAACCATAGAACATCGAGAATTGAGAAGCTGCTGTTTTGAAGCAAAAAGGTAGGCTAAAATCTGACAAAGAATTTTAGCAACTACATACAGCTTAGTTAAAAAAGCATTATTATTAAAATTATTGTCAGGTTTTATATTTAATCTCTTTTAAATAATTTTTTAATTTATTAATTTTTTTCATATAAAACTTAAATTCAACTACTCTCTTTTAATTTTGTATAATTCTAGTTGTAACTTTAAGTTACAATGTGTTTTTAATGCCCTACATCAAAAAAATAATTTTTATTATTATATTTAAAATATGAAATTATTTTAGGCTTTGAGGGAGCTGGCTAAGAAGCAAATCAAATCCTTATGCAAATGTTAGTTTTTATCTCAATCCATTAACGACAACTCCAACTTTAAATAGGACACAATTTCAACAACTCTAAGCAAGTGAAACTCAATTCTTTAAAAACACACAGCTAAAAAAATGAATTAACAAAAGTTAAGACAAGGAATACATAAAGTACTAATAAATCTACTCAGAGGCGCAAACCTTCCAAATGCGATTTGTTCAAAATTTGTTGTCGAAAACAATTGCAAGCATTTCTAAACGGCGTGACAACATTTTTATTTTAGACATGCTTGACTGGTCGCTGCTGTTCCAATAACCGAATCCGAAGCCAATTCCAAATACGTATCCCCAATGGGAAACCGCTACAGCTAGCGACACGTTTTGAACCCGAAGCCCCAAAGGGTCAAGTGGCGCGTGTAGCGAAAGTCACGATAGCGGCATAGATATTTATAGGGCCAGACCAAATCCTCTAAAAGCCATAACTGCGAGGGTCTTTCATTTAATTTTGGTACATTTTACTTGTAAATAATAGTTGAAAATGTAAGCATACAATTTTACTGTGCAGCTTAATATTCTTTACTTAGTGGAGGCTCGAAAATTTCCAAATGTAAAATGTTCACTCAATTTTAGCGTCCTTAAGTTTAACCAGAAAAATCCACACCGATAAACCAATAACTTTAAATCGAGTTTTGCTTAAAAAAAAATTAAACTTTTTCACTTTATCGGGTGAGATCAGTTGTATTTCTCATTCTATTTTTGTCTATCTACCCTCGCTTGTAATGACCATAAATGCACAGATTCAATTAATACAACTGGAACTGCAATTGTTTAGATACATGCATATATATGTATATATAGGCTGCAAAAGGGCCAAAAGTGCTATGCAATGTTTTCTATCAGTTGTCAGTTCGATCTTCACGCCCGAGCGCCGCAAGAGACCTTCCTCGATAGAGCAGCAATCGTTGAGCGTTACTTGTCTGAACTTGACATGCATTTTGTTTTGCCAGTGCGTGTAGTAAATGAGTAAATGAGTAAATGGGGGGTAACTGCGAGTAGGTAGCTAAATCTCCGGTCTAGACTTGGCGAATTGTGAACTGCATTGGAGCACAACCTACGTACAGCATTGGGGCATATCAAATGTTTTACTTAATATTCGATTTGCCTTCTGCTGTTCTAATTAATGACTCAATTCTGTTGCGATTGGCAATGGGCGCCGTTCCACAGCCACCATTATAAAGTTATTATGATTTATGAAATAAAGTTGTAAAAGATAATTATGAAATCAGCTGACGCTTTTTTATTGTATCGACTTTTTTATTACAAAAATATATAATTCTTATGATTATCCAATTTTAGGAGCAGCTCGTAAAAATTTAATTTATTAATGGAAGTTCAATGGCATTACGTTACGTTGGCTACAATTTGTTGCTTTATGATACGAGGTGAAGTTACGTTGTATATGTTACGTTCATTTCTTACGAATGCGCGCCGGTCTCAAATGCCGGTTTGTTATTGTCTATGTGAGCGTTGAGCACAAACAAGAGCACGACCAAGAGCGAGAAGAGCACAGCTCTTAAAACTACTCATAGGGTTGCCGAGTTGTGGGTAGGAGATGTTAAATATTAAATTTCGACAGAAAAGAGGAAACAGGTTAACTTAAGCAGTACAAAAATGAAAACATTTTTTAAATATTGAAAATTGTGTTAACACATCTCAATGATACTTCATTGGAATTTTTGATTTTAGTAAAAGTGTTTAATTTCTAAAATATATAATTTGGAAATGAGCTTAAAGCAATGCTTTGCTTTGTAAGAAATATGTTTATTCAGCACAGATCAAGTAGAAAACTACTCAAAAACTTTTTAAATTCTCCTTGTAAGAGGATAAGCACGCACCTAATTTTATATAAGAATACATGACTTCATGGGAATTACTATGAATTGAACGCAGCTTTAATGTGCAGTTCCTTTTTGGGGATGACAACAATAAATCAAGTTTTATTACAAAACATTTGTTACTTTGTAATAACAATTAGTTTATCTGGTGTCATTTTCGAGACGGAGCAACTACTTAAAGTGGGTGCAGATCAATATGAATACTAAAGAGCGCCTGCTCTTTAAAAAGTGCTCTTGCTGCTCTTCGAATCACAATCACTCTTTCTCTCTGTCACTCTCTCTCTTTCTCTCATGCTGTCCCTCTCTCTATAAGTTGAGCAGAAAAGCTGACATCATTCGATAGGCAGCCAAGCCGAGACTCAGCTACGGGCCAAGTTAGCTGGTTCAGCTTTAGCAGGCCAGCTGTCTGTCAGCGGCTTATTTAACGTGCGAGCCAAGCTGAAAACTCTTTTAGTATAGCGTTGGCGTGCGAGACACACGGTTCGGTTGAGCACAAGATACACAAAGTAGTACTTGACAAGCTGGCAACAAAACGAGTTCGAGTTTCGAGCAATATACAAATTTATATATTTAGATACGACAGAAACACATTTAGCGCAGGCGTTCAACTAGTGCAAAATACAAAAAATAAGCACTTCACAACACCAAAAAGGCGTAATAAATATAATAAACAAAAATATTCAAAAATAAAACGAAACATTAAACAATTGTAAAAAACTTGCAGCTGTGAATGTGATAAAGCTCTTTACTGGCTGATGTCAGTCTCTGTCGCAGAGTCGCTGACTCTGTCCCAGTCCCAAAGTTGAACTCTACGTGAATTGAAGTGTATCCAAGCGTTGAGTGTGAAATGCAAAGCAAGCGAATTTAAAACGCGTTTTCATAGTCACAAAGGCTAAGCAGCAAAAGTTAAATTCCGCTTAAAACAATTGCAAAGAAAGTGAAAGACGAGACGGGACAAAAAAAGGGAAAGGTTTTTGGAACCTGCCAACTTTTGCATAGTTTTTCAAGTGTAACGCTCAGAAGTATTGCCACAATTTTCTGGTCTCCTCAGAGAACCACGAACAGTTGTGTTTTTTTCTGTTTCTTCAGCTGCTCGCCCACTTGGTCTGGCATAAAAATCATTGAAAATTAAATGTTTATACATATATTATTTTCAATAATTTCGATGCCAATGCTTTGCTGAGTACGAGATTTTCTATACAAGCGTAAAAAAAATTAATTTCAAACCACGCGTTTCGAGTTGGCTGCTTTAGTGTGTGTTGCGTATGTGTCTTAATAAGAAAATAAAATATCACAAAACAAAAATCGGAGCTTAAAAAGCGGCCAAGCGACATTGATGCCAATCGCTGGTGCATTTGTTGTTCGTTTTTATTGTTGGCCGCTCTCTGTATCACAGCAAGCAGAATACCAACAACAATAGCAACAACAATGAAAGCAACAGCACTAGTTTAAAACGCCTTCAGTGGACTTCGGCTCGAATGTAAGGCACATGCTAAAAAGAGCTATCAACGTCTGACTATCGCAGCAGGTTCGTGCAATTCGTCATTTGATTTATTTATTTACCGTTTTGTCCATTGCCATTTTTTATATCTTTATATATTTTATGCCCGTTTATATATGTGTTTGTAATATATAGCTCTAGTCCAAACTTATGATCTACGTAAATTTTATGAAAATGTATATTTTCGAATTTTAACCCAATTCGAAATACTCGAATGAGAATATTTTAAAAAGGGGGAACTGCTTAAGAAGAAAGTTAATTGACATTACAAGCTTCAGGCATTTTCCTTGGTATTCTTTTAATTAACCACCATTGTTCTGTTTTAAAATTAATTTTCGTAGCAAGAGTCGCAATTGTTTATAGTTCTCCCATAATTATTTCTATAGGTAAAAATATTTCTGAAAGAAGATTTTCTACACTTATTTGCTCTACATGTAAGTAGTAGAGCAAACTTTTGTGAGCAAATTAAAACTCAAGCAAGTTTTTAAGCTAGTCTCCCATTTCTTAATTGCGTATATCTTCTTACGAGTCAGCATATCAAAACTTCCGGCAGCTGAGGAGTATTACACAACATTTACATTTAGTTTTTCTCACCCACCCAACGTTCATTAGCTAAAGATTTTTCTCTGGCAGCACTCACAGACATAAAAGCATGAATTGTAATTTTCAACGATTTTCTTCCATTTTGTTCACCACTAAAACAAAAGACTTGAGCGTATACATACATACATATATGTCTACATTTATGTATATACAAATATATACTCGTACATACATATAAATAAATACACATACTTGCTCAGACGCTATGAATCATGAACAATTAAGAACGTTGCACTAACCGACTGTGTAATACCCTGACCTAAGTGTCATGCCATCTAATTTTTTATTTTTTTTTAAATATAGATTTTCACTCAGGTGTGAGACTACCCAGTAAAATTTGTTTACCGTTTTTTTAAGGAGGAACCATCGCCACTCCTAGTTTTAAATAATTTTAAAAACTATTTATAGGATTTTATTTAGGTGGACGATAATCAGTAAGTCGTAGTTAAATCTTATCACTTTGTCCGATGCGGCAATTTACGGCTGTATAATTTCTGCTTGAGGATTCTAGTTATAAAATGATTAATTCATTCGATATCAGTGTATAAAACAAAAATCGTTGCTTACAATTAAAGTTCAATGATTCTAGTCTGTGCATGAGTTCACAGCTTGCCCAGTCGTTGATGTTAGTCATAATTTTTCCATATTTAGATAGTTGTATTGAATACAAAAAACACATTTAAGAGAGCATATACAAATCGTGGGCCGTCATTTAAAAATGAAATTAGTCAAATTCAGAGCCTGAGTTGGATTTGTTGATTGATATGTTTGTGGAGTGTGATTTTTCGCTAACCATCATATTTATGGCCATCTCATATGCCCAAGTTGTTGCCTAGAGTTCAAGCAGTGTCACCATAAAGAACTTTGTGGAGTAAATTAACGCAAATTACCATTGGCAAAAGGTGTTGGCCCCAATTGTCACCTCCAAAGATATCAAGAAAAAATGAAACTGGGTGCGGAATTCTAAGGCCCAAAGCATATTGCATTACCTTGCGCCGCGTCACAGTCTACGATCATTTTTATTGCCACGCGCCTTTTTTCCAATTTATCTGCAGCTTGAATGTCAGAATGTCTGTCTATCTGTCTGTCTGTTGTTGTTGATGACATTATGCGAATTTCAATACTGCGATAACAAAAAAAAAAATATAATCGCCCAGCTGCGAGATGTGCTTTAGCGACACGTGTTAGATCTTGAGTACTTTGTAAGCGTTCAACTGCTATTTAAATGCTATATAAACTTTTTTCGGTTGATATTTACAGCTCTTGTCAATGATTAGTATCAGTATTGACTTTGGCACATAATCTGCAAAACCTTTCGCACCGTTGAATCTAATCTTTCTACACAAGTTTAATATATTAGAGGTTTTTAAATTAGATATCTTAATAATTTTAATGAGTATCTCCATGTCGAGCGCTGAGTCTTCAGATAATTTTTTATTAGGTGTCAGAAGCCTGTCACTTCATTCTATTGTACCCAAAAAGGTCTAATGTAAATGGTCACCAAAATCTACGACAGTTTTTCACCTTTTTTTTTAATCAACAATTTAATGGTGTTTTTGACACCACACCCGAGTATAGCATTTGCATTTGCAGTGAATTTAATTTGAGTATCTGACAAAATATTTTTGCATTGTTTGCCGTTGCTTTTGAAATGTTCCCGCCTGAAAATTATCGCAATGTATATGTATATAAGAAAAAAAGTGAACAATAAAAAAAGACCGATATAAGCGAACGTTTCAAAGTCATAATTATTAGCTTTGCCTTTTATAGCAGCACATTGCTATTTTAAATACTTAAAAACAAAAAGCCAAAAAGCGAATTCTTTATAAATCATTTTCTTGCTGCGCTTTGCATAGAAAACAAATTCCAATGAACTTTGGCAGACGTCAAACCGTTTGCAATTTGTTTGCATTTGGATTGAGAAAAATTATAAAAAATACCCAAATGATTTCAATGCTAGCTTTTGGGTTGTTTTTTTTCGCATAAATTTCATATCCAGATAGGATACGCGTCATAGAAGAGTCAAGCCTTAACGGATGACATCAGTGAGCCAAGTAATTCTAGGCAAGCATCAAGGCTTTTTATATGGCTGAACCTTCCTTTGCACATAAGATGTTTTAATCTTTAATCGACTTGATTACAGCCGTGCTCCTAATTAGCTATGTGCATAGTTAGAGCCAAGTTTCTGACTTGATCTTTTTTTGACAATGTTTTTCTGACATTGTTAGGCATGAGTGCCTTTCATTTTTCCATCATGCTTAATTAAACCATAAACACCTAAAATCACGCTACTATATTCAACATATTGCCATATGACAAGCGACCCACACGACTTCTTGGTTTTTTGTTTTTGGTATTTTTTATATTTTAGACAATGCCAATTGAAAGAGCAGTTGAAAATTGCAGCAGCTACACCCCCGCAATCAACACTTGAAAATGAATTCATAGCCCAACCTAGGACAAGTTTTTGTTTGCTGTGGTGGGCTTACGTTTAGGTTAATCAATTTAAATTACCTTCAATTAGGCTTTTTGTTCATTTCGGCATTGTGAAAGAGATGTGAAACCAGAAATATGAAAATAATTTGTTTCATTGTCTCTTCACCTATAACAGCTCTTTATCCACTCAATCCCAAACAATCGAGCTTACATAAACACACATATATGTATTAGTAAAGGAAATTACATTTTTATTAAAGCTCCATGTGCCGACGAGCATCCAATTTGAATAGTGCTCCAACAGATGGGTTGAAACTCGTGTATGATTTTCTTTATCTTTATGGTCGGGCTGGGCCAAGCAGCCACACACAGCGCTCTGCTGGCAATTATACATTTTATAGCTTCATTCGATATGCATGTTGGGCATGATATTTGCTATATGCGCAGAAATAAAATTGTATGCGTGCAATGCGCCGTTGAGGGTGTTGGCTCTGTTTTGGACCGCCTATAAAATGCAAATTTCTTTGAGTCATAAAATAATATGTAACAGAATTGATTCAGTTACAGAATCTGGCACAAATATATTTATTTTCAAAGTATTTGCATTGCTTATCTGTATGGCATAATAGTTAAATGGACAACAGTTGATTATCTTTGGTATTAATAAAAAAGTAATGTGTATCATTTACTTTGTTTTCCTTGATTTTTTGGTATGTCTTCTATGTCTTTGCAGTTCAAAACATGCGCCCCTAGGAGGCTGCTTCTTCTTCTAGCTAAGGCGACACACTCTGCCAGGATGTTCATCGAGGATTCCTCCTCTCTTTCACAAAACCTGCACAGGTCGCTACTATATATACCCAGTTTTGCTAGGTGACTCCTTAGTCTACAGTGTCCTGTCAATAGACCGGTGAGTTTCCTAAGGCTGTTCTTTCCCATGGTTATAATTTGATTAAATCGTACGAGATTATAACCACCTAGGAGACATCTGGCTTGTCGGGGTCCGACTGCCTCCGACCAGCTCTGATGCCGTCTCTGCCTCTCCTCGTTTCTAAGTTCCAGTCGCATAGTGTGTCTCCCTATGCCACAATACGGTTCTGGTCCTGTTAGGGGTCTTCCTGCCCCCATTCTTGCTTGCTTGTCAGCCGCCTCGTTTCCCGCTATGTCCCTGTGGCCCGGGATCCATCGTAGGGTGAGCCTGTTATTATTCCAGAGTAGGTCTAGCTTTGAACGAACTTCATGGACTACCTTCGATGTTATCTTAGTCCCCATTATAGCTTTCAATGCTGCTTGACTATCGGATAGGATGGATATATCCGTATTCCGACAGTTACGTTCTATATTGAAGTCCGCACATCTCCCTATCGCACACACCTCAGCCTGAAATATGCTGGTGTGCGTTCCCAGGGATTCATGGTAGAATACCCGAGGACCCACCACTCCAAGACCCGTGCCCTGATTCGTGAGTGATCCATCGGTGTACCATTTTATGGTGTGCAGTTTCATGGGATGGACCTCATCCAGAGTTGTCCATTCCCTTTTAATACTCATACAAACTGTGAAATTTCGCTCGAATATGTATTCGGCTGCCATTTCGTCCCTAGGTTGCGTCAGTAGCGGTAGTTCGTTTGAAAGGAGTTGGCCATCTTTGTGTCTTATGGGGGATATAGGATATGATATATAAATAAATTTACAAAAATTAAAAAAAAAAAAAGAATTGAAGTTTATGAAATATAAAACAAATTATAAAATTATACACAAATATACTCAATAAATGTTTATACATTTAAAAAGCTTTTACCATTCATAGATTTACCCTTACATTTTTTTAACCTTACTTTCAAGCAGCGAGACCAAATCCACAAACTAGTAATAATTACAGCCTGAAGCTGTCAGACCAAAACTTACTAATCCAAATTTAATTAATTATTTGATCCGAAGCAGATTGCAAATTTCGCCTGTCAGGTGAAAGCTGGTATAAATTGCATAGTCAATTGTCTAAATATCAAACGTCGTCACTCGTCACACACGATTTAAATGAGCAATCAAATCAACACCCCAACAATGTCATTGAACCAACTAGCAATCTAGCAAGTTAGCCGGGCACAGCAAATCAGATAGCCAGATAACTAACCAACGTGGAGAAAAAATCAAAGCCGCTTAGCAAAAAAAAAAACGAAAACTTATAGTTTATGGCTGCAGTCACACAAATCAGCGGCGATCGCCTTACAACTGACAACGCGCAACCGCTCAGGATTGATGACAAGTCGGCAATACCAAATGGCAATTATCAGCGTTGTCTAAAGCCTACCAGAGAGTGTCATAAAAACAACAGCAGCAGAAACCAAAGGCAAGACGACAAAAAAAGAGAAAAACTCAACAAATTTGACGTCATTTCATGAAATAAGCACAAAAAAAACTTCAGACAAAAAATCTGCTGAGCAAAATGCGATGTGGCGAAAATTGCCAGGCCAGATCAGATCAGGCCAGTGCCCAGCTCCATCCTCATTCCTATTGCCACCCGCTGAGACGGAGGCTGAGGCTGTGCGAATTGTTATAATTGCAAACAATTACAATGGCTATAAAGAGCGAAGCAGACTCGAGATCGTACTGGGGCCATTGTCTTGTCCGGTTTCGGTCTCATTGAAGACAATTTTTTATTTGGTTTTTTTTTGCTTTGTAGCCGAAATATTTGCAATGTCTTAAGCTAGCCTATCATATGGCCCAAAAAACTACCATGGCAATCCCATTAGATAGGGTCCAAGTTCGCCCAGGTCAGACCAGAGAACAGCTCCTGCTGCTGTCTGTTTTTTTTTTGTTTTTTTTTTTTTTTGCATAATTATGAGCAAAATTCTCTTTTATTTTTCGCTTGCTGTTTTTTATTTCATTTTTTAATAAGTTGAATTTCGACTGTGCTGGCAATTACCAGCATGAAGGTCTTTGACTGCGCAATAAGCAGAAACAACAAAAACTAGAAAATTTGTAACATTTTTGTCTTAGTTGGAGCTCCTCAAGTTATTATTATTATTGTAGTTTCGGTTATTTTATGACTTGTTTTTCATGCTTTAATTTGTTGCTTTGTTTTTTTTTCTCTTGTACTTTTGTAAAGCTTTAGCCATGGCTCACAATAATTTTATTTTTGTTGATTTTTTTTTTATTTATATATACGGTTTTTTTTTAGTACTTTGGAGGCTTTTACATTTCACGCTCTTGAGTTAATTGGCTTGCAAAACTTTTCAGTGACAATGGAAATTGTTATAAGATATGTGACTTAAATATGGGAAAGGTAAATTGGATAAATGTACTTAAAAAAATATAAATATTTTTGAAACGTTTTCACTTAAATCAATATAAAAGAAAAGAAACATAAGTTTAAAGAGGTATATGGTAAATTATTGCATTGAATAATAACAAAAAAAATGAATAATCAAATGTCCGCCTCTCATCATTGTTTTCACTTGCGTTTTCCGCTGGTGATTCAATAATATCAATTGATGATCAATAATTGGTAGCTAAACACAATGCACAACTGTTTTTCAATTAACTTGAACCAAAATGCAATTAACTTTTACACGATTTCTAAAAGAAAACAACAACGTAGACAGACAGACAGACAGCGATTTTACCCGGTAACCCAGTTATTCAATGTTTCAAGCAGTTGTTTAATTGACTGCCGCACAACAGCTAAACATTTTATTATACTGCAGTATAAACATATTAATTAAGTAATTAAGAAATAAAAATCATTATTAAGCAACAGGTATTTATTTAATATATTTATTTATCTACACCGCCGACTGCAACATCAATTCGTATGCTAACGATTAAGTGTTAGCTATGCTAATGATTATTTAGTAATTAATATACAAACAATAACTAATTGCTCTGTTGCGGAAAAACAAAATTGTTAGGTATAAAATGAGATTATTTCAAGACCTATATTTAAAAATAACTTTTTTATGAAGTTATAAAATATTTGTTTTTATAAAATACATACAAATTTATAAATTCTTAATCTAGTTATCAAAATATAACATTAATTACAGTACCATGCACTTCCTCATCTTTATAAAACCATTTTCTGATATGTTGTATTTTTCAATTAGAAACTTCAAATGCATTAAAATACATATAATTAATACAAATATAGAATGGACCGCAGCCCAAAGCGTTATTAACATACTAATTTCTAAACTTGACCTTTAAACTAGGCGAATATCAATATTTAAGAGTATAATAACTCCTAAATAGAAACGGCAATTCATGCGAACTGAATGCGTTTTTGGCGCGTTTATAAACGCTTCAAATTCAATGCCTCGATTTTAATAATGGGGCGCCACTTAGGTAACCATTTCTATGAGCATTGCCAATGAAATTGTTATAGCCAAAAAGAAGTTCAAGTTCAAAATTAATAATGCGGGCTAATTGGGAATTATATAATAGTCTACATTGAGTGAGAAATATGTAAATTGCAGCCTGTTGTTGACCTAGAATTGCGAGTATCGAGTATTGACAGAAAGATCGCTTTTATGTATCGTTGCGAGGTGCGAAAAATGGGTAAGGAAGTAAACAATTTTTAAATTTGGTATCGTAATCGGGCTGCTAGTGTTTGCCTGTTAATAGACTTGCCCTGACCTTCAAAATTAATTGACTCGCATGTTTTTTGGTTCGTCGGGTGAGTACCAACATCATTTATGTGGTTATTACTTGTTTAGTCATGCTGCTAATGAGCCACGGGCAGGTTCAATGCAGGTTGAAAGACCCCTCCAAATTATCAGCCACATACAAGATAATTTTTTTGTTTGGGGCTTGGCCCAACGCCGCATGTGGCTCAAAGTTGGCCTGTAAGCATTTGTTTTTGAAGCTTTCATAAGCACCGTTACCTAATCACAGTTGGGTCCAATATTGCGGAACTGCAGTACAATTTAAGAGATATTTCATATGCCTGCTGCCTACTGCCTGCTGCCTGCATACCTGTTGCAGTTGCACCACCAAAATGGAAACCAGAGACAAATAAACGTAATTTTCTTAAACTAAAAAAATAAAAATAAAAAAATAGTAACACTAACAACAAAAAGAAACAACTATGACTTTTATCTTGTTTTCATTCTGCCTCTGCTGTCGCTTTCACTTTTCCATTTCGCTCCTCACTTTTCCTTACAGCTCATTCGTATTGATTATTACTTATTGACGATGTGCGCCATGTGATTTTTGCTCATTTTGTCTGAGTTTGCTTGAGTTTGCTGTTTGTTATATTTCTCGCTGCTTGGGGCCTGGGGAACGGACAGCCGAAATGAAAAGTTTTCGCTTTACTATTTGTCATAATTAATTTTTTGCGCTTTATTATTTAATTGAAGACAACAGCAACAGCGCTTAGCCATTGAAAACCATTAAAAAATCATTGGAATTGCCAATGAGCGTATGTTATATATAGATAGATAGATCGACTTTTTATATCTGCTCCAGTTCGAACTGTGTGCAGTGAAAGATGTGTTGGCATTTATTTTGGCACGAGAGGTGATAAATGAGCCACAGCGAAAGCTTACATGTATACAATGTTGAGATTGACTATGGGAAACGAACGTACAGTCTCTGCGAGTTGGTTTAATTAGGTGTCGAAAGTAAACGAAGCGTTGCAGTTTTGGAACAGTAACCGAGATATTTTTGGTTATCGGATACTGTGCTAACTTTGCAGAGCTTCATTTACTTGCCACACCTATGCCAAATAATTCGTAAAGATAAAGATATAGTCATTTTATTTAAATATATGTGTATTTAGATGTGTGTAACACTATTTTTTTAGGTCTTATAATAATCTTTATAAATATTATTAAGCTATTTATTTATTTACTTACTTTCTTCAACTCATTAAGATATCAAATCATACGAAATAAAAGGAATTTTCTTTTGAACCGGAGCGTTTTCCAAATTTGTCTTTAAAAACATGAAAAATATGAAAATTTCTTTCCCATGTGTTTAAAACATTTTTAAAATGCGATACTATTGTATTGGTCAGTAACACTTGACACTTGATGATGTCATATATTCAAACACTCATTACAAGTCATTGCAAAAACCAAATCTCATTAGAGTCAACTAGGGGCAATACAATAAGTATGCAGCTCCTTCCGTTCATAAGTTTCAAAAGTCCAAACGAGCTGCATGACTAAGCCAAGTCGCGTTGCCACTAGCCGCAAACCATGACCAGCGTGTTAATCAGCAATTTAGAATATTTTGCTCAAGCCGAAAGCAAACAAAAAGGCTCAAGCATGGTGCTGGTAAGGGGAGGGGTGGTGGTATTTCGACTCCCTCCTCTGTATTACCATTTCCTGTACAGCACAGATACATTTGTTGGAGCAGCTGTTCAAGCTGCTGTAAGAGTGTTGTTATGGCATTGCCTTGCATTTATCATGTGGCTCACACAAAGCCCTTAGAGCAGCAGCAGCAACAAGAAATACAACAACAACATCAACCAGCATTCGCATTGATTTCCTTTTTGCTATCTTGACAGCATTAACTTTGTTGCTGCTGCTAAGGGGTGTGTGAGGGGGCAAAGGAGGCGCAGCGGCCACACTTCGACAGAGACAAACGAAATAAATGCGCGATCGGGCGATAAACTATTTTTAAAGACTGCCAGCTACAAAGGAACAAGCAAACTAACAGCAGCAGCAAGATTACCGGGTAACGGAGCTAGCAGATACCCTGTAAAAATAGTGATTTAAGTCTACTCGCACAAAAATAAGTATTTATATTTGTATTTATATTTATTACATTATTAAATATAAATATTTTCATATCGTTTGTGCATTCCATTTGTACATATAAATTTATTTATATTTCTATTTAATATAAATTTAATCATATCTTTTTGCAGTATTAACTGAACATTAAAAAAAAAATTACTTTAATTCAATTTTTCATTTTAACATAACTTCTCAAACAAAAATTGATATACATTTTAACATATATATTAATCAACAGTTAACTAATATGGTACTTCAGCCTAATTCTTGCAAAATTAGAACTAGTTTTTAGGTGTTTCTGGCTTGGTGCCTTGCTACCAACACCATATAAATAATGTGTAAATGCATTCGTAAGCTTGTCAAAATAGCATATACCTTTCTTAAATGTATTTTGATTAAAAGGTATAAAACAAGACAACTCAAAATGATTTCTCACACAGCGGGACAGAGACAGAAAGTGGGAGTAAGAGAGAGATAGACACACAGCAAGGTCTAACAAGCTGCAGCTTTTAGCCAGTCTGTTGTCAGATACAGTGATTCTTCAGCAAGCCCCCGACGCACGCCTTACTCCCTACCACCCCTTCCGCAACACCATTACCGTTTGTTTGATTTTAAGGCATTGGTTCTCTTTAAAAGGAGCTGCAGCTGAACCCGCTTATTTTCTGCTGCTGCAAAATAAAAATTCTAAGCAGCTGCCAGCGAGCAGCCGCAGCATCCTTTTCTCTTGGCCAAGGTAAAAGAAACAGAAGTAGAAGCAGAATAAGATGGAGAAGAAGCAGACGATGCCAGCCAAGAGTTGGTTGCTTGTTAGGCCTCGTCTGCCATTTCTAGTCTTGTCGTTGACCATTTTTAGCTTTTTAAGTACTCCTTGGTCATTGTTAAGTACTTTTGCGTGTCATGCAGCGCTCGACAGGCGCTGCCTTTTGGGACCACATGTTTTGGTTGGTTATTTATGGGCAAAGTGTCAGCGCTAATCAAATGCCAGGCATCTAAAACTATTTGCTATACATACTATATATATTTACAATTGGTATTGTCTGGCCAAAAAGGCCATAGAACTAAAGCATTTGCGCGTATGGAATGCATCTGCTCCTCTACCGCCGCCTCCGCGTCAGCCTTCAGCTAGTCCCCTAAAATGTTCAAAAAAAGATACAGATCTCTACAGCCAATCGAAGACGTGCACTTTAGTTTTTGGTCATTTCCATTTTTGAGCGTGTTTCAGTTCCTCCATATAGACTTTTCTTTATATATGTTTAAAGTGGCCATAAAATGCAGTTTTATGACCAACGTGTGGCCCATGTGGAATATGGTCCGTTGTACAAATTCCCAAATTACCAATTGAATTTACCAAGAAATGACGCAATGCCGTCTGTTCTTTGTTTGATCCGAGGCACACGTGTGCGCAAGATTTGTCATCATCGGAACAGACGCCTACGCATTGAGGTGAGGGGACTTTATAACTGATCCACATAGAACGTGGCATTAGGTAACTTGAGCTCAAACTCAGCTGTCACTGTGGAGCGTACACTGAACGAAAAAAAAATTTTTTAAATGACATGAGCATTATAAAAAAATATATAAAAGTACATTCTTAAATACACATTAAAATCAACAAGATTTTTTAATCATAAATTAAAAAAATGAAAGATATACAATATACACATATTAATGAGCTTCTATAAATTTATTTAGAAAAAAGATTTCTAAGATTTAATAGAAAAAATTTGTTGTTTTTAAAATTGTATAAATAAATAAAATATTTTAAACGTCGTCAATACAATATCAGACAAAAACTGGCTTCATCAAAACTGCTTCCATTGAACCCAGACTTCTCTTCTATGAAGAACTGGCTTGGCTTGGGTCATTGACAATTTCACTATGTAAATTAGCCAGATTCGGTTGTTTGGCTTGAGAAAATTTGAACACAAAAATCTGTGCGTGATGCGAAATACAAAGGAATACCTAATTTCATTCGACTTGACTTTGCTTAATGAGTTATTATGATGTATGTAAATATTGGCGATGATGAGTCAATAATACGAATGGATTGATAATTATACAATAGTATTACTATACGATAAAGTATGCAAATTTGTGTGAAAAATGTTTCGAAGTAATCATACGATTAAAGCGACAGTCGACTAAGAGATCTGGTACAAATTGGCACAGCAAACTTCTTTTGAAACAGGAAGGTAATGAGACTGCGAGACAAGCGAATACAAGTGTAAAATAAAATAAGAAACTAATAGTTACAATATATAGAAAAAAATATATAAAATAAGTTTTCCACATCTGCTCACAACTGTATTACAATTTTAGCAAGCATTAATCAGACCCTAACTTATTTTCTGAAAACATACCTACACTTTTAACTTGTATACCATTTTTAACCCAATTAAATAAATGATTGCCCTGTTGTCTGTCCACTTTAACCATTCATTCCACGCTGCTCCTAAGCCGTAAAGATCGTAGCACAGTCAGCTTAAGATCATCCTTTACCTTCTTCAAACAGCGCTGTGATATATTTGAGTCCATTTATGTAAATCTGATTGTCAAGCTTATAATCGGACAACGCGTATCTAAGCAGCTGCCACCCAGCGTTAAAGAGTTTTGCTCAGCATTTTGCGCAGCTTTCTTGCAAATGCCGCCAACTCCATATGCAAATGTATCAGCTCTATGTTACCATGTTCAATGTTTGTATATTTTCAGTTGTTTTATTTTTTAGCTGTTGTTTTCTTTGTCCAATTAAGGGCATACAAAAGACTTAGGCGACAAGCGCGGCAACCTGACTACAAAGCCACTGCTTCAAAATTTTCAGAGCATTGAGTTTCAAGGCTAAGCAGGCAAAATCACTCAACAAATTCCGCTAAATCATAATGAAAATTATAATTTCTTACTATCAACTATACAAAAGAACAAAAAGTAAAAGTGTGAAACTGTATGTAGCCAGAAAAAAAAAAATAAACCATTAAAAATACGATGTCAAGTGAGCTCAACTTTAATATACCTTTCACTCGAAGAAGAGTTATCAAGTTCTAAAAAAAGGGATTGACATCTTAGGAAATTAGCTTTAGGTTGCCGTTTGTATTTACTATAATTTTAGACATTAAATTTTGTTTAATGGCTTGTCCGAAAGAAACAATTCTTACAGCAATTTAGACTTAATGATTTTCGACTGGCAATTGAACATCTGATAATTCTAGTAGGCATTAGAGAAAAATGAATTTTTGCTTTCACAATATTAATGTTAGTAATGTCAATTTAAATTCTCACGCTTTTCAAAATATCTTTTCAAAATGCCCTTTTCCAAAAAGAATATATATGCTATTATTTACATAAATAAATTAAGTTTTCTTTACCTACTTGAACACTACAATATACCCTATTTGCCGCAACATATGTATAGGATATATTAACATTTTTGCAAGCTGACCACAGATAAATCAGCTCATATTTCACATTCAAAAAAAAAAAGAGAAAAAGCGCAAAAGCGCAAAAGCTGACCACACAGAAACCTTAAGAAGTCGCTGGCATTTCCGATGTAGGCGTCGCATGTAATTAACTTTTAGCCCTACGAGAAGGGTGCCCAATTCCCCTCCATTGCTCTCCAGACTGCACATATGGTTTTTTATGCCTGTGCTCATTACGCTTCAGTTAATATACAGTTCCTGAATTCGCTTATATATTATATTTTTCACTGGAATTTTTGTTTATGATTTTGTGGACTGTTGCTGTTCATTTATTTTGTCACATTGCATTTCGCATGCGTGGGCGTTTTAAAGGGAGTGCTGCTGTGAATTGTACCGTATGTTGGCTTGATTTTCAACGTCTGATAAATGCCGTTTGTTAACTTTATTTATTAGCCTGTTACCATTTTGGATGTCAGGCTGGAGGCGGCGTAAACACTGTATACTTTATTAGCAGGATATAACAGAGCAGGCGTTTGCGAAAATAAATCTATTTGGATAATGCTATCTTTCCTTCTAGCTAGATTCGCTTAGTTTGGGAGTGCTTAGCCTTGTTGGAAAATACCCAATATTTTTTGTTTCACTAATCTTAATCCTTTTTTTTCCATATTATGATATTTTAAATTACACACACTCTTATTAAACAGAACTTTCATTATTCCGGTTATGTCAAGATCTCCAATTCAAGCAAGCAAAATATTTCAGAGTATCTTTAAACGTGTAGAGTACCCAATACTTAGGCAAAATAAATAAGTACAATAAATAACATAAATATACAGACGAAACAACTTTCACCTACGCTCTATGCTGTGAGAGATCTCTGATATTTTATGACACATTCTTCTAGTTTTTTATTCAACAATGCTACTGGATCCCAAGTCTGGTCGCATTTGTCAGCAGCACAATTGGCAATGGCAACATCTTAATCAAAGTAAAGCAAAACGGTAAATTGCGAGTACTCGTATATACATATGGGTACTCGCCCATTGAGTTCTCTATAATTATATGCAAGGTGGGCAACATGAAAGTCATTTTGTGTGGCTTAAGTGAAGAAAGTTAAAGATTTGTTGGGTCTATTGTCAACTGGCAAATGGCCGTAAAAATAAAAGCAAATTTCGCACATTATTCAACTGTTCTAGCACAATACAAATGAAAGTGTGGCATCAATAAGAAGTATGGCAAGTAAACGAAAAGTACGAAAATGGGCGGAGTAACGTCCAAATTGGCAACTCTTAAGTGACAGTTGATGGACAGCAGCTTAAAGAAGGAAAAACTGGCATGGAAAGTGGCTCAAGGGCGTTAATCTATTCGTGGGAATAAGTTGCACAGATAAATGAAAAAATATAAACCTAAATTTGAAATTATTTCAATGAACTAATCTGACCTAACAAGTCACATGAATGATTTCTTTTTATATCTGGTTCACTTTTGCTATAAGCCGGAATTTGCTCAGAATAAATTGTATGTTTATATATATTATTTATATACATTATATCTACGTTAAATCTAAATATGTGACATTTTCTATTGGTTTATATTGCTGACACAAAAGTTCACAAAATCTCTAAACGTTTATTTACTTTTTGATGATATGCCAAAGCAGCAGTTATAGCCTATTAGTTATGCAAATCGAAACACAATTTGCAATCGATCCTATCACATAAACTAGTTAACAAGTTGCTGTAGTTTAGTTGCTCCCCGTTCGCATTTTTTTTATGTACAAATACGAAATCTAATCTTATCGCTTGCCAAGCCAAAACAGGCACGCACACATAACCATTTAAAGTACCTCATGGCGAGTCTGTCATTGAACTTGACTTTAAAGGCGTTCCAGTCTTGGTTCTAGAGCTCAAGTTATGACACTCGTCGTCAATCGCATACACAGGGCGGGCAGAAATACAGATGCAGATAAAGATACACGTATGTAGATGCGCTGAAACCAGTTATTAAAGTGCAAGTGTATCTGTAGCTAAGCTTGATGGCCATTTAATTGTAGCCCCGTCCCCAGAAGGCAGTTAACAAATTAAATTCCGAAAAGCATCTATATAAATCATACTTGCATGTATATATGTATTTAATGTATATGTGGGTGTTTCTGTGTATCTCACATTATCTGTATATTTTTATATAGGTATGAAAAAACCCGCTACGTAAATCGAATTTCGAAGTGCGTTTTGCATTTCGTCATGCAATACTTCCTGACTCTTGAATAATGACTCACAGTTATGAAGACAGCTCTGTTGAAGGGTTGCTGATTTTTTTCTTGACCCATTATAGCCAGTTCGCTGCCTAAGTCTTTTGCTTAAGCTGACATTTAACTTGAAGCAGAACTCGGAAGGTATGTGTGTTAATAAAGAGCGATGATTGCTTAAAAATATTGTTGGTGACATCTATTTTTTTGTCTGACCGAAATTACAGAACTTAACGGTAAATTTAATTATCAGTTATCAGTTAAAGTCCGTTCTTGGCCACACACAATGAGAATAACGCTGAGAGCGCACAATCTTCTTCATGCATTTCATAACTGAGGGAACAATATAAGTATATGAAAAAATAAATGTCCGGCAATTCGTCAGTCTGCCAGCTTTTTGACAGCTCAAATTGTTTTTTTTTTTTTTTTTGGTTTAGTTCTTTGTTTGTTCTATTTTGTTGGTTTTGTCGAATAATTTAAATTTTCATTCATTGCTTAGCGTTGCAATGCAACTTTTCTGTAGCGCGCTGAAATAATCACATCTTCTGGTAATGACTTTATTATCATGTTGAGTAGAGCATATTATGAATAATTACGAAGCCAGTGGATAGATGTGCAAGAGTAAGTGCTTAACATGAGAAAGTAACCAGCAAACAATTTCTCTGCAGATAAAAAAATAATTGTTTTCGATTCTACTTAATATGATTCAGAGACCAAGTATAAGTATGTAAACTTGATTTATATAATTTTTTAGCAATCATCTGATGAGAATATGAAAATATATAAAAATAAATCCAATTCCAGTTCGAGTTCGTAAGACATTTTTTCTTCAATGAAAACATATTTTAGCTGACACCATAGCTAAAATTGTAGCAAACAAATATAAAATAATACTTTCACAAATAACAAAAAATGATTTCAAAGTGGATAGTCATTGAAAATACGAAATACTCGAATTTTGCATATCAATCAACAGTCAGCAGACTGGTCGCTTTTAATGGGCACGCAAACAACAAGTCGCACACATAGCTGTCATTTGGGTCTTTGTTTAGCTGTGTTGCTAATCATGATCGCAAATATTTGCCTTATTGACGAAAATAAAATGACATGTGTGAAATGAAGTCAAGCGCAAGTGCTAAAGTGTAACGGTAGTAAGGCAATATTTATGCAAATTACCAACAATTTGTGGACGATGATTTCCTTCAGATTTTTGTCAATTTCCACTTTCTCGGCTCATATTTCATGAGGCATTACGCATACGCATTAGCAAAGTGAAATTACGCATTCGCTGTGTGAGCGCAGTATGGGAAATTTACACCACGCACACACATACATGTAGAAACTGTGGGCGTTGCAGGAAATCATAAAATGTAATTTTCATTAGACGGAAAATACAGTAGAGTTTTTTATAATATATCTGTTACTTTTGTCACTACAGCGAAGCGTATAAGTTACAGCGACAATTACCAGTTTTGCTGCAATTGTGGGCAGAGTGTGAATGTCTCGGAGGTGGAACCTGCTGTTCCGAGTCTATACGCAAACTATTGCCAGTGCTTTTAGCACTCACAATTATGTAATTTTGTTTGCAATTCGGCAAGACAAAGGCGGCCAAATGCAAAATATGCAGAGAACTAACCGCATTGGAAACCAGTTGCCTTTCATATTAAAACACTTTAAACGCACATTACATTAATTTAAAAAAAAAACCATAAATGCAATAGATTCACTTAGCTAATTAATCAATGTAAACAAGAAACGGCCACAGACGAATAAGTGCGGGTGTTCAATAAATAGCCACATAATTAAAAGATTTGCGCATTTACCAAGCTTTAGCCACCACTCTCCATGAACTATCCATGCGGAAGTCGTAAGCAAATGTGAAAGATACATTTGCGTGTACCTAATAACAGACGCTAAACGAAAGCATTGCGGTTAGCTCCAGCCACAAAATAGATGAAAAAACAAAGGTAAATTGAAGAAAAAATGGATTAAAAATGAATTTATTTTCCAATGGAATAAAAACCGCAAACAAAACATCTTAATAAAACCAACAAAAGTAAAAACAAAGGCACAGCCTCTCGGATCGAGTTAGATTTATAATATGGATAAAATGACGCAGACGGAAGCACAAAAGCACACAAATTACACACAGTCAACTTGTGGCTTATATAGACAAGTACATTCTGTTAGATATATATATGTATATGTATGTATGTAAGTATATATTTGAAGTACGGGGCGATACTGTCTAATGTGCGGCACTTTAATCAAAAAGTATTTATAATTGAATTGTAGCATAAGTTTTGCTGAAAGATTATGCCAAACATCAAAGAGATTTCAGATAATGAAAATTAAGACATGTTTTGTACATGCCACATATGTATTTATATAATGCGGCCAATGCTCGAAGTCAAAGATTAATGTTGAAAGCAGAACAGATAAATAAAATAAAAAATGGTAGTGAAAAAAACACATTGACAAAGCAAGGAAGTGAATAATTGTTGCTGGGCTAAGCAGTTACAGACATGTACAGATTTATTTGAAGTGGGAAAATTATATTTAAAAATAAAGTAAATATTGTTGACAAATATTTATATTCTTATAAAAAATATATTTCATATTTTTTTTATTTTCGATTTTAATTCAAGTATTCACTTTAATTTTTAAATCAATTGATTTGTAACTTTAATTATAATTTTAAAATAATTTAATATATCTATTTTTTTTTTTAAATTTATAGACTGTTTTAGTAGACTGCCATAGTAGGCTTACTTGTTATGCTGAATTCGTAGCTGATGTTTCTTGCTTGCTACTAACAATTTTTATAGTTTGTTTCTTAAGTCTTTAATATTTATGGTACATATCTGTCAAGCTGACGCATTTTCCGACGCGCTCCTGCTTCTGTTTTGTGTTTGAACTGAGAAAATTCAAATGAGAACAACACACGAAAAAAAATTGCACGAATGTACGCCAATTATGCAAATCTTCGAGTCCAACAAGTGAATTGCAAACAAAATAAGATTTGCATATCGGTCAATTGGTGCACGATTTTTGCTGTGCACGCGCTCAAAATAACAAAATGTTGCCCGATGACTGTGAAACACATTCTTCTTACCTGTGGGCTTTAAATTGACAACTTTTTACCAACATTATTTTATATTGTAATTTTTCGACGCACTTTCAATGCCACTGTTAGACGCCTGCACAAAATTCCGTATAAAAATAAATATGGCTAAGCACTCCGCCCACACATTGTAGCTATTTTTAAACAAACAAATAAATCATTTGGCAAAAGCAATAAATGAATATATGTATATCGAAAACAATTGTGCGTATTAATTTGTCATATGTAACACAAAACCTAAAAGGACGGATTAACCTACATAAAAAATATTTTTGGGCAAATTTGTCAAGTGCTACAATTACGCATCACAATAGTATGCAAAAAATATATGTACATATATCGCCCCAACCCAAAGTCATATTCAACCACACGCATACAGAAAACATACTTTCGTTTCAATAATTATGGATCATAATTTATCTTTTCTATTTGTATTTTTGTAGTTTTTTGCTTCAGCAGAGTGAATGTCAACAGCAAAACTTAAAAAAAAATGTTTAAAAATTACTTGCAAAAGAGAAAGAAAACTATAATAATATTGTTATATGCACTGACCTTCGCAATATCTGGCTTTGTATATGCACATAAAACGTCCGCTACAATTCCAAGTAGACTTGAACGTCTCTCACGTCTGTCAGTGGCTCCAGGTGGTCATGTGGTTTTTGTGGTTATCCAGTGAACTAGGCCAGAACTTGGCCACATAACAGGGAAGTTGTACGGATTACATTCTCTAGTGAGAGCATATTTAACTGTGAGTTCAGTTAACTTCACTGATTTATTTTACAGCTCTAATCTTAACTTAGACTAAAATATTTATTTTCTGAGGATTACTTAAATATTGAAGTGGGATGATGTATTTTTGGTTATTATTTAATTTGCTTCCAATTAATTATAATTCCTGGGAATCTGAAATTCAATCGAAATTACTTTTTTAAATTCAAATATCTCTGGGAACATTTATTTGAAATTATTCTTCTATCTTTAAATGAATTCAGCTATTTGTGTAAATAAAATGGAAGACATTTAGGTATTTCTAAAAAAAATTAATAAAGTTTTAAGAAATGTTGTAATTTTTGCTGCCCTCTCACAGTTCACACAGATTTCGGTTTTTAACCAAGAAATTATTGAAAATATTACATATAAAACGCAAAATGAATTGGGTGAGAAGTGAAAACATAGTCTTAAGAAAAAGAAAGGGATCAAACATATAGCCAATTTAGTATGTTTTTCATATACACACACTCTAAACCTCATATGAACTTGCCCCTATAATTTATCTAAATAGTCAGGGTGGCTAACGCATAGGCAGCAATTAATATACGTTCGGTCGACTAATGTATACAACTTGTATAAATAATGCATGGCTGGTAGTAACCTTTGGTGATGACGTTTCAGCGATAAGGCATATAAATCAAATCCAACGATTAGGCCAAAAACAAACAGCCAGGAATCCAACGGGAAAAATAAATTGGCAACGCTGTGGTGCACAGCACTCAGCACTTATATTTGCGCATCGAATGAGGTCTAATTATACATAATTGCGAATAATTAAAATTTAATTAATACAATCAAGAGCTGCTCACACACAAACACACTGCGAGTCAGTAAGCAACAGAATTCAAGCCAAAAGTAAAACCGGCAAAACGTGTCCACTGCAAATGTGAATGTCTTTTGGCCAAGTTGCGTGCCGCATTCAAGAGAAAGAGAGAAATATTGCAACAAATTTCAAGCATTTTCTTAGCAAGTAATAATAACAACTTTAATTTCTAGCCAAGTGCTAAGGAGACTAGCACAACGCATATGGCCAAAGCCGAAACGAGTGCAAGTTCAACGGCAAAAACGAGTTTCACATTTTTATTATTTTATTTGATTATACTTTTGTGCTCTGTTGGCCAAGTCGCGGCATCGTCATCGTCATCGTCATCGTCATCGCTATCGCCAACGCTGCGGACAGAGAGCCGGTCCGCATATGAGGAAGCTAATGCCTGAGCAGCGGGCAACTTTGCGCTCCACACGCAAAGATCAGCGAAAAAAAAAACCAAAGAAAACTAAGTAACAGTTACTATTTAGCGGACCGGCATTTGTTTGCCGCCTTGCCTTGCATAAAATATGCAGTAAAATTGCTTTTCTTTCAAGAATGGAGCGGAAGGAGGGGGTCTGCATCGAACTAGTGCACAAAGTGGGTCTGGGACTGCTTGGCTGTGTGCTAAATTCGGTTGATTTTTTTTACCAAACGGTTGTTTCAATGTTAATGCAGCTCCAACACTTGTTTTGACGGTGCTACGGACAGCACAGTGTGGTAATGTTTAGTTGCTGGCAATGAAAAACATAACTGTTACAACACATAGTAAGCCAAAGTGACACAAGTTTCTTGTCATTAAAAAGTCATAGTACAAAATTGTCCTAAGTTATTTGCATAACTATTTGAAAAGCTATTCTTTGTATTTTTATTTTAAGTATTAAATCGTTCGTCGAGCATTTTTGTTAAACTTTTATTTGTGTCTGTAGGATGACTACACATACAAGTTTGTGCTTTCTGGAAATGTAATTTAAGTACTCTTAAAGTAATATAAAATGAGAACAGGTTTTATACAAACAGTGAAAATTAATACTTGCAAAAGTGAATGCCGATGTAAGAATTATTTGTGGTTTGTAAGCATCAGTTAGTTATTTATTTCTTAGCTTCGAAGCTATGCTGAGAAAGTTAGCTCTGTTTAACGCAAAAAATGTACAAGTGGAACAAGTAGAAGTATACTAAAAAGCCACTTGTTCCACTTGACTTACAAAAAAAATTGATGTGTTTAAATTTAGTGTTATTATTACTATTATATATATACTATTATATATATATGTTTGTTTTTGTAAATAAAAAAAAAACTTCTATATCATATACATAAAAGAGTCAAATCTCTGTAGAAAAATATATAAATGTACACATAATTTGAAATGGATTAGTAGATTCTAAAAGGTAGTTCCAAACATTCACTAAATTGTATTATGTAGGATATATTTATAAACTTTTCTCATAAAATCGCCAAAAATAACTAAAGATAATGTTTAAGCCACTGTCATTGTTTGGTTGGTCACCTTTGCGCCAGACAAATGTCGTTCACCACGATGCGGTGCGCGAAGAAAAAGAGAAAAATGATGTTCTTGCGCAAGTTTGACAATAATAAATGGATGTATGTTGTTATTGCGACAAGTACTGGTGGCCAGCCGTTTCTACGACTGTGTGCCATCAAAAGTAAATTAAATTAAGTACCTTAATAAACACACATACACATAGAAACAGAATTGATGGTAGGCCAGGCGGAAATAGACTGTGACATCCGCCGAGTGCTGAGTGCTGAGTGCTGACAGCACCAAGAGGCAGTCATGGTTGAAATCAGCATGAGTCGCCTCTGGATCTAACATATCCGCTGGACGTCGACCGCAAATTTAATTAGAAATCTGCACGGGTTTGCCTGCTAGCGAGCTACCAGTTCAAGGCACCTAGTTTCCGCTAAAAATAATAAACATTTTCACACCTTGCAATACAATTATAATAAATGGAACTAACGAAATTTCTTTCTATTCTGCTCTTGTCATTTCAGTACACACACAGAAAGCCACTCACATTGCTCAAATTAGACCGTGAAAGCAGCAACAACAAGAAATATTCGTAATAATAAAAATATAAACATAAATAAAAGGAAAACGCCAGCAAAGCGTGCAAAGGGAAAAGCAACGAAAATTATCATAGTTAGCATAGGAGAAGGAAGAGGGGCAAAGAGTAGGCAGGGGGTAGACAGTAGCTTGGCTAAAACGGTCGAGAAAATTATGATTATGATGTTAATAAATTAAAGTTGCCATTAATTTAGTAACGCAAACGGCTGTGGAAGGTAGCCAGACGGTAGCATAATAACAATAAATAATAATTTGAAATAGGCGAGCGAAATAGACACACACAGAGAGCAACTTCGGCCTCAACTGGAGAACTGAAGCCAGTGCATCGGCCCTCCAACCACATACATATATATACAGATCCAAGAAAGAGCAGCTCGAGCGCGTCGAGCGTGCAAATTAAAAGCGCACAGTAGCTCGAAGGAGCCGCTAAAAGAAGAAACTATAAAACAGCAACATGGAAGTGGCAACAACAAACAATCACAGTCAGAGCCATCATCATCATCATCATCATCTTGGCAATGGCAGCGCAGCTGTCGGCGTCAGCGCCGGTTCCCGTTCCCCATTTCAGCGTGAGGTGCGTGAATGGCAGCGCATCGATCCGGACACTGGAGCGCTGTTCAGCGGCCGCTTGGAGGCAGATCGCTGGATAAATGGACCACTGAACAGTTATGGCAAGGTAAGAAGCCCATACAATCGATAGATTTAACAATATCACAACAGAATAAAAGCTGAGGCCAAAATGTATAAAACTAAGTATCTTTCTAAATATATTGGAATATTTAGGTTTGAAAATAAAGTTAAAGTAATAGATTTAAGAAGAAATAATATTTCTTAAATTGAATTATTGTTTGGTTTATTATTGATTTGTGTGAATAAATACATTTTTAAATTCAAGTCAGCAACAGCTATAACTTACAGTATCGATACAGCTGAAAATAAAACAATTACAAGTAAGAAAAGCAAAAGTAAGTTAGCCTGATTATCTCAAGCTTACATAATAAACGTCCCACTGTGTTAAGTGCGTTGATAGAGTTCTGATTGCTGCCTAGGTGGAGGCCTAATTGTTGTGGCTATTGCTTGCAGTCCATACAGTCTATAGGTAGAACTGGGCATGCACATCAAAATGAAATTGAAAGGCACGCTTCAAAGTGCATCACTCGAATTGTAGAGGCGTCTACTAACTTAGTGCACTCCGCAACGAACTGGGCTATCGACTGATTGAGCCTAAATGCCAGTTTGGTTAGCTGCCTTTCGATTTTAATCTGTTAATAGTTCATTTAGCTATCAAGCAGTCGATTGACGGCCGCAAAGGCATATAACAATAAGAGGATTAAGTGAACAACAAGTATTCCCACTTACACTTAAAGTGAACTATTGTGTCTTAAAATGATTAAAGTCCAAGAATTTAATTTTTATTCTTTAGCTAAATTAAATTGCATAACTTTATCATGAGTTGTTATGAAAGTGTGCTTATAATATACAATAATCACTTATATATAATTAATGTGTGTGTTTTAATTAAACGGTGGAATATTCAAATAATAACAGACTATAAGTTATGATTTTCAATTAATAATACTGATAATAATAATATTTGAAAATTATTAATGCTTCAAAAATATCAAATAATGATAACATTAATTATTTTAGAGGATATTAAATATTAATTTAGAGTTGAAATCCATCTTTTTATAATAATTTCATAGAAAGTATCTAAATGGCTTGGTTACCTCTCTCCCTGTCGTTAGTTGATTGCAATTAAGATTTTACTGTTTTAAGTTGTACCAGAAAATATCCATTGATGCCACTGGGCATGCCGCTCAAACCGTTAAGCTACGCATAGCGAAAACTTTGAGAGATATTTTTTATTCTGACGCTTTGCGTTTTTGTGTCAGTTAACTTATCTACGCCGGCAAGTAACTGCATCGACTTTGACCAGCTCCACCGGGGCATAATTAACAGATCGCACGCACGAACTGCTCAGAGATACAAGATATACACGACTGTGCCACTTATTAATCGATTTGCCAGCCACAAGTTATAAGCGAATGAATCTTTCGCATTTATAAACGCCAAGAAATAGCAAAACAGATGGCCAAGACACTTGAATAAATTTGAGCAAGTGTTTATTTTGCTTTTGTTTTGATTCGCTTTTGAACCTTTGCCTTTCCGAACACTCTCTCATACACACACATACATGTATATTTATACAACCAACTCGCAGTTAGTAATTAATGCGCCCTCTTCAGACTTCACTTGTCTTTGGGCTATGCTCTTTTAGCTTTGTCTTGCCATTGATTGCTCTAGAATTTGTCGGTTAATTATAATGGCAGACGGGCCACAATTTTATGCTTGCTCATTGAGAGTATCGAGTACCTCCAATGACGAATACTAAGTGCCGACCACCGGAGCCATCTCATCTCATGAGTCGTGCTTGCGGCCAACTTAAGTTCACGCCTCAAGTGTCAAACAGCGGCAAAAGGTTCAGCAATTCGAG
Organism: Drosophila grimshawi; assembly: GCF_018153295.1. Taxonomy (NCBI): domain Eukaryota; kingdom Metazoa; phylum Arthropoda; class Insecta; order Diptera; family Drosophilidae; genus Drosophila; species Drosophila grimshawi. The sequence goes on from NW_025062900.1 coordinate 26,108,059, forward strand.
CGTATTACACTGGAGACTGCTAGAACAGAGTTACTCCGAGAAATAAAGTGACATCATTTGGGGCTACAAAACTACATATACTGAAGACTGAATCAATTTAATAGTTCTTGGCAAATACTAAAAGCTTAATTTGGATAAAATCAAACTGAAAAAAAATTAATTATATATTTAGCACAATATAATTTGAATTGAAACTAGGTTGTTTCGTTCCTCTAATTTAATTGTTCTTAGTATTTGTAAATGACAATACCAAAAATTTAATTTAGATTAAATCAAATTGGAATAAATTAAAGGAAGTTGGGTATTCTTTTGTTGACCCGTACATTTTTATGATTGGCTGAATTTTATTGTTTAATAAAATTGAGAGAGACAGAGATTTAACATTGCTTAGTGCAAATTAAATAACCTGAATAAAAAATTATTTAAAATTCCAAGTAAAATTATGTTCATGAATATTTTATTATTGATTTTAAATAAATAATAAATTAGCTTTATAAACTAAATTTAGCTTAGAAAACAGAGCTTTAAAAGCTACCCAATTACATGTAGATATTTTGCAGAAAAAACGACAAAACTCAATTTTAAATTTATTAACCATTTTCACCAATTCACTATGTTATTATCCCAATATATATATATGAAAATATAAGTATTTTATTGAGCTTTTGGCCGTATCATCACTTGGGCAAATTTCAAAACATTTCTCTGCCAGGGGTACCAATAAAGTCCGCCTTTGTAAGGTCCATTGAGATTGCTACAATGAATAACAGAAAGATAAAAATAAATAGTATTGAAAAGTAAAAAACATTCAAGTATTTACCATTGATAACAGTTATTGAACCACCAGCCGGAACTATTTTCATCTGCACAATTTCTATTGCTATTATCATTATCATTTTCATATGTGGAGAACTTCATGTTCTTATGATGAACCATTGCATCTCCAGCGTTGCCCGAATAAGCACCAAGAGTCGTGATCTCAAATGAGGCGTCGTCATTCGCAATTGCAAAATTATCGTATCGTGCAAATCGGGTTTCGTTATCATAATTCTGCAGATATATATACAATTCGTGGGGCTGAGACTTGGTTATCAAATGTAGTTTATCGAGCCCCATAAAGAACTCTCCTCGCAAATCACCGAAACCCTGTTGATAATCGCGCCAGTTTCGATTAAAGTTAACACTGCCATCGATACGACGCAGGATAACGGACCAACCTGGACCAGCTAACGTTGAGTCACATGCCACTTGAAAGGATTCCGAGCCAGGAACTTTTAAATCTTGCACATCAGTCGATTTGCATAGACAACTGGAGAATTGGCATTTATTGTTCTGCAACATCAATTCGGATAACTTCTTCTCCAGCTGATCGATTTTTTCTTGTTCGCTGATTGTTTGTATTCTAAGCATGGAAATTAATTCATCCTTATTTTCGAGTTGTGTTTCCAGTGCAGATATTTGACGCTCAAGACCCAATATAGTTTTCTGAAATAAACAGATTAGCTTACAACTGTAGAAAAAAATGTCAGTAAAACTTACAACTCTTCCATTTTCAGCACTAACTACACATAAGAAAGTTAGCAGAAAAAATGTTAGTGAAATTAAATATTTCGACATTTTCGAAAACGAATTCAGGAAGATTGTACCGTCTCGTAATCAAAACAAATCGAAACTAATTCTTAGAACAGACTAAGCGTTAAATGCTTTTCATTTGACTTTATAAAAGCTTTCATAAGTGAATTCGGGTTCAAAACAGTTTCGACCTTCAGCTATTGAGCTTTGTATAAATTATTGGAGACTTTCTATTGTACATAGTAAAATAATGCATATTATTTAAAAGACTTGATCTAATTGATTTGCATGAAACCTTTATCGCATTACTCAACTATGCATTAAAAGATTTTATTTCTTAAATATACATTTGCTGCATACTCATATGTATTTAGCAAATTAGAAAATAAAATGTAAAAATTATTTATAACATTAGCGGTTGCTTTGTTGTAATTTATAAAAATAAAAAAAATAAATAAATATAAATAAATACATATATATAACAATAAGATACACTTGCAATACCTACAATACAAATCGGAATGAATAAAATGTAATTGTAGATGTTATTCGATTCCTTTTTGGCTTGTGTTGAATAATTGATCTTCATTTTCTAAAAGCGTTTAAAAATATTTTGCTTAATTGGCAAAATTACAAAGACCTTTAGCTGACGATTGTTACATACACTCACTCTGAGTTCATATGCCCTCTGCATTTACATGACAGCTGCAGGGTATGTTTATATAGAAACTTGCTGAAATTTGTGTCTTTTTTTGTTTGTTTTTATGCCTAACTTATCGCGATTGAACTTTGCAGCCACTGCTGCTGCTGCCGCTGCTCGAAGCGATCAATAGAATCGAGAACAATCAAAGAAACCCCTTGAAAATGAAAGAAGATAAAGCTGAAGTTAAGGAACGACGAGAGGTTCGAGCTATTTCAGTGGTCAATTTCAGTTTAAATAGTCGCGCAGTTCATTTGATAGTGCGGATTTATATCATGATGGAGAGAGGGAAAGAGAGAGAGAGAGAGAGAGAGAGAGTCTATTGACTGGTTATCCCGCTGTGTCTGTTTCTGTTTCTACCGACAAAGTCAAAGGCAAACTTGCCGACAGAATTCAATTGAGCAAGTTTTGATTTGTGGCACGGAGCATCCAGACGCATACCCACCTTAGAGCAAAACTCAAGCTCCAAGCACCGTTAAAGAACTACGATTGCTTCATTAATATTATGGATGGTTGGAAAAACAAATTTACATTTTACCGGAGCGACATGCAGCATTTCAATTTGAATTATTTTTACCAAAGCTGGATGTGGTGTTTAAGTTGAACTTGGAGTTGGAGTTGAAGGAAGACAAGAGTGCAGTCTAACGGTACAACAAAAAAAAACAGCCGCGAGCAAGAGACGACTTTTGTGGGTCACTAGGTTGCCAACAGCCTCGTCTAAGATGTGTCATCGAATCTTGCAGCGTGGCCAGCTCTACTAGCAGTCGTTTGAGCATTAACTACTACTACTACTTGAATGGTATGCAACTAATTCAGGATGTTAATCAACGTGTCTCGCTACAATTAAGCATCACCGGTTTATAATTTCCTGAACACAACACAATCAGATCAGATCCACACGTATAGTTGTAATACAATGCGTCTGGACAACCCACAACTTGGCCATGAATCGGTCATGAGCAGAAGGGCCCACAAATGATTTATTCGATTTAGTCATACGAGTACTCATACTCGAATTCATACTTGCACTTAATGCTAGCTCATACATACATATATGATGTGCTCTATAGAGATATAAAGGCAACGAGATCGTGACAGAAATAATGCATATAAAAATGTGTATTATTAACGCAAAGCTTGGTCTTTCCAGCATGGCCAACAAAATGGCCATTGTTAGGTAAAAAGCAATTTAAAATGCACCACAGTGGGCACTACTTGAAGAGAACCCCTACAACATTTAAATAGTACAAATAATAAAAGTAAAATAAAAATAATAATAATTTGTACAATTAAAAAAACACTCATTTTATTTTAGGTAAAATTATATATATATACATAAAAGTAAATTAACCACAGGTTAAGTTTTATTTATTTAATACCAGTTTCTAATAGTCAAAATGGGGTGAGCATAAATATTAAAAATTAAATGACGCAAATTAATAAATAAATATATTTTTAAGAATTAAAAATTCAAATTGCATTACAAAATCCTCTGAGGTACAAAAAATAGGAAGTGTACAATAACTCCCAAATTTAGTGAAATTTTAAAATGTGCAATTAATTTGTAAGCACTTCGTTACCACAGTGCAGCCAAAGTTAGTGTCAGCTAAAAATAAAAAGAGTCAACGCTTTGGCATGTCTATGCAGAGATCTGTACAAGCAACAGCCGCCATGAAAGGCGACATGCATGCGCAGACATGGAGCATATGGCAGACCAAAGACAGAGAGATAGACAGAGGAAGAGACAGAAAGACAGCAAGACAGTAAGACGGAGCAAGCCAAGAGCTGAGATAGACAGTCAATCTTATGGCGAGAGACAGCCACAAAGACGACGATGTTGCGGGCAGCATCATTAAATTCGCTTAAAGCATGGCTCGGGCGAAAATATTTTGGCCTAGGCCAAAGCTAAAGCCAAAGCCAGTGTACGGAGCAGGGGCAGAGACAAAGGCTGCCACACGGCAGGCAACAGCGTCTATACCGACTCTACATCATCACGACTTTGGGCTCTTGCGCACTTGTAATATATGCGCGTCCCTCCTGCATTTTGCAGCTGCCGCATTTCATTGAACCTTCAACTTGACTTTGAGCCCAAAAGCAACAAAATCAGCAACAGCAGCAGCCATAAAGCCATTGAACATTTTTCAATTTGGCTGCGGTGAGGAGCGCGCGGAATCTCTTTGGCTTTATCAGTCGGGCAGCCAGCCGCATGGGGGCTCAAGTTCGAGATCATGACACTGATTCACTGATTGTTTGGCCGTAACGAATTATATATACATGTACATTTTTATATATCTATTTTTTGCTCCTTTGATTGGAGCAACAAACCCCCCTAGGGTATGTGTGTTTGTGTGTGTGAGTTTCAATAGCCATGCAGATTGGCATAGCTTAATTAGCCTGGCAGCCAGAGCGAAACCAGGTCTGTCTTAGCAATAGACTACACTAACATATTCCAGCATGGCTGACTGGCTGGCTGGCCAGAAGGCTGGGAAAAAGAGGTCATCGATAGACACACATAGAACTGTAGACTGCTGAACAAAAAATGTACTACATGGCCAAAAGGAGATTTTAGACAATGTTTCTTCTGCGCTGTGGCGTGAGAAACTCAGCGACAGCGAACGTGCATTGCCTCAAGGGTTTGAAACTTTGCTAATAATTTATCTCTGCACAGCAATTGTGGCGGGTACATGTAACTGGTACTTGGTAACTTGGAGTACTTGGAGTACTTGGGCACTTGCACAGTACATCTTTCGTATTACAACACGAGTAATAAAGAAATCATTAAATGGATTGTAAATATTTGAGTACAAAATTCCATTTTTTATTTCAATAACTAAAAACAAATCCTGAAAAATGTCGATCTAACTGTTATTGAGCCCAGTTGACAAATTTACTGAGTCGCACTTTCGCAAGGACATATAAACTCGTTCCCATGAGCGCCAACACATTTTCTCGACTCAGCTCCATGATTAGTTAAATGTAATATACCAATGCATTACACATAAGACCAATCGTTTTTAGTGTGTCGGAACTGTTACTGGGACACTTGGTATGCATTCAAGGATAAGTGTGACTTTAGGAACCCGCACAAATTATTATACATTTGCAATCGGATAATACGGTTATCATGCGGTGACTCAGAAATGTGTTAACAGAGTCAAAAAACAATAAAAAAAATCTGGCAATGAATGCGATATTACAAGGACAGTGCTGAAAGTGATAGCCAGGATGGAGAATAAACTGATAATTATGTATGAGTCAAAAATTAGAATTTATATATATTCTTGATTAGTAAGCAGAGCTATGTGCTAACAAGCACAAAATAAGGCCTCCTAAAATCAAGATATATATATTCTTATATTTTTCCGTTTAGCCTAGAAGAATTTCGAATTAATTTGTTTTCTGATTTTAATTCTAATCATCGGTCTTATTTTTAAACTTTGAGTTCTTATTTTATGACTTAAATTCGTGACTTAAGATTCTGAAGTCTGGAATAAAAAGTGATTGAATCAACCTTCTTTTAGAATGTATTTAATTTTAGAATGTATTACTTTCTCTATGATACCTCTCTATGATATATTCTCTATGTGCGCTAATGCACAGATTAAAATTCATCTTGGCATCTTTTTAGATTACTGTATAAATATATTGGAAACATACCTAAAAGTGGACGTACGTTGATTACAAAATATAGTAACTTTTAAAAGTCAATAAAATATCATAACTAAATATGAACTATTATTGCTTACAAAAGAGACACATGAAAATATTTTAATTAAGTTGGAATACTTATTGTGGTTTACAATTAATAACAAGATAATAAAATTCAAAAATGCAATCCACTTATCTACCTATTCTTGGTGGCTACAATAGCATTATTAACAACAGTTCGTTTTAGTCAGAGCACAAAGCGTATGAGTCAATGCACAATAACCACTGACAGTATCGGTGGAATTTCTGTGGTTACATGAAACAAAGAACATTTGCACTCGACTTTTTGTTGTAATCAAATTTTATATATTTTCCATTGACTCAGCCAGTTGTTACTATTACGTAGTTGTTGTTGTGCATTTGCATGGAAGTAGAGCATTGAGAATGCATTTGATTTGGTCATTGACACGAATTTGCCCAAGTGAACCCTAATAAAAATTCGAACGCTATAAATCATCAGCATAATCGATTGCCACAATCGATCTTTTGGGCCACACAGCCGCACGTCGATAGAAAGATGTGTGTGTGTGTGTGTGAGTGTTTATGGCACGATCGAACACATTTGTAAATGGTTGCACACAATGAAAAGGGTGCAGTGGCTTCTATGCTCTTGCTGCCGGCTGCTTGATTTGGTCACGTGTGCGGCCAGCTGTTGAGATAAGAGTACAGCAAACAGTGGACATTCAAGTGCATTACCAAACAAACAAGCAATATACTAACAAACCTCCTCCGCCACCGACTGCTGCCCACACTCTGTTGCAAGTTATACATACATATGTACATGCAGCAGAAACACTCAAACGCCCCTTTCGACACACCTAATAAACTTGCATACAATTTTGTCAGACTCATTTGCACATTGCCTGTTAGGAGTATATACCTCACTCACAGTATGTATTTAATTTTTAAGTGCACACTTAAAAATATCATTAAAGTGCATAATATTCAGAAGTTTAATACCAATAAACAACAAATTCGACATGTTCATTTTTTTTTACTTTGTTGTACGATTTACAATTCACAAAAATTAATTTTAAGCACATTCGAAGCTTTTAAGGCATTACATTAAATGAAGAGAGAATTTTTTAATTCGTACTTTTTTAAACTTTGTGGACTGAGTAAAATCTGCATTATGTAAATAAAATAATTAAACAAATAATTAGAGAAATAACAATATTAAGCAAGTATACACTTTAAGAGACGACCGATTATTCTTTGGAAAGCTAGTGTATGTAGTATTCCTATGTTGATAATTTCTTGAGAACATCTTAGCATCGGTATTTTACTTGTTACGTGTGAGTCGTTTGGCTATGTTTTTAAACAAAATGTGTTTCACACAAAAACTCGTCTTTTCCGATACTGTATTTACAAAATTAATGTTTTTATGACTTTGATAGTTTTTATCAATTTCATTTGGTTGCTATCTGCAGGAGGTTGAATGAAATCAATACATTACAATACATATTGTCTGCTCGGCGATGAAACATAATTTTGGTCAGCATAAAACTAACGAGCTCACTTAAATCACTTGTTAGGAATGAAAATATGTTTAGAACACCCAAATTATAAGGCTAACAATAAACCCCTGGCGATCCCATGAATTTGACAGTTATATATGGAGTCAACCTGCATACGCCCCGTTGGCCATACCTACTAAACCATCCAAAAATCTTACTGACATACTAAAAATTCGGAAAAGAAAAATAAAATACAATTAATTAAGACCTTGATATCCAGGAAAAAAAAAAAACAAAACAAAAACACACACATAATCCTGCTCTCACTCAAATCCAACACTCTGTCTATTTTTCCCCCTCTCCCCATCTGATCAACATTGCAGATATCGGATTCACAAAATATCTCACAGCCGAATGGCACACAGCACATACAGCGCAAACAAATGGAGGTACTACGAAGCGCCAATGGTGCCATGCAGGTGATACGCACACAGACAGTACAAAAGACATCGTCCACATCCCGTTGGGCCACCTCCGCCTCCACTGCCACTGCCACTGCCACCTGCTCCTCATCCACAAGAACCACTCGCAGCAGAGGTTCGGCGCCCAAAGCGCTTTGGTCGCCTTCGTCCGCTCAAAGCGTTGACATTTGCGAGCTAAGCAGTGATGATGATCAAGATGATGATGATTTTGATAGCATACAGGGCGACGCTGGCGTCGTCCATGAATGCACAACTACATCAATGGCTAGCAATGGCCAGGAGCTGGTCGATGATCATGTTGATTTTGTTGTGATTAATGGCGACGATGATGATAATGACGACGACGTCTACCGTCTGCACAAGCTCGGCCACAATTTGTTACCCGATACAGCGCCCAGCTTGAAATTGAGCAATCTAATGGTAAGTTGTACCCACCCGCTTCCCTCCCCCCGCACTACACTACAACCTTCCCAGCCCTAACCCCCAGCCAGTTACCCTATGCTTGGCCAGGCTCCTAAATGCGGTAGTCACAGCTCTCGGCCCGTCATTACTCATGCGGTTCATTAGCATGCTGCGATGTTTGCTTTTCGTTTTTCTTCGCTTGCTTCTGTTTTGGTTTCCTTCTTTCGGCCATGGCAATGACCGAAAATGTTCAACTTGCTGGCTCTTAACGATCTGTCCATGCTTAACAAAAACTTCACTCGAGTAAATCGGAAAACGCGAGCCGTTTAACCATATATGATATTCATATAAATTACAAGTAAAGTAAAATGACAAACATAAATAAAGAAAGGATATAATTATGAAGTCATTGATTAACGCTTACTAACAAGTATAATTAAACTATTAAATATGTATGGCTGTGTAAATATTTCATTTAAAAAATTCAGAACCTTATTTAAAAATTCCAATTTTAAAACTAACTCAATTTTAGCAATATTTTTATTATATTGTATTAATATTATACATGATTATATTGAATTTAATTACTTTTATCTTTTATGAATTATTATATAAAATTTAAAATTAGTTAAATTATTTCAATTAAATGTTTAACTTTCTTAGTTTAATTTAATTTCAAGCATAACTTTGCTAAAAGCTAAGAAATAAACGTAAAAATCAATTTTTAAAACTCTAACACATTATATCTAAAAGTCTAGTATTTGCATACTTGAAAATGTAAAAAAAAAACAATAAAATGACAATATTTGTAAATTAATAAAATTTATAGAAAGAGAACGAAACGGTATAAATTCTGGAAAATTTTAATTTCTTTATGTTAAATTTGTATTGTAACTGTTGACACATTTTTTCGAAATACATTTTTGTAGTAAACTTTCATATATTAATAACGCTTATCAAGGCACACAATGTCAGCAAGCGAACAAAAATAAAGAAAAAGTCAACTCTAGAGTCTAGACACATTTAGTTAGCCATTGGCAATTGGCCAATCGTGATAGATCATCAGTTGGTAGATAGAGTTTGACAACCACGCTTTAAGTGCGGTTCAAATGAAGCGCCTGGCAACAATCGATTTTAATAGGGAAGCTTAGCTAAGCACTTAACACTTAAGCGAAATTTATGAACAGCAATCGAACCAATTTGGCAACCAGACATTTGGGTCATGACTACAAAGGAGATTCTAGCACACCACCGATGGCATGGCGAATATCGCCATGGTCATTAGGCGAACAGCAAAAAGTATTTAATTAGTGGGTAGCCAGTCGCAGAAAACGACGAAGCAGTCGCGACGTTCGAACCAAGCACAACGCCCACTCTTAACATGGCCAGGCCCATCAATCTTGACACGAAAATTTCTTTGTTTTGTACCCTTTCAAATGGGCATTGTGATGCCGTATTCCAGAATGAGCAGTCGGTCTATCTATTTGTTGCAGCACAGATGTCAGAGCTGTAGAGATAGAATATTGAATGTAGATAGAAGTATAAGATGAAAAACATTAAACGATTGATTTTCATAAATTAAAAAAAAAGTAAAATAAAATATTTCATGTGTCATTTAAGTGATGCATAACTTTAAAAGGATATCAAAGATAAAAGGAATACTTAAGACAATTTTGAAGGCACCCATTGCTTATACTTTCGGCCTTGATGGGACTCACACAGTATACTTAGTTGTAAAGTTTATTGTTTGTATAGATTGTTGCAAGTCGAACAGTATTGTCATATTAATAGATTAATATAATTTGCAATACAAGATACAAGATTTTATACATTTATGATATTTTATAATTGTTACCGATTTAAAAAAAAAAGTTATAAATGATTTTTAGTTAGTTACCCCTTAAGAGTGTCACTGCTTATTGCAGGCTAACTGCTAGTCGATCAATTTATTTCTTTAATATATTAAGTATTAAGATTTAAATGCTTATTTGCGTTTCTCGGAATTTATTCCGTCGCTTTAGACCACTGTAGACTTGTTCTTCCCATTCACTCAGCTAAGTCTCTCAGCCACATGCCAATCACAGCTTAAACGCCCATCATTCAATTTATACGCTTATAAATACGGAAATCCATTATCCAAGGCACATGTGTGCAAGCATATAGAGTTAAAGTGTGTGGAGCTTCCTTGTGAAGTTCCTGCAATGCACCCACACCAGAACAGCAACAACAACAACACTTATGCGTTCAAATCTGCTTTTGTTTGCCATTTACAGAAAAGCAGTTCGAGTATTTCCAGCCAAAGCAGCAACAACTCAAATTTAACAACTGCAACAGCGGCAACAGCGGCAACTGGCAACACCCACAGAAATGCTGGCAAAATAAGCCTACATGCAATTGTAGGCCAGAAAACAACACCAACAACATCATCAACGTGGCCCAAGCAGGCTGACTTATATGGCCCGGCCACCAACAGCAACAACAACAACAACAACAACAACAACAAGAGTCGCGTGGGCGTTTCAACTGAAGCTCAAGCTGTTGCTGCTGCTGGCGATGCTGACGTCGTCGCCACGCCAACGCTGCGTCGTGATTTGGAAAGTTTCCGGCATTATAACGATGACGATGCCATCGCCGCCGCCGACGACGCTGATGATTTGCGGTAAGTGCTGTGAATTGAAATTTTTAAAATTTTGTCTTATGTTCGTGGCATTATTTGATTGAACTCACATGTTGCAGGCTCAGCGCACGGCATCAGCGACGCCAGCAGGTGTCCCAATCCGTATATGCACCACCGTTGTCCGTCAGCAGCAGCAGCTTGCTGCAGCGTTCGCGTTCCATTTCAACGGATGATCTCAGCAACGATTGGCAACAGCATAAACAGCAGCTTGGCGAGCAGGACGACGAGGATCAGCCGTGCGGCGATTGGCGGCGGGTTAGCAAACTGCGTCGCTCATTTCAATCGCAGGATTATCACACAAGGACTGCTGCTGCTGCTGCTGCAGTTCCGCGACCGCGACCCCGTCCATTGGACTTGCCCAGCAGTACGGTTAGTGTGGCGCGCATCCGGGCAGAATTGGAGAACGGACGTCAGCTCAATACGGTGATGCGCAACAATCACACCGATCTGGCAGCATTAGACAACCTACTGAACACAACACCACACCAGACTAGCAACAAGCCGCAACTGATGAAGCGCTGCACATTTCTCACAGCCGAATCCCTGCAGGAGATACGCGGCAAGTTGAAGAAACTCTCTGACGAGAGCCTGTACAAGGACGACTTTCTGGCACATCAGGCTGTCACGAAGCCAGCAGCTGTTGAGGACTTGCAACGTCCGGAGCCAACAGCCTTGACTGTGGCACGAAGTGCCTTTCATCCTGTGCACAATACGCACAGCTTGGAGACGCGTCAGCGGCCCAAGGACACCAGTTCCAGTGAGTGGCATTTGCGTCGCAAATCGTATGGCTTTGAGAAAATGTCACCGCCCGAGAATCGCAGCATCTTTCGCGTCGATGCTTCTACGGATAGTGGCTTGGGTCGATCCGGTGAGCAGCTTGGCAACTGGTCGCCCACAGAGCGTTCAGCAGCAGCTGCAAATGGCCCCAATTCCACAATTATACACTTTGGACGCCAAAAGGAGCAACTACAGCAGCAACAGCGTCCTGCACAATTGGCAAGTCCCAATGAAACGGAGCATTTGAGCAAGCGACATTCGATTGCAGTGGAGGAAACTTGGCGCGATATACGTAAAACTTCGCAGGTAAGCGCCCAAAATCAAAATATCGAACCAATTGTTAGCATTGGCAATGTGGAAAGGTATTCTATATACCTATATAGAAGAAAATGTAGCTGAGATCGAATTTATAGCTTATGGCTAAGATTCTTTCCTGTATAATTTTAAAAGCATGTTGTTCACTATATTATTTTTTAACAAGACTGATCGTTGCAGTCGGGCGTAGCCAACTGCGAAATACTCTGATACCATAAGTAATACCTACTGATAACAGGCAGCAAAGAACTGGGTGGGAATAGGCAAGAAATACCGTCCAAATATGCCCTTCAAGTTGAGGTAAATATTGGCTTCTGTGAATTTTAGCGACGGGAGTGGGTGTGTCCAATTTTTACACTTTGTCTGACGAGGGCACAGACCAATATATGTTTCTGGTTTCAAGTCTCTATCTCTAAGTGTGTTGAAAAAAGTTTCGTTCAAGCAGAATGACAGACGGACAGACAGCATGACGGACATTGGCCAAAATTAATATACCATAATACCTTCAGTATCAAAGTTTAAAAATAAAAATGTTCGTTTCTGTGCATACTTCAAGCAATAAGATCTTCGAAAAGTGAATGGGTAATGAAATGGTATTATTATTAAAATACAGAAGGGTTTATTGTACTCTTAAGAACCAAAAAAATAGATTTTAGCTTCTAAGGATAAACTGTGATAAATTTCTTTATACGTATTTCCTCTGCAGCGAATCGAGTATCTTTTAATGTTTTAAATTCTTTCGCAGGTGCGCGTCAATGGTGAGCCCATCAATGGCATCAGCAGCAGCAGCAACAACAACAACAGCTCCAGTCAACTGCAGCGCAGTAGCGCACAGAAACGTGTAGAATTCTGCAAGACAGAGGTGCATTTTGCTGCCGAATCGGGACGCGTTAACATTGTGGAAACTGATGGCAAGCCGCCGCCCACGCAAAACTTTCGACGACGTCGACGCACAGCAAGCGGTCCGCTCCAGAGCCTGGTGAAGTCGGCCAGTGTCAGCAGTAGCAGCAGCAGCAGCAGCAGTAGCATCAGCTCATCGAGCAACAATGGGACCAGCTTTGGTGACGGGGCCAAAAAGAGCATTGCCTCCAGCACGGTGACATATCGGGCGACGCTGATGGAACCACCGGAGCTGGTGACACAGCCGGTCGCTGGCACGCAGGTGACGGTTATAACCAGCACCCCAAAGCCATTGGTGGAGCCACGCTATAGTCTGCTGGAGACAACTAGCTCCACATCCAGACTTAGCTACACCTCCACCAGCGGGGTCGACACAACGGACAACGAAACAGACGAGCTGGCCAATATACGTGGCATACTCAAGAATAAGCCGGTGAAACCCAAACCGTATCATCTGGGCGATAATATTGAGAGTGCCGATGTGCTCTGGAGTGTGCCAGCAATGGTAAAATGTGAGAACAGGGAGATCAGTCCGCCAAGTCGCGAAATTGGTGAGTATTTCGAATAGAGTGAGAATGTTTTATTTGGAAGTCTACAATTAATTAGAGTCTAATAATATTTTAGCAATTTTATAAAAGTGGATCAATATATATTTTTTAACCTTAAGGATTTTGGAAAACTCTAATAAATATAAGACGTACTAAGATTGTCGTTAAAGCCATCTTAAAATTCCCATACTTTAAAATAATGAGCTTAGCCTCCATGGATAATTTTACTTTCTCAAAATCTTATTTTCTCCACAAAAAGATGAAAATAATATTCGATCTAATTTTCTTAATCCTAGAAAGCTTTTTTCTTAAGATTGATAAAGGATTTAATATCACATAATACGTTGACAAATATATATTTTCAACTTAGAAGTCTTAGTCAACTTAAAAGTATATTTAAAAACTATTTAGGTACCATACATGAAGTATCCAGATATTTGCCAAATGATTAATTGAGAAACAAACTTCACTTTTTAGTATCAACAAAACTTGTGACAAATCAATCATTATATATTGATACATAAAAATCGTGTCTCTTTTCTGTTGTAGCGAGAACTCAATGCTTTTGTGAAAGCATTTGAAATTTTATTAGCCTCGGCATAAATCAATGGCCTTAGATCATTGCAATGATTATAATCTTAATTAAAAAATTCTACCAATTTGTAGTAATTATATTTTATGAAACAACATTTACTTATTGACTTCCCTGTTTAAACCACAGCTGCCGGCGACAGCCACTCACCGACAGCCACCAAATCAGTGGCTGAACGCGTGCGGATTGTGGAACAGCGCCAGTTCGATAAGCACCAGCAGCAGCCGTCACCTGCCGGCAGTGGATATTCAACGAAGATCAATGTGAGCCTTGGAACTGAGGAGTGGCCAGAAACAGGTTGGTATTTCGAATGGAAAACACATAAACCAAATATTTATCTAGCTGCTGTAGCTGTAGCTCGTACTTATTTTAATGTATTTTCTATTGATTTGTTTTGTTTTGTTTTGTCTTTGGCGGTATAGTAGTAAACTCCTCTACTTGTCTCTCAATTAGCCTTAATATAATCAATACTTGAACTCGTAATGCATGTCTAAGTCGTTGCTTTTACTTCGCACTAAGCCAATATTAAATACTACTCATAAGCTCACTACCTAATTTAACCCATGAATATAAGCAAGAGATACTTAATAGTATTGGAAAAAAATTAACTACGATTTGGACTCAACTTATTTCTAAATCATGTCTGAAATTTTGCTTCCAAAATATAAAAACATACATGATTCAACCCCCTACATTACAAGACTCTTTATTCATTTTGAAATACATTGAAATGATTTTTAGTGTATTTGTTGGCTCCCAACATTAATAATATAATATAATAAAAAAACAGTGAAAAGTGGAACATGGAATAAACAAATTTTCAGTCATGATTATATTCATTCAACCGCATCAAATCTCACCCCTAAAACTGCAGCTAACCCAAGTGCATAAAAAAACCAAAACACCAACAACATTTTCTCGCACATTTCCCCATCACAGGTGCCACCTCAGGTCGCCGTCGCAGCAGCGCACAGGAGCTGCTCCTACAGGACTTACGGGCCCATCAGCGCATCCTAGACGAGGGCCTCAAGTCCACATCGCTCATAATGAAAACAATGCGCTCCGCAAGCGAATTCGATGAGGCCATGCGCCGCTTGAGCATAGCCTCAATCGAGTCCGCACTTATCCAGCCCACAATTGTGGTGCCCACGCCAATGTTGCGCTCGCACAGCTATCAGGAGGAGAGCGCTTCCCGTCGCACCTCGACGACCTCCATAGCCAGCAGCGATTTGTTTGGCAGTGCATTATATGATTCATTGCCACGCATGCCGCTAGCACCGCCACGCCTTAAGCTATTGGGCAATACGCAAATACCTGTTAGCCAACAGCTGACGCAGCTGCGGCGTCTGTATGATGCCGCCGAACAGGAGGAGGACAGTGCCGACGAGGAGGTCAAACGCTATTTTCGCGAGAACAATAACAACAACAACCATAACAGTGATAGTGGTGGCGGCACACAGGGCAGCTCCTCTCCTGAGGATGTTGTGCTCAAGGGTAGCGAGTACTCGACCAGTTGGAGTCGCCTGAAAGCCAAGCGCACCATATGGAAGATTGAGGCACAAGAGCAAACGCTACAGCGGGCAGGTAATACCAAGTCTAAGGGTTCCAGGCAGGGTACAGGTAGAGGAGTTTATTGAGTGACTAGGAAATAGGCAGCTATAATCACTGCATTCGCTATATTTCCTTCTCTTTACGCTCCTTTTGTGGTTTTTTTTTCGCAGATCTGCCAAAGTCAAATGTGATGAATATTGCATTGCATGCTCCGCGGCTGCAGAAACCGCACGCAACAACGCCCACTCTACGCATTGGTGAGCTGGTGCCGGTGGCTAAGCCACGCACACTTCTCGTGCAACCACAGTTTACTGCGGACACCACCGACGAATCTGGCAGCGAATCCTTAAAGATTGTCAAGGAGGCACGCGGCGCACGCAAACTGCGAGAGCATGAGCTCTCCTATTTTGGTGTGCAACATGTGCCGACGACAACACAAACACCCAAATTACTAGCCACGCCCAGTAATCCACGACGCACGCTGCCTACACGCAGCAAGCAGATCCACAACGAAGAGGCAACCAATGCAACGACCACAACAACAGCAGCATCCGCAGCAACAACAACCACAACAACCAAGTGGCAACTATTAAACGATCGACCCGATTTGCTTAGGCATAGCCCGCAGGCCAACGAGGAATACAACGATTACCCGGAAGATGGGGAGCACTGCTACGAGAACATTGCTAACGAGCTAACAACCACTTTTAGGGTGAAGTCACCATCGCCCGGCAACTACGAGCGGAAGACAGACTTACAACGCGATGCCCAGATACTCAGCGAGATGACCAGAAATGCTGATCAAACATTGAAGGTAGACAATCAATTGTGCTCACTGACTAACTGACTGAGTGACTGAATGCCTGTCTAACGGATTGACTTGAATTCGTGAGACAGCAGCATCCTTTTCTTACATTCGTTTATTTTCCTTCCTAACTAGACATTTGGAAATTCCTCATAATGAGGTAAAAAATCAAGGGAAAACTGTTTTGATCATGATAACTTAAATTTCTTAGTACCAAAAAGCTACAGTAAAAAGTTATTTCGGATAATTATTGCTTATCCGCCTTATAATGGTGAAATCAAGGAGTCTGGATTCATAATATTTGATTCGGTTAACAGTGGACTCAAGAAGAGGAAATGTGTGATCTAGAGATTGTTCTTTGATAATATTTTCAATGTTTCTCAACCGAATGACTTCTTTATTTAAAACCTGAAAGAGCTTTTGGGTGGAGAGTTTTGATCTGCATACGATATTAATGCTTGTTTTACCAATCATTCCTGTAGGAAATGGCTAAAAAATTAATTACTATCTTAGTTTCGATCCGATTTAAGATCTAGGCAAAAATTAATTAGGCATAGTAATGGGGATTGTAAGGTTGTTAAATACATTTATAAACTTGTAATTATATGTTAATTAAAATGTGATATGTTCCGTTTTCAGGCATTGTCCGATGAGGCTGCCTTCAAGGATCAGCGACGACGTTCTTGCTCGCTGCAGCGTCGCATCGCCAAGCCGTTGGCCACCATCGATGAGAAGGTCAAGGCGCAAAACTGCGACGCTAAGGCGTTAAGCGTTGCACGCAGTACGTTTGCTTCGGAGGCGCGCCGCAATTCAAGACAATCGACGCCGTCGCCAACGAGAGCACGCAGCTCCTCGCAGTCATCCATTGAGTGCTGTCCACGAGACCGTTCGCGCTCCAGTTCGCGTGAGTCAATGACCCAAGGAGGCGGCTCATCCGATGAGCAATCGAGCAAGCAGCGCGTCGAGCGCCTACGCATGCGAACGCCCAAGCGTGAGAAGTCACGACACGAGCCCGCAGAGCAGCGCTCATCCAGGCAGAGCAGCAAGCCACGCAGCGGCAACAGCTCAAATGCGGCGCCAGAGAGCAGCAAACGTTTGCATCACCACAGCCGAAACAACCGAGAGAAGGAGCAGCACTCACATCACTCAAGCGAGCAACACTCGGGCAAGCATAGCTTGAGCTCGGTCTCTGGCTCAGGCGGCACTCGTCTGCTGCGCTCCTCGCGTGTCACCGAAGAGAGTCGCCCGCGCACCAGCTCGCAGCGCACAAGCGAACGCGAGTGGGAGCGGGAGCGGGAGCGGGAGCGGGACAACGAACATGAAAGGGGAAAAGATCGTGACCGTGACCGTGATCGTGATCGTGAACGTTCCCGTGGCAGTGAAAAGCATCGAGAAGAACTCTCGCGCTCTCGTGGTAAGTTCGCAGCGGTTCAAGTGTGAGCTGAATTCTACTCTATGCTATATGCGTACATGCGTGTATGTATCTATTGCAGAGCTGCTTGTTTTGGGCCTGCTAATAATGGGTGCCACACAACCACCTCGGCTACGCAAACGTTTTAGGTTAGCTACGAGTTACAAGTTACAAGTTAGCCATGTGCCAAATCACAACTTTATGGAATGGCTGTTCGAGGCTTTTCCACTCTTCTTCTTCTTCTTTTTTATTATTGACCATTTTGGCACTCGTTTTATTCACCACACCGCAGTACTGGGAATGAACAGAGCAGAGAAAGAGATGCATTCGAAAGAGTTCTTTACATTTTCTTATTATTATTCAATGAAATGAAATCAAACAAGCATAAATATTTAATATCTATTAAACACTATTGGTAGTCTTTTCTTATTCAGTCAATACAAGTAGACTCTAATACTATTTATACCTTTGCAGAAGGGTATTTCTTATCGGTCTCCAATCCGATAATGTATATATAATCTCTATAAGCATCAAGCCAAGTATAAGCCAAGTCGATATTGCCGTGTCCATCTGTCCGTTCGTTTATTCTACACGTAACACTTAAATCTTAGAAAAAATATCAAATAAATTTATAGGCAAGAATTCAACTATTTTTTGTACTACTCAGAAACTGAAAAGAATGCCTTCTGCGATGTTACCATCAGATTGGAACATAATTTTTCCAAATATGCTTTGACATAAGTCGAAAAACTTTTCATTCCCAGCTGTAAAACCAACTGCAAATTGACACCACTCATTCTGGCACATACACACACACTGAAACACACAACCAGTTAGTCTAAACACAAGATATAATAATCGTAGCTGAAACAGCGAATTGGTTATTCCAACTAACTGAAACATACAAATAAAACGCAATTCATCATATGCCATGACATTCCACACACAGGTCACTCAAGTCGCTCCAGACACAGTGAGCCCAGTTCAGCTGGTCACAAGTCGAGTCGAAGCAGTCGCAGCTATCACGATACAGCAACAACTGCACACAGAAAGTCCGCCAAACCAACAGCAACAGCAACAACAACAGGCAGCACTACAAGAGCTACAGCCGCAGCAAGCAAAACAACATCACATAAAGCATCAACATCAACAACAGCAACAGCTACAGTATCAGCAACCGCTACAACTACGGCACCGACAACAACAACACCGCACAACGAACTGACGTACGTATACGTAACGAATTTAGCCAATACAAAAACCAGCGAAGATGCAGACTACGCCAGCATTGATGAGGCAGTTTTAATGCCTGCAACAGTTCCGCTACCACTGCCACTGCCGCTGCCACTGCCGCCGCCGCGACGCAAGCGCAAGCAGTCGCTCATACCACTGCCCATTCAGAGTGCCACGCCCACTGCCGCCTACGAGCATCGCATTAAATTGGAAATGATACCAGCCACACAATCGAAGCCCAGCTACTCGAATCAGTCGACGCTGCGCTGCAAGGTTAAGCAGCCGCGCAAATCTTCGCTCAAGTGCACCCAATCGACGAGCTCGAGTTTCGCCTTTCTGCCATATTTGCCGGCCAAGCGAAATTCGAGCGTTAGCCATGTCTATGACAATTATCTGCTATACGCAGCGCCAGATGCACTCAAAGGAACAGCATCCAAGCTGCGTCCCTATCAGCACAACTTGAGCAATGAGCATGCCCAGCTCTTTGGCAGCAGCGGGCGTGGTGGAGCGATGGCTTCCGGTGGCAACGCTGGGAGCGCTTTAACTGGCCGGCTGGCCAGCTGGCCGAAGCGCTTGCGCATGCGGCAGGTGCGCAGCAGCGTCTCAACGCATCAGCCCTTTGGCATCTGCACATGTTCATAGTCAGCTGGAGCTGGAGCAGCAAACCAAAAAGATAGTCGCAAAAGGATAAGCGCAACCGGATCTCGTCACAGTCACAGTTTTCTCTCACGTATTTTAATATGTAGAACTCCTATGCACTCCAAAATTTCCTTATCTTTTGTTTTGGTCAGTTTTTCTTATTTGACTACTTCACGCACGCGAAAAAAAACTAAGCACGAAAATCAACACGAGATATTAAAAAAAAAATAGATATATATAAACATATTTATCGAAATGAACGATTCTGCAGTTATCTAACCTGTGTTCCCCACTAATAATACTACTTAAAACCCAAGAGGGCGAGAGAAAGAGAGAGAATGGCAAAGAAAGTGGAGAGTTTGTTTTTGTACTTGGAGCACACTCGGCAATGCACATACAAAAAAAAAAAAAAAAACACCCACACACAAAATGAATGCAAATGGTTCTGTTTTTACTTTTCACAGCGTAAGCGAATTTTCAAAATTTTTAATATTTTTTTGTAATTAAGCAAATGAAAGCATGTTGTGGGTGCATCAGGAATTTAGACGCTAACTTAAAAAACTGAACACGTCTGTAGAATGCTAAACTAACTTTTCACAAAAAAATTAATTAAATAACAACAGTCTCAACTTTTCTATGCTGAATACAGGCATTTTTAAAAATACTAAAATTGGTAAAGTTTTTTCAAAAATTAGAAGATTTAAAAATATAAAATATAAATTCAGAACAATATTTTTATGAATAATTTTCTTTTGAAATTTATTCAACAAATTAAAATAGTATTCACTTAAATGTAGTTCTTTTAAAATTCTTTTAAATATTAGAGACATAATATACTCAAAGCTTTAATTGCATGATTCTTAAAAACTAAACCTGCTTTAATTAAAAATGATTAATATCATCTAATGCTCTGCTCACACTCTACTT
Organism: Drosophila grimshawi; assembly: GCF_018153295.1. Classification (NCBI taxonomy): domain Eukaryota; kingdom Metazoa; phylum Arthropoda; class Insecta; order Diptera; family Drosophilidae; genus Drosophila; species Drosophila grimshawi. The sequence continues at coordinate 26,128,755 of NW_025062900.1, forward strand.
TGTAGCACTCTCTACCACACTTTAGTATTGATTCTAAAAACTGACTATGAACATGTTGCTGAAAAAAAATGAAAATCAAAACACAAAATATCATCAATGAAATTGGAAATGAACTGAATAGAAATAAACATCAACATCGCTCGCTCTACTCTATTTTCTTATGTACCAGAACACTAAAAGCGGTACTTTAGCTACTGGAACTACGTAGTGGATATAGCGCATTGGTGTACTCTATAAAAAGGATATGTTGTATATGTATATGTATAAAAACCAGTAGAAAGCATATTAAAAAGAAAATCAACGCATTTGAATATCAATTCAAAACGCAATGCTAATTAAATTAATTGTTATTTTATCTCCTATCGGCAGACACGGTAAAAGCACACTGAATGGACATCATCATCATCAGCAGCAGCACCACCACCACCACAATAGCAGTGGCAGCAAGCACCAAGCAGGACAGCCACCGCAGCACCATGTGCACACTCTGACCACGACGTCAATTGCTGCCACAAAGCAGCAGCGCGATCGTCATGGCAAGGATAGGAAATAGTTGGGAGGGAGGGAACCATTGGCAATGGCTAAATGAACGAAGCAACGAACACTACTAAAACTAAACTAAACAATAAACCATTTACTAATTATAATTAATATATTTAAATAGCGTGCGCTTATGATGCCAACTTTATGTGTATAAATCTGGTAATTTTTGAAATTTTTCACATGCTTACAGAAATTTCAAAGTAATTACTCGAATTGGCGAACAATAAGTCGAAGAAAAAACAGAATTTTTTGACTAACAAACCATTAACCATTAATGCGTGCATCTATCAAAAAATTTCCAAAAAGAAGTTCCTTCCGCATTCATACAAACATCTTTTATTAAATTTACACGCATAAATTCCAAATTCAAGTATTAACATTTGGCAGACCCCCACTACCTTTACTACCTTACTACTTACCCAATTTTTATTAAATAATAAATATCCTTTATATTTACAAATATTAAAAAACGCAAATCAAATAAATGTTAAAATAACAAATGATACTCATATATATTCTTCAATAGCTTTAAGTTTTATTATTTGCATATGCGAAGACATAAAAAATTCACTTACGCAATAATTTTCAAAACATTTTGCACAAAAAATTAGCTTATGTTTTTTTTTGTAAAGTCTTTAAATGCTACATTTCGATATATTATTATTTAAAATAAAAATGAATATTTTCTAAATGAACAATTTGGTTTTAATCTGAAGTTTTTGTTATAAGAATGAGATAAATGCTTGAGCAACTGAAACAAAAATTTTATTTACAATCCAGTATTTCATTCATTTTTTAAATAATCAATAAATTGAGACAAAAAAAGATTCCGGTCAATTTTAGCTTGAGCCTTTAATTATTGCGTATACATTTTCTAATGCAAAAACAATTTTTATCTAGTCATGTCCTTTTGAATAAAAGTGTTATTATTCATTGCTGTATATTAAAAGGCGAACTAATTATTAATGAAACATGTCTTAACTATAGATATGAAATTAAACGGAGCAACATTTTAAGAAATTTTAAGAAACATAAGGTGTAGAATATGTGACCATCTCAAAAATATAGGGTATGGAGTATCTCAGAATCTATCCGCAGACAATGCCCATTTATTTACTTATTATTACTTGTTAATGCTACAGTTCTAATTTTGTCAAGTACGTCGACTATTCGTGAAAGCGATTTTATCTTTTTGCCACTGCGACCATCTACATACATATGTAGGCAAACAATTGTATGTGCATATTTATGTATAGATTCAGCAATACTTTCGCTCTGGGTGTGGATATGTGTGTGTGTATGTATGTGTATGTATGAGTGGGTGTTGATAAACACTGTTGAGCACGGCGCACGTCAATGCGATTTTTAGTATATACGGGCAAATGAAGAGATTGCTCAGTTGTCGTCCAACCGTCGTTACCGACGCCACTTACATCGAGCTCTTCACGGCCAGACAAGTGAGTAGATACATATCAGAGAGCGGCTCTCACAGTGGAATAATATAAATAAACTGTATTTGAAACCTACACATCGATGATATATGGCTTAAATGATAATTATGATAACTATGATTCATTCGTTTTGCCGGCATGAGTCATTCTAACCAAATAACGATCAATATTAAATACGTGCACAAAGAAGGAACGATCAGAACGAAATAATCTTTGGGCTTGAAGAGATATGTAAACAGGTGTGCGTTGTACGACTTAAATTTGGTAACAATTAGCTTTGTTTTACTTTTGAGAAGTTGTTAAGTGTTGTGTCCAAAAAACACACGGAAAAATATATAAAATATAAATATATTGAGTATTTTATGTATTTACAAAGTTGATGTTTACACGATTGGCCATAAGCCAAATATATTAAATCTCGAAAATAATTCCAACACAAAATAATAATTAATTACAAATTTTTATTTTCATTACAATTACTTTTTATTTAATATAATAATATGAATATTAAGAATTACACACATTTATTGTTCCAAAAAAGTATTTAAGCGTCTAAATAAAATAGTAAACATTTAACTTAATATAACCTGTTAAGAATTCTAAAAAACATACTTGTTTTGTAACCATATGTGCTAAGTAAATACGGTAAAATGTGCAAAATAACTGAGCAATATTTATATATGTATATATTTATATGTAAAGCTATAAGGAGAAAATGAAACAACTGAAAACTTGCACAAAAAGTATATTTTTATATTGCTATACGCTTTAATAAATCATGATCTACATCCACCTAAGGCCGATAATATATATATGTATATATATGTATATATATATATACTGTTATCTGTTATCTTATCGAGCCAAAATTGAGTTTGTCTTGCCTGAAATTGCGGTCTGAGCAAAACCAATAACAACAGCAACAGCCAGTAGTATTTAGCTGACCATATTGGGCTTAAATAAAAAGTTGCCATATCATTTGTCGATAAGACAACACCATCTATTTTTTATTAGAAACAATGGAAGAAAAACTTCGTTGGCTTCTTTGGTCGGTTATTAACGTTTTGAATTTAATAAACGGCGGTTGTGTTCCAATTGTAAAGCTTTGCAGGTAAAGCCAACTGGTAAAGTGCTCAAGCTAATATTTAATTATCATTATTGTTTATATACAAATATTAAAATGCTAATATACACTTTTTTCAGACTTGTCAATAACTAGAAGTTCAACATGTCACTCCTAACAGGCAGCGCAAATGCGGTGAAATACACGCTATTTGGATTTAATCTGATATTTTTGGTAAGTACGTGAAATAGCCATAGCAGTTGAAATAACGATATGTCTGTGTCATCAGGCTATGCATTGTGAATGGAGTTAATTTTGCATTAGTCTAAAGTCTACTAGCGCATTCTCCAAATGTCAACTGTCATTATGTCGATATGCTACCAGACAGTAATCATACAGATAAGATAGATGGTGATCTAGAGAACACAAATCTGTTAATAGAGATACAACGGGTGTCTAGTCAGATGATTTATCAATATAACACGAAGGTGGGTTAAGTTAGAGGCAGAGAATGCAATACTTAATTGATATATTTCTACGAATGTGCGCAGTTAGTCACCTACACTCTTTAATCTACATTCATTTTGTTTTATGATCTTTTACTGATAAGCTTAGACATTGATTAATTTTTAAGCGACTTAGATAATGCACCCATTGTTTCTACTATTTCTTCTATTGCTTGGAATAAATAAGTAAAACTTAAAAAATATTTAAACATTTTAAATATTTTTCTTTAACTTTTAAATATATATATTCCGAATATTTTGATCTAAGCACACTACTCATATTTGTAATAGTCCCTTTTTAAGGTAAATATATATTTATTTTCTTTTTTCTAAAATATTTATTTATTTATGTAGTTTGGACTAAATCAGTCCACAATATATCAAAAGGGTCGTAAAACTAAAATTTTGAACTTAAAGTTAAAGTTACAAATTAAATAATGTAAAATTTAAATTGAATTTATTATATGTGTTAGCGGCATACAATTGTTTCTTCGTACAAAATATTTTCTTGTATATCTCACATATCTTATCTATGGTTTGCTTTTTGGCCTTTTAAGCTCACTTAAGCAATTAAGTCACATTTTAAGCATTATTTATATTATTTTTATAATATTTATCTATGATTTAATTATTTTTAGATCACTGGCATCATTCTTATAGCAGTTGGAGCTGGCGTTGGCGCCGTTTATACTGGCTATGAACTCTTCCTGGTTGGCAATTTCTTCTCAATACCAACGTTATTGATTGTGACTGGCTCGTTTATCATTCTAATAACCTTCTTTGGCTGCTGGGGTGCGCTGAAGGAGAACTATTGTCTCATCCTGAGCTTCTCGGTGATGCTGTTCATCATATTCATTCTGGAACTGGCTGGTGGCATTAGTGGCTATGTGCTGCGCAGCCATGCCTACGAATATATAGACACATCGCTTAAGGCATCGTTGAGTAAGTATTCCGCCTTGTCGCAGGATCCAACCACGAAACTTTGGGACAATGTGCAACGCGATTTCACCTGCTGTGGCATCACAAACTATACGGACTGGGAGCCTGTGCTGGGAAAAACTGATCTTCCCTTGTCATGCTGCTCGATACCCGTAGGCCAAGTGGGCACATTTACCTGCGACACTGACATTTACAACTTGAACTACAACGACGAAGGATGTCTGCTCGGCTTTTCCGACTATATAGCTGATCATGCGGTTAGTTTGGGTGCTGCTGGCGTCGTTATTGCCGTCCTTCAGGTGAGATTATTGTACTTTCATTATATTGATTTTTAGCTAATTTCAATTTGTGATTTTGCAGTTCTTTGGCGTCATCTTTGCCTGCTACATAGCGCGAGAGATCAAAATTCGCAATGGCATCACCGGCATTATGTAGACGTCTGTAATTGGGTCCACTGTTAAAATGGATGCAAGTCAAATTCATGGCCTGCAATCTTAGCTTACTCTTAAGTCACAATTGGTTCTTCATTTCCCGCTTTTCAAGGCTAAATTATAAAATATTTGTAAACGTATAACTTTATGAATAAAAATAATTTCGCTATTATACATATACTAGAACATAAATTAACTGCATTTGTTTTTGGTTTGCTTTATGGAAATTATTCCCATTATTCCCTGAATCAAATCGTTTCGTCTTTATTTGCGAAAACAAACTCAATCTTTCCATTCCCCTTGCATTCCAAATGGTTTGTTATTGAAAGAAATGGTAGTATAGAAAATATAGGTATTAGCGAACAAAGTGATGACATTGAGACAAAATATAACTAGAGAACTTTTTTCTACTTTGAAGTTGGGGCTTAGTGTAAAATATAAGTGTTTCAATAATTAGTAAGAATACTGTAGTCAAGTGAGCTCGATACGATTTACCCTAAACCCAGCTGGTAAATATATTCTGAAACTATTGACAAATTTCCCTCTAATAAGTTTTGCACCCAAAGGTGAGCAGGTCTGCAAGTGCACTCATTTCTTATAGCAAGCTCAGGCACTGAAGCCCGACCTACAAAATACATACAACATACATATGTATATACGTACACGCAATCGTAACGGGGGTTTGCAGAATACACACAAAGACATATTGACGCTCGCGTCGATTATCATGTCATCTCTTTCGCACACATGTGCTGGCATATATTTATGCATACAGAAAATGCTTGCGGCTACTGATAGAAATGAGATCAATATGAGAATATATTTTCGACTATAATTTGGGTGTTTCTTATCCGATCTTACTGAAATTGGGGCAGTTGATCAATAATATGCATATGCATATGAATTAGAAGATTCTGCCGTTAAATCGAAATCGAAATATATCGATATTCGAGAAACGGAGTCCGTTATCGATCAAACATAGCAAACTTGATCTGCGCCGCGTATACGAGAGCTATATAGTCTCTGAGGTCTGCGTGTTCATACAGACAGACTGACCGTCTGACGGACGGACATGCCTATATCGACTCGACTGTTGACCCAGATCAAGAATATATGTACTTACAGGGGTCGGAGATGCTTCCTTCTGCTGTTACATACATTTGCACAAGACCATTATACTCTTTTACTCATTTTTAATGGGTTCAGGGTATAAAAACTGTTCGTTTTTTGGCGCTTAATTTATTGATTTAGTTTAGATTTTTCAGTTGTGAATTGTATAGATTAAACAAAGATCCGATCTATCCGGTCTATTAAAATTAGGAAACTTAAATTGTTATCGAATAAACCTTGTTACACAAGGCCGTGAGGTTTGAAATTGCAATAAGATGCTATTTTGATGAAACATAGCTTTTACCCGTCCTTTCTTTCCAGGAAGAGTACATTTCGGAGCCGATCGTATCGGATCACTATCACTGCAAGCGGTGGAAAAGTTAGTTATTTTAAGAAAAAACGTATTTGTTCACCATGATATTCAATATTAAATTTTGTTAAATATGGGTATTAAAATATTTTACAAAGTTGAAAAAAAAATCATCTGTGGACAAATTTGTACTAAACAAAGTCATCAGTTATGATTTCAACGATGCTGTTAATCGTCAAATAGTTATTAACATTAAAACTCAATAAAATAAACCTGTCATGGAAAAGGTTGGTTCTTAAAATTATAGTTAATTTTACATGAAGGCAACCTTACTACGGTCTGCAAGGTCATGTAATCTTCGGCGTGTCCAAGAAAAGAAAGAAAGTCAAAAACAAATAGCCTAGTTTTCTAAAAACAGCTCAGTCCGCACAATTATAGTAATCGATTTGTGATAATTATGGCATCCTTTTAGCATTCAGTTATTCCTATTTAAATATATACTATATGCAGACACTCAACCTAATTGGTAAACAACTCTAGAAAGTGTATTCAGCAAGTATACCTACCTAGTATATATGAGTTGCATGCATGACTACAGCCAATGAATAATTTAAAGTAGTGTTATTAAAAAATCGATAAGCCATGTCAGTTGATTCATTAAAATTTAGACATAAAATCAATAACATATGGCCAACACCTGCCGACCCACAACCCGAATGACCTTGCACTTGAAACACTGTGTGAATTTAAAATTGTAAGGCTATTAATGACGTTTGAATTAAGTATAAGTTGTGTTTATGCATTAATAGACTCATAGCACTATTAGTTGAACAAATTTCACATTTTATTGCAAAATGCAATGAATTGGGCATAATCTTATCGCTGCCTTTTATCTAGTACATTGAGAAAACCTGAACATATATTGGCTGATAAGCGAACTCAACTGCTACGCAAAAGAGCGTTAAAGCGAGAGCCAGTTAGTTTGACTAGAGCGAGAGAGAGAGAAAGAGAGAGAGAGAGAAGTGGGTGAGTTGGCCAAGAGCCGAAAACCGAGAGCTGTTTGGCGTTTGCAACTGGCAACGTTCCCGTTCTGGGCTCGCTCAGTCAACGTGTAGCCAGCTAAAGTTAAAGTACGTGTTGTGGCCAAGAATGAACTAATAGAAAAAATACTCAATACAATTAGAAAAAAATAAAATAACTTATACATTACTTTGCAGCTACACAACTTTGAACAACGAAAAACAGAGGGAAGAAAAACCAACAGAATGGCGAACCGGGAACTTGAATTAAATTCCGGAATGCGCTGCGCCAAATATATGCTCATTATAGTGAGCTTTATGTTTGCGGTAAGATTTCCAAAAAAATTTCCAACTTACAGTTCTCATGATTCATTAGTTGAAGCAAACACGCCATTTTGTTTTTCACATACGGAAAAAATATCAAGGCACTGATAATACAGCGCTTTATTTTGCGCTCTTATCAGTAGTTGAGCAATTTTTTTTGTGGTGATTGTGAATCATAATATACGTCTGTGAATTGTTCAGTTGTACAATCTTACATCGACTGTGAGAGCAAATGAGAACAATTTGCAAAAGAGAAACGGGTCAAGTGTCTGATATTTGTTTTTCTTGATAACGCTGAAAACATTTATTTCTGATGACGCAGCGCTTGTACTTTGAAGATAGCAGAGATATTTTCAAATATTATATACATAGGAATATACGACAACCTATCTCAGATATGCATACAAATGTACATGTATTTTTGTAATGCTATCTATATACATTAGATAACTCAGATATTATCAATTAATAGTTGACTTTTGTTATCTTAAATTTTTGTAGGTTTTTCTTATATTCTTAAACTTTTTCCCAAAATTCACTTCCGTTCAAAAGTTATGTACATTAATTACTATGTTTACCCAGTGCGGACAGAATTTGCGTATTTCGATAAGATAGTCAACAGTGGGACAGAACTCTCAAGGAGCACAGATATAATATGAGAAAATGTATACCCAAGAATTCTTTTTTATTTGCTCTTATTCATTTATATGACACACTCATTTACCCAAGGCGTTGCTAGACTTCGTTAAACACTCTTTTTATTATATTCTTGGCAAACAATGATTAATTTCAGGTTTGCAGCTTTAAAATAATCGCTGCACTGAATTAAAAGTTTTTACTATAACTATATATGATTTGTTAACGAATATTTATTTTGTTATACAATGTGTTAGATTTCTAATATTTTTGTCTAACATTTTTAATTATTTATTTAATGTCGACTATTACCAGTCGACACAAAATATATTAAAAGTAAAGAATAGGTTAAACTAAACTACAAATAAAATTCAATATTTATGCTTTTTAACCTTAAGTGCAAAATCAAGCCAAAAATAGTACAATTTCTAGTGGTAGTCAGTAGTAGTAGCAGTAAAATTAGTCTTTAAATATTAGTTGCAAGAATTAAGGAAAACACAGAAAGAACACAAACAGACAAAAAAAAACAAAGAGTTAGATTGATTAAGATGCATTCGAAAATGTTATTCACGAGACAAGAAGATAAAAATCGAGTTAAAAATGATAGAAATATAGATTGGATTGATGGATTGATTACATGATAAAGAATAATAATTATTATTCATATATAAGTGTGGGATATACCTATATTCATTTATTTACTTTCGAAATAATATTATACAACTTTGTTTTAGTGTCCTATAGAACTTGACTTTGAGATCTAACGAAAAGATTTATTAACTTAAGTAATTACATATAATAAATAAAAGCAAAAGCGATTTCTAATATGTGCAAACCAAATATAACCAAAATTATAACTTAATATGGTTGTTGTTTACAATCGCTATTGTATTTGACCCCACTTTGGTTGACAACTACAACAATTATATAAGATTATTCCCCTTGTCCACCTCTCTTGCCATTTGAAATTCTGACACTTACTCATTGTCACCGATATGAGACTCAACGTCAAAGTCGTGACTTGGCATACGATTGCGAAGTGAATTTGTTAACTGTTATTTGTTTTTGCCCTCCCAGCTGACAGCCATACTACTGATCATGGTGGGTACAACCATTCAGGCGATTTTCGGCGATTTTAGTCTCTTCATTGATGGACACTTCTCGTCCCCGCCCGCGCTCCTAATTGCCATTGGTTTCATACTAATTGCGGTCGCCACCCTGGGCGCCTATGGAGCTGTGAAGGAGAGCGTTATGCTCATTAATGTGGTAAGTGGCGAAGCAATAACACTCACAGTTGTCAGCTTGTCATTTTTGTGTCATCTCAATCTACAGTACGGCGTCTGTCTGTTCCTCGTCTTTTTGCTCGAGGTGTCGGCAGCTATTGCCGCCTTTGTGATGCAATCCCAGGTCCGCGAAATGCTGATGCGCACCATGACCGATGCCCTGGCTGATTACGAAACGGATACCAACGTCGCTGCAGGAGTCGACTTTATGCAATCTGGCGTAAGTATGATCCGAGAATGGATATCCAATCATTATTGAGGTTCAGCACAGGGAACAAAAAGAACCAAATTCAAAAATATTTTTTTGAAATACATATCAAGCTCAAGATTATATATATGAGTTTTTAGTTTAGTTTTATATATATGAGATTTTAGTTTAATTTCAAGTTAAAATATTCCATGAAAATATAATGAAATATTTCTCAATTTTTTACCAATAATATTTTTTTTTTTCAGTTAAAAATTACGTTTTTAAAATTGTATTTAATACACTTTATCGTTTTCAAACTTATCCTTATTATAAAAATTAGTACGACTTATCATCTTTTAAGTTCTTTTCAATTAACAGACTTCTGATTTCAGATTGTTGTTCTTAGCTAATCTTACTTAGTTTAATTTTCAGTTTCTTTTCACGGAATAGATTCTTGATTGGAGCTTGTAGTTCCTAGCTTTGGTTTTCAAAATGCATTTTTTCGCTTTGTACAAATATTAATAAGTACAACTCTAACTTTCTTTACATCTTTAAATAGCAAAGATGTAAAGTAATATTAATAAATTAAATTTACTTATATTTTTAAAATTTAATTTGATCTTATAAACAGTTGTTTTATAGGCTTTGCGGCTTGAAATTATTTGTTACACTGAAACTATTTAAGTTTGAAATATTTGATTCATTACTTTATATTATTGTAGTTGGGCTGCTGTGGTGTTAGGGATCCCGATGATTGGAAGCTGTACTACTCGCCCAATCAGAACATGTCCCACCTGGATTCGGATGATGTTGTTGTGCCGATCTCATGCTGTGGTAGCCTGGCCCAGGATCCCAACGATAACGACGAGGTGAACTGCCTGGAGCCCTTCGAATATGGCTGCTTCCGGAAGATGAACTTCATACTGTCGCAGAGTGCGATGCTCATTGCCACTGGAGCGACAACCGTTGCCTTTGTCCAGCTCCTGGGCGTGCTCTGTGCGTTCATGCTGGCCAAGACGCTCCGGCGCAACAAGTCGATACGCGAGGCACGTCGCTGGCAACTTCAACAGAGCCTCGGCGTTCTCATTTCGGGCGGCAAGATGGGTCTGCCGGCCAACTCGGCGATGAGCGGCTACCAGCAGCTGGAGAATAGCAGGGAGCCGGGCACACATGAACCGTACACCTACACGCCCCAGAGTCCCAGCGTCAATTAAAAATCAACAGCAATATAATGTAAAATATATGTAATTTCGTAATCAAATGCCAAAGTGAAATTCAAATAAAATGCAGCCTCAAACGATTAAGTTTAGGACTGCTCACCCAATTGCTTGACCAAATTCTTGAGTAGACGCAGTTGCTCCACAATGCTGGCCGTGGCGGTGCCACCAATCGCATCATATTGCTGCACATTGTAACCGTAGTCCGCCACGCTGGCAATATCCGCTCCAAATGCGGCACAAATCTGCTGTAGCTCGCCCAATGGAACCTCCGTTATATCCACGCCCCGCTGCTCCGCCAGTGTCACCACGCGTCCAATGTGATGATGGGCCTGCCGAAAGGGCACTCCCTTACGCACCAGGTAGTAGGCCTGGAATTAGTTAGTTGTTAATATTATAATTTTATTACAATGTTGATTTATTTTAATACCAAGACCCAAGAATTTTGACACTAAGCAATTAAATTACGAGGCAGATTTGATTATTAATTTGCCTAATTTATTTACAACATTTTCTGTTGTCAATTTTTAACATTCATTAATGGTATTTATGATCTTAGCGCGGACCTCTTTATATATAAGCAAAATCGTGAGCCCGTACCTTTTAAAAAGCAAAGTGTATACTCTTGACAATCTGTTTGTTTTTGAGCAATCTTTATGAAACTTTGACTAAAATTGAGAGCATTTTTTATATATTTCAGAAGTAGATTTTCGAATAATTCATTTATATTATTTAGAACTACATTTTAAACGTCCTATCTCGTGAATAACTTTTCGTATGCACTTGTCGTGGGGTTTAACTAATTCATACTAACTATTTTTTGTGTATCTTTTTGCGTTTTCCTGTATTTTCCCTAATTAAGGATTAGATATTGGACCATTTTGCATTTAAATACCCCCAGATATCTTATAAATATTTCATATTTTTTAATTTAAATTTAATTTTACATTTTATTCTTAATTTAATTTCATTCATTTTGTTACTTTAGTATTGTTTTCTGTCGACTGATTTTAGTTGACATTAAATAAATAAATAAATAAATAGAAAACATTGTGAAGCAATGGAAAAATTCCACCTATTTTTAGATCCAAAGAAGAACAATTAACTTGAGTCTGGTTTTTATGTAAGTTTAATTTCAGATTTCTGAGCCCGTGGAACAACTTACCCAATCGGTAGCCAACATATCGGAACTGAGAGCCGCCTCCAATTGATGACGCTGCACCTGCATGGTTTCAATTACGCCGATGGCAACGTCCAGACTCTGGGCCAGCTTATCGTAGGCCTGGAAGCAGTATTGCTTATCGAACTGGAAGTCCTTGTTGTAGGTGGATGGAGTGCCCTTCATGGTCATCATAATGCCCGCCAGATTCGATGTTATAAGCCCCGATATACCTCGAATCAGCTCCAGACTATCCGGATTACGTTTCTGTGGCATTAAACTGCTGCCGCTCGCAAATATGTCGGCGATTTTGATAAAATCAAATTCTTTGGTGCTGTAGACAATGAGATCCTCGGCCAGACGAGACATGTGCATGCTCACCAGCGAACAGCAGTAGATAAAGTCCACTGAAAATAAAATATAAAATAATTGACTTAATATAATATTAAATTGTTTTAAAAACATATTTTGTGGCAAGAATCCAAAGATAATTAAATTTATTCGATGGCTTACACTTATGTATATAAATTTCCAATTTTTTTCGTTAAGTCCAATCTACTTGCGGACATACGGAATATCTGTCTGCATGACGGGCAAAACCAATATACTATGATACTTTCGGTATTAAAGAATAAATATTGTGAGCATATGTGGTTATTTCTTAAATATCATTTCACATTATTAGGTTTGGATTGAATAATACTTTGTTTTTAACGCAATTGAGATATTTCTTAGTTACTTATCTTACGATTAAATCAAAGTTTAAATATATTTTGTTACAAAAGAAAAGTTAAGAATAAATTATTTTTTGTATACTTTGTTAAAAAGAATTAGATATATTGATATTTGGTTTTATTTGAGTTGCATGGAAAAATCCACGTATAGTTCATAAAGAAACAAACAGTTGCAAATTTCTAGTGATAGCTATAGAAACCAGCTGAAAACTTGATAATAATTTTTCTTATGCTTCATAACTACTGTTGTATTCCTGAGATACTAATAATTCTTAGCATATCATTTAATTATTGTTATTGTTATTAGGCACAGCCAAAATTGAAGTTATAAACTAAGCAATCTAGCTTGATATGTTATATCATTGCCACTGGGACATTCAGGTGCCTAACTATATTAGCATATAAAGATAATTTTGTATGTATTTTATATATAATTTTGTATATAAAGATAATTTTGTATAGGTTTGGATAACACAATACTATGTCATGTTGAAATCTTGTTTGGGGTGTTTATCTTAAATAATCAAACTTATATGATTAAATCTTAATTTAAGCATGTTTTGTTACAAATGAAAAGTTACAAAATATAAATAGTGTGGTCATATTTGGTAAGTTTCATAGATATATTAAATAGAAAGCTTTTCTTTCACAAACAATTTTATATAATTATCTGATATAGACATATATGCGGTGTTGCATACAGATATTCATTTGTAGCAGGATTGAATAACATAACATAATATATATATAATATATATTATATTTATACAACATAATATATATATAATATATATAGAATATTTTATATATATAAGCTTATTTTTATATATACTCTTAATATATAATATTTTGTTAATAACTTTTTTTAATTAAATGAAGTTGCAGGATTATCCAATCAATCCAACTCACCTACAAAATCACGATCGCCTACAGCGTGCATGCTGTTGCCCGTAACTCCAGCGAAGCCCAGACGCTCTGCCAGCCACAGGCGATCAATGCCCAGTGGATTCCCGGCTAAAGCTCCGCTGCCCAGAGGTAACACATTGCAGCGATCGCGTAACTCGAGCAGCCGCAGGCAATCCTCGCGCAGGGCAAAGGCATGCGAGAGGAGCCAGTGGGAGAACTGAATGGGCTGAGCCCGCTGCAGGTGCGTATAGCCCGGCATGAGCACGCCCAGATGCGACTGCGACTGCTCCACCATCGAACTGATGAGCAGGCTCAGGCGGCCCAGAGTTTCACGTATCGCCTTGCGCAGCCAGAGCTTCAGGTCGGTGACCACCTGATCGTTGCGACTGCGTCCCGTGTGCAAACGTTGGCCCAGCTCACCGGTTAGCTCCACTAGGAGGCGCTCGTTGACCGTATGGACATCCTCATCGCTGGCCTGAAACTTGACGAGTTGCTCAATCCAATCGTAGCGTATCAGCTCCAGATTCTTCACCAGCTTATCGCACTCGGCGGCATTCAGGTGACCAGCACGCATCAGTGCCTCCGCGTAGGCTTTGCTCGCATCCAAATCATCCGCATAGAGACGCCAATCGAGAGACAAACTGTTGTTCAGCTCTTGCAGCACCTGATGTGGTTGCTCTGTGAAGCGACCGCCCCACAGCTGATAGCTGGAGGAGTGCGAGTTTTCCTGCGTCATTCCGTTTGCCTTGCTTGCTGTTGACTGACTGCCAGTTGTTCATTTTGTCAAATTCTATTTAAAAATAATTGTTGTATGTTTATTTCGAATCTAGCTATATATAATCTGTGCCTTATCTTTGGAAATATACGTTACTTTCCCAAATGATCTTATTCGCTGCTTTTAGCATGCTATAAAACCCCAACTGATGTTTTGCTTTATGTTGATGAAACTTTGGCACAGTGGTTGTAAATCATTTGCTTTTGTTGATTTTAGAAAAACTATACAAATTTGTATGTCAACTACTTTATAGAGCACTGTTTCTCTTAATCTATTTAAATATTTCTGTACATTTATATTTTTATTTAATACAATGGTAATTATTCATTCAAAATATATAAAAAATATTTAATTATATATCTATATATATATTTTCCTTTTTAATAATCTTTGCTGCTTGCAAGGCTCTAGGTGGCATTTTGACATATTTTTATTAATTTTTTTTTTTTGCTGACGTACTTCTAATAATTTAATAAAAATAATAAATGACAAAAAATATGTTTTAAAATACCATTTTCATTTTAATATTCAGATATTCATTTTAATCTTTTATCCAGTTAATAAATTGTAGATTTAAAAATTCGGATTTAAATGATGTAAAAAGTAGCAGCTTATTTTAACACTCAAATTGTAGATAAAAATAATGTACATGAAAATCAATCAATACGATATACAACAATAATTATTTAATTATAGAAAGCAAATATAGAAAATAAAAATAAATCAGCGACACTGTGCGGCTAAAGAATTAACAACAAAAACGACACAGCAATTTAACTTGATGTCTAAAAAAAAAAAAAAAAAAAAAAACACTGTTTTCTATAATTATTTTTTTAATTTGTACTCTTGACTTAGTCTATGAGCAAACAGAAACAACAAACAAAATGTCTTATCAGACATAGACTAGCCGAACTTAAAGTGTAGCCTCTGACGTGCACAGATTACAAATGTTGTACTGTGATAAGCGACTAACTGCAAGCGTATGGCAGCTACTTCAGGTCCTCCAGAAACAGTTTGTTCAGCTCGCAGCACAGACGATGCAGTGGAAGACCCATGACACAGTAGAAATCACCATCAATGCGAGATATGAGGGCGCCACCAGGTCCCTGAATACCATAAGCGCCGGCCTTATCGCTGCAGAGCACACATATACAGAGACACAGAGAGACAGAGAGAGAGAGAGAGAGAGAGAGAGAGAGAAAGAGAGAGAGAGAGAGAGAAAGATAAGTTGAGTGCAGTTAAAGATGTTTTGTACAAAAGAATACATTGCTGCAGCTTCTAAGTGAAGCACCAACTTAATATTTCAAATGCAGTCAAAATAATAGTAGTGCTACTTAGCAGAGCATTTAATAAAAATATAACTTATTTTATGGTGCTAAAATCAGGACCTCTACAAAATCTTCAGTATGAAGAAAAAATAAATTCTGTAAAACACAAGATTTTGGCTTTTCATCTAGCAATGTTTAAAAATATTATTGCTTTCGAAATAATCAACGCCATCATATCTAGTTTTAAATATATTATTTGGTCGAAGGGAGAGCGGGGAAAACTTCACCAATATTCCATTACTATTGTAATGATAAATTTAAATAATTTAAGAAAATAAATATAAAAACAACTAATTAAATTTAAGGACTGTTTTGTTTTAGTAACTCTTTTAATTATTTTCTTTGCTTTGCTCTAGTCTTGTTTATACTTGAAATTATCTTATATCCTAGGATGTCATAATATATATATATTATATATTATATATATATATATATATATATATATAGAAAACTTTCTATATTTTGGATATATAACTAAACTTTTAATATATACTACACATTTTTCCAAATTTGGAGGTGTAATGCAACTGCCTTACAATAGACTCTCTTGATTTTTAGAGTTAAAGAGTATAATTCCGTCTACGACCCCTCACACATTACAGGGTAATGCAGGCTGTGAAGTGGTAGGCATGTAATAAATTAATAATAATAATTCAGATTCACTGACTGATGGTTAGCTTAAAGCACTAAGCAGACAATACTTAGAGGCGTCGAGTCGACTTAAAACTTGCTATAGTGTTTGCTTTGTGCTTAGTCATTGGCTGTTCGTAGTCTTAAGTATACTGAATTACCGTTGCTCTTTGAAACAGTTGAAGATGCACTTTTACTTTCATTTAAAAGTTACCGATTTAATTACAGTTGCACATGTACTGATCCTATAATTGAGAATTTACTCTTCCATCTTGATTCACAGTTCTAAGAGCATTTATTATAAACGAAAAGTACCCCATTTAAACCAAACTTCCAGGGCAAAATAAAAACTTGTTTTGATCAGTGTGGACTTTTGAGGGTACTGGGACTGAACTGGAAAGTTTTTCCTTAGATGAAAAGATTTACGAGTTTTTACACAGATACTATCAATTTCTTCAACTATTTCCCATCACATTCGCATAGGTACGGTTTTAAAGCATTGTGTCACAATATTCAACGACATTGCAGCTTGCAATTACACTGAAAACCTGGAAAAGAGACATCACACTCACAGTGGATCCCCGCTGTCTATATAGCTTTGTATCTGTGCCGCCGTCAGCTCTCCGAAGTAGACATCAGCTGTTTCTGTAAATTGCCGCACACCTTTCGCATGCTTGAGGACGACGCCGGTAAAGACACGATTGCTAACGCCGGAGAGGCTATAAAAAGCAGATGAAAAATGTCAATCAATTGATTGATTTTTACATTATAATATCTGATTAATTGATTTACTTGGTAAGCATGCGGAGAGCATCGGCTGCGTCTCTGGGTTTGCCGTAGATCTCGTTGGCCAGTGTGACCATTGTGTCGGCAGCAATTACCACCAGATTTTCGACGTCGCCGGCGCTGCTCAAGCGCTGGAAAACCTCCTCGGCCTTACCCGAGGCGGTTGCTTCGATGTAGTCGGAGAACTCCTTGAAATCAGCCACATTCAGATCCTCCTCGAAGGTTGAGGGACACAGTTCCGCATTGAGACCCTATGGAAAGACAAGCCAAAGTTATAAGATCTGTTTAAAATTGCACACTCCACTTTTTATGAGCTCTTGCCAGCATCTGCACCAACTCCTTGCGGCGAGGGGAGCCGCTGGCGAGGACAATGCGATAATTGCTCAGCAAATGCTTAATGGGTGCCAACATTGCTAGTGGCAATCAATAATATTATTTTGCTGGCGAGTGAAAATCGCGCGAAGATCGGTAACAAAACAAAGTACGAAACCATGTGCTGTATACTTTGGTGTTATCGATTATTCAGATGAATATATGATAAATTCTCTTGGTATTTTACTAACATTTTGGTATTTTAGCAGCATACCGATAACGCAATAGCTGCTGCATCGACCGACCGCCTCAACGTATCGCTTGAGTGCAAGCGACGCGAAAATATTTCGCGGCAACTCAATTTGCTACAAAAAGGTTTCGTTGTGCAATTTGCTAAGAGGATTAATGGACGCGAGACGAACGTGTACTTTACATTAACCGTTAGCTGTGAGAGCGACATCAGCTGATGCAATACAAACTTGTACGCTTTACGATCTCGCCGTTGAAAGAAGCGCACAGAAACAAGGCCCGAACACGCAGGCAATGAAGAAGCACAATGAGTTGCGCTAATATAAGTACGTGTTTGTGTGTGCGCCTGTGTGTGTGTGTTTCTGTATTAGCTTAGTGATATTTTTAATTGTGCGCCGTCGTCGTTCCGTCCACTGCCCCATTGTCAAATTCATTTACCGCCTTTGCCGTTAGTGAACATTTACAACCAAGCAGCGACAGAGAATTGTCAACGTCGCAGTCGCAGTCGCTGCCCGCGAGCGTTGTCGTCACCTTGAAGTGCCACGGGCCGCCGCTGACCGCCGCAGTCACAAGGCGCACGCGATTCATTGCTAACGGTTGCCTTCCCTACTACTTCCTTCCTTCCAGTCCAAGTCTGGGAAAAGTTCAGTTAGGCCGCGTTTGTGTCAAGGTTGGCTGATACGAAACCCAAAAAAAATATATAATATATATGTATGAGTGCATAAATTTACATTTATATGATTAAGTATATATTTTTCAATTTGCATTGTAGTTTATTCAACAAATATTTGTTTATTTGTGTCTGCGACTTTTCGGTCAGTGTTGAGTTCACGAATGTTGTTGCATAAAGCACAATAATCAATGTACATTTTGCGTGTAAAGTGTGGGCACGAGGGTTACTTCAAATGTACTGAGGCATTGGTGAATTTTTGACAATAAAACAAAAGGAAATTTAGCGATTCTTCAAGGATTCAAGTAAAAAATCGATAGGAAATAAAAATAATACCAAATATTTATTGGGATATGTTAATTAACAAATATTATTTAATAATAAAAATAATATACGTAAAGAAGTGAATATTTAGAAAGTATTGAAATATTCAAATTTGTGATTAGAAGAAATTGTGTCTATTTATGTTCATATAAATATTTTGTGAAACTTGAATTTAAATTGGATTTTGATCATTGAAAGCAAATACATAACACTGAAAAAATAATAATAATAATAAGTCTCATTCAGATAACTATTTGCTGACAATGATAACAATTGGTTTACTAGCCGTCTAGGCGTGCCTTGATTATAAAAAATTTTTTAGAGCTTTTTGATAAAATCCATTTGGGAATGTACAGTTTAAGAACACTAATCACTTAACCATGATTAAATACATGCTGTTATCATTAACTGTGTTAGATAAAGAACTCTTCACGTATACCACAGAAGGTAATTTCTAGATGTTTAATATGAAATTCTTAAGCAGCCCTCGTCTAATTATATTAATTACATTGAATAGCCAAATAGGAAGTGTAAAATGTATTTATATCCAAATGCAACATAATTGCGTCGGCACAGACTAGCAATATAAAATTAAGCATCTAATAGAGCCACATTCTAGTAAATTATTGTGGCCTATATTTATTTTTATTTATTTATTCAATGTTAACTACAGTCAGTCGACACAAAATATACAAAAATTTAATTATGTTGATTAAATTATTATTGATTGAAAATAAAATGTAAAATTAAAGTCATAAATTGACAGCAGATAAACCGATTTCCAAACCAACTTTAAAATACTTTTCTTTGTGTAAGTGCTGCTCAAACTGTAACTCAATCATCAAGCAGCGACTGTCAAATGAAACGCACGTATTTACTCCCAATCTCTCTCTCTATCTCGCTCTCTCTGTATCTTTTTAGTACAAACACATCACATGCTTGCGTCGTCGACTACACACAATTGTAGTTAAACATCACGCGCTTGTCCACTCAAATTCGCCTTTGTTTCTCGGAGAATAAGACGCTCAATTCGACCATGTTCTCACTGCAGCATCTGATCAAGAAGACGAGTGGAAGCGGCGTGGGTGGTGGTGCCGCTGCTGATCTCTGCAAGTTCCTCAGTCAGCTGAACAGCGGGCTGACGTTATCATCAGCTGAAGCTACAGCGACAGAAAAGCAGCAGTCGAGCGAATTCAACTTCAGCGACGACACTGTCAGTCGCAATTCGCCCCTGACAGCGCACGGTTGCTGTTCGTACGCATCGAAATCGGAGTCGGCGCACGTCGTTCATTTATCAAAGCAATTTGTACGCAGTTTGCTACAGCAGCACACTCACGCTCACGGCATACAGCGTCACATATCCTCCAAATCGTCCTCCTCCTCGTCGTCACAACAGACAACCATCAAATTTGCCATGTCCTCCTTGGCAGCGGAGCCTCTCCAGGCGGAAATTATCACCAGCAATAGCAGAGATGACAGCAGCGGAATCACAGCTGCTGCCGTAGCCGCTGCTGCCGTCGTCGATGGCGCTGCAAGCGAGGGAAACGCCTCCTGCCACGAGGCTGCCTCAAACAATGCGGCAGGCAAGAAGCCCTGCTTCAGCACCGGCCTCGCTGACATCCTCCAATTCATGGAGCTCATTGGAAACCTCAAGGTAAGCACAAAAAAAAAAAAAAATTTATATATATATAAAAAAAAATTAAATCAAAAAGAAACCAGTTTTTTGAGACGTCCCCCAAATGCCCTCGCATCGATTTTTCCACAACTGGAACAAAAGCTATTTTTGTGTGCTGTGCTTTCAGTTAATCAGCAAAACTTTGCAAACCAAAAAGCTGACAATAATCTCGATAGGATTCAACAAAATTGTAGAGCTATTTTGATACAATTTTGGTCATGTTTACATTTTAGATATATCGCGTCGATAATATATTTTCAGAAAATTACAAATATAATTTCACAATAAATTTCATGTTCGAGCGATCATTAGATGTATTTATAAACAGTAAACAGATGCATAATATTGATAAGTTGATATGTTTTGATAATGTTTACATTTTACAATTTGCATATTCCCATAGCCATTTTAATTTCTCTTCTACGCTCTAAAAATATTCTTTAAAAACGAATAATATATTTTGAGATATATTCGAATATTTTGCAAATTCGCTTGCCAATATGTATATGTATAGATATGTATATATATATGTGTTTTGCTTGTTTCAGCCATTTCACAATAATTCCAAGTGATTTCAGAATGAAATGTGTGAATATTCACGTGAGACAATTGGTACTTTGGCATTGCGACAAAAAAATAAACAAAAAAATTACTTATGCAATTGAAAACTGAGCTCAAAGTTCAATTAGGAGATATGTCAGTTGAAATCGATGTTCGACTAATTGGCCAGCATCGCATTGATAACGAAAAGCGAGTTTTTCAATCGGGTTCTTCAATTTGCCCCATTGTAATCCGTCAATTTGAAATTATCAATTATGCTGATTAGATAATAAAACAGGGTATAGCGAAAGTCTCTTCGAAAGAATATAAATACAATAAAACACCAGCTATTAACAGAAAATGCACAAAACTAATAATTAGTATAAACTAAAACTAAATAAAATATAATTTGGATCTGCATATGTCCAAGCACATATCTAAATATGTATATGTACGTATGTTTATGTATGCATACTACGAAAAGTGTTCAAGTATTATACAATATATATATCCATAATTCCTAAATTCGTATTCATTTGTGTGAGACTGAAACAAAGAGAATTATTTTGGGTAAAGAGCGAAAACAGCAAAGATAATAAAAAAAAAAAACTTAAATAGAACAGGTTGGCAACAATTTTAGCAGGAAATACGTGCATTATTATTAAGTACAGTCCCTATACAAAATCAAGCTAAGCCACGAACTATTTTTGAATGAGTCAAATGCTCATGGAAAAAATAGCAGCCATATAAATGCGCGTCACCCATTTCAAAACATATCAAACACACAAATATTATATGGTCAGCTTGAAGTAAGCCTCAATCTCAATAAAATTTAAAGAAGATTTGATAAAACTTGCATACATTTTGTGTAAATTGTGAATCTGCATTAGATTAGTTCTCATTTTCTAATTACGACAACTTGGTTCCACATATTTAAGGCACAACCGCAGAATATAGATGTTGGGCGGCTAATTTTTTGATGATGCCCACAATGCACGGTTCGATACGAAAAGAGTTTCGATTTGTTGTTGATTTGTTTAATTTGAAGGCAGACGCATCATTTCAATCGATTTTTTTCTCAACAATTGCATTTGCATCCCCAAAATTTATATAGACGTCTGTTTTCTTGTTTCCGTCTTTCTAAAATATTTTTATTCAATCTCAATATCTGCATTCTTCTTTGCCACTGCTTTCTTTTGACTGGCTGTTTGCTGTTGATATCGCACTAATTCAAGCAGATCTATTTTGTGTACGTATGTGTGTGAATAGTAATAAAATATAATAAATACGCGAAATATAAATTTGCAACGACGATATTGGGGCTGGTCGACGGAAGAAGCTTATTTTGATGAAAAGCCCGAATTCAAGTCAGTTGACTTTATTTTGATTAGCGATGACATGTCGATGTCGGGAATGGTGATGTCAATATATAAATAAATTTATAGTACACAAATTACTACATTAGCAATTCAACAAAAGATAGCGGAATACGGTGATAAGTAAATGTGTAAACAGAAATTGGAAAGCTTAATCGAGCATTTTATGAATCCAGCAAAAAATCTTACAAATTAAACGAACATTTCTTAGATATATTTTCCAAGAGCAGAATATATTAAAGATATTTCGACACTTAGCATGATTTTGTGTTGGTGGGACTGTACTATATAATAATGCACTTATTTCTTTATAAACTTCTTGCAAGACTTTTCTATCAAAGTAAGAATAATTTTTAGTCACAAATCCTACACATAAACATATTGGCTTGTTTTGCTTTAATTTGCTGTTTTTCAGCTTTACCCAGCATAATTCGCTTTGTTTTACTCTCGCACAAGCGTATATGAATTTATATATACAACTACCTCGTCTAATATTTGAACGCTTTTCGTAGTATGTATAAATAAACATGCATACACATACTTATTTAAATCTATGCTTGTACATACATAAATACAAATGATGTTTTCTTTAGATTTAGTTTCTTTTTCATAATTATTAGTTCGGTTAATTAATAAATTTATTTATGTCGTTTTTTTTTGTTATTATATTCTTTCTGAAAGACTTTTGCCTGTGTTCAACATTTTCTTAGGGTTTATCTGTGTTATAAAACGGATTACATTCATTCATTCCAATTTAAAACTTCGGTGCAAATCAGGTAAACATCGATTTCAACTGACAGTTCTCCTAATTGAATTTTGAGCTAATTTTTCGCTTGCATAAGTGAATGTTTTTATTTTTTTTTTTTTTTTTTTTTTTTTATTTCACAATGGCAAAGTTCCAAAGGCCTCACGTGAATATTCACTCATTTCATTCTTAAATGACTTGGAATTATTTTGAAATGGCTGAAATATGTATATCATATATACATATATATATATATATATATTCATATATATATACATATATATTTTTGCAAGGCGAATTTACAAAATATATATTTTGTTGGTATATTAAGAAAAATTGTAGAGCGTAGAAGTGTAATTAAAATAGCAATAGGAATACGCAAATTGTGACTTTGATCTTGGCCTTCAAAGTGAAGACACGATACTCAGAATGTTATACTACATGTAGTAGGCAACTTGCCTATGAAGAGGTGTGTGTGGGGGAGGGGCTTGTCTCGTCTGTGGTCTGTTGCTATTGTTGAAAATAGATACAAGAATAGAGAAACCGCAACAATAATATTTGGTTACTCAAACTGCCAGACGGTCTCATAATACAAAAGAAGGCGAGCAAAAATGATTGATAGGAAATACCCTATACTCCCACATAAATAAGATTCATAGTTTTCTAACAGGAGCCGGATTTTAAAAATAATCGGTCTAATTGACAGTTGGCAACTTGTGATTATCAAGTTACTTCTCCATACAATAATTGTCAAATATCAGATTTGATTTTTAATGCGCTTAACGATCGCCATAAGCCCAATATTTCTATTTGCATGAAGTGTTCAAAGCACTATGTCTAATTAAAAAGATAGGCACAGAGAGAGGTAGAAAGAAGGGGAGGGGGATGGGGTACAGCACTGACAGCCTAACCAGTGACATCGTCGCCCAAGGCCGCCCGCTCTCCGCTAGCCCACTTCCCCCCTTTCGGCGCAGGCCTTCAACTTAAACCTATACAGTTGGTTGTAGGCTGTTGCTATTTGATCAATAAACGGTTTATTTATAGAAGCCCCGCAGCGGGGTAGACAAGGTCGAGAGATGTTGCCAACGTCTTTTCTCTCTTTTCTCATAAATATTATTATATTTACATGTCCACACAAAGCGAGTACGGCTTATCTCAGGCACTACGTTATAGAGCTTATCTTCAATTGGGTAAAAGTCACGTTATTTTATGCAATTGTTGTACTTATCAGCGGACGAATATGCCCCGTAATAAGTCATGACTACGCAGATATTATAATAATAGTAATAATGAAATTAAACATATTATTGAAAAGCTGATAAGTTAGCATATGCAGTGCAATTTGTTTATTGCTACTATTTCTGGTGGTTAGCTAAATGAATGTTGTTTATTGCGTAGCTTAAATATATATTAACGATTGTAGGAGTGTAGCAAACACAGCTGTTAGTCATATTATTATTACGTACATGTTGAATAAACCTTCTCTCTATTTTTTTATAGCACACCAAACGCACTGGGTGGGTGCTGCGGGATGTGAACGACTGTGAGTCCATCTCCGGTCACATGTATCGGATGAGCATGTTGACCTTTCTGTTGGATGGCAGTGAGGGTCTCAATCAGATACGCTGCATGGAGCTGGCGCTGGTGCATGATCTGGCCGAGAGTCTGGTTGGCGACATTACTCCCTTTTGCGGTGTCTCCAAAGACGAGAAGCGTGCCATGGAGTTCAAAGCCATGGAGGACATATGCAAGTTGATTGAGCCACGCGGCAAGCGAATCATGGAGCTATTCGAGGTGAGCAAGTGCATATAAATTGTAATAGGGTACGACTAAAACTGAATTCCTGTCTATTTAGGAGTACGAGCATGCGCAAAGTGCCGAGTCCAAGTTTGTGAAGGACCTGGATCGCTTGGATATGGTTATGCAGGCGTTTGAATATGAGAAACGTGATAATTGCCTGTTAAAGCATCAGGAGTTCTTTGACTCCACAGAGGGCAAGTTCAACCATCCGTTTGTCAAGAAGCTCGTCAACGAAATCTACGAGCAACGCGATCTGCTGGCCAAGGCCAAAGGCGCCACGCCGCCGCCGACAATTATAGTGCCTACCATGGAACTCACCGCCGCCGCATCAACGCCCACAAATTTAGCCAATGGACAAGGCAGCTCAAGTTGAAGCTTTGGGTGGTGACTTGGGGATTTAAGTTTAGCACATACACAGATACACACACAAATACACACAGTCACACAACACATACACAAGCACCTAAATGATAAGCGTATCCAACTAACAAAGATTGTTAAGCCTACCTCGACACGCTCATAGTTAGAATTTATATTCATAAATATATATATATATAGATATTAATCATTTTAATTTATTTAAAAAACGACGTAACTTTCATTATTGTCGCTTGGCTCTTGACAGCATTCGTTAAACAACAATGTTTCACCTTAGTTCAATTTTTTCTATATTAGTTGTTGAAGTCAAATCTTCTTAAATGATTGAAGCAACTACACATTTGTACATACTATGCATTAAAAAGGCTAGCTAATTTTAAAAGTGTAAACACCAAGCAAAAATCACTTAAATGTTGCAAATCGAAGCGAAAGTTACGTTTAACATCGTAAAGTCTAACATATTAAATCAAATTGATTGATTTTAAAGGCATAATAAAAATTAATTTATAGCAAAACAAATTTAGCCAATTTAAAAAGTTTGACCAACAAAATCAAAAATTTACTTCATTCTTGAACAGTTATGTAAGAAAGTGTTGTACTAAAAAAATAAACCAAATTAGACAAAATAAAATAAAAACAATAATTAAAGTCATGCTTCAAAAGTGACAAAAACACAATTGAAAATTGCGTTTTCTTATTAACCACAGATATTGTTCACAGATTTTAGGGCCTTATTTTTAGGTCATTGATTAATAATATTAAAAAATATTATATGTTGACTATAATAATGCAGACAAATGCGTAGGAAAAGTCCTACACATGCATGAGCATGTTCATAAATATTGTATGTACATATTTTCAGTACAAGAATATAATTCAATTGGTTTATTTTTTTCATTAGATGCGAAAACAAATATTTAATATTTACAATAATTAAATATATATATTTGTCGAGATTTTGATACCTGAATGCAAATCGATTAAGGGCTTATCAATATGCTTTTACCATGTAATAGAAAGAATTTCTTTTGCTTTCAAAAACATAAAATTTTATTGAACAAAATCAGGATTATGATGCAGACACCATTAATAATATTTGCCAGCCAGTCAATATGGGTTGTTGCCATATTTGCTATGTACTCTAGAAATGGTTGAAAAGAGAATTAAGTTAAACAATTGAATTGGATAAATATTTGGACTTTTGTTAAGTGGATTTTACTACGCACCTTCAATGACGATAAACTGATTGTCGCGTGTTGAGGTCTGATGCGAGTGTTGCACATGCTTTTTGGCCTTATCTGTGTATATATTGAATTAATTGAAATGTTTTTAAATGTAAGTTTTCCGCCTTTCTTCTTTTCCCCACTTACGATGTAATATAATACTGCGCTCTGTCTCTCCTAAAGCATTCCGGGCAATGCATTTGTATTCGCCAAAATCTCGCCTTGTCAGCGCTCGCAGCGTGAGCCGCATCACGATGCGATGCACATGATCGACGACCATGGAGTCGTAGGTGCCGCCCTGCAGAAGCTCCTTATCCTTGATCCAGAAATTAATCGATGCCGGCTGCGATTCGCTGATGCACTCGAGCGTCAGCTTCTGGCCCAGACCCACATAAATGGTATCGTAGCGCGTCCAAATGGTTGGCGCAACTGCAGGAATTGACAAATTGTATTCCCGAGCTGAGAGGACCTGGATAAAAATACTTACAGTTGACAACCAACATGACGCGCTTGCTGACCGTTGGCGGCACCCCGTTAGATGCGATGCACAGATAGGCGCCCATGTGGACGCGCTGAAGTTGCCACAGTGTCAGATTCTGAGCCTCCAAACTGTAGATCTCGTCCACCTGCTCATCGCCGTGTTCAGTGGGCAGCCAGAGCGGCGCATTTTCCTCGCGTCGCCAGGTGATTGTCGGTAGTGGCACACCTGTTGCACTGCACGTGAGTGTCACATTTTGACCACTGGCGCGCACCACATCCTGGCTGGTCTGGTAGTCAACAATGTCGGGCGGCACAACCACATCCAAATAGCCCATTTGGCTCTTCATCGGATCGGTGTTTATTTGGCACATGTACCTTTAGTATTTATAAATATTATTATTAACCAATATTAATTAACTGAGCAGATAAGATTATGAGAACATTATTCCGTTCGGCGTGTTGACGACACCTCTTCGATGGATATAATTATCGAACAGAATAGATTACAAATGGCAACAAATCTTTCATATTAAAAATATTAAGCTTTTTTATTTAAATGGCTCTAGAATACACGAAAACGAAATACTTGTCGCCAAGGACAACTCGCCTTTTTATTCAGGAAGTTTGTTTATAAGCGGAGGGGTTGTGTCTTTCTAAAAACAAGAGATTTTTTTTCTTAAGTCCAGAACACATTTTTATAAAATTTAGAAAAAGTTTGACTAAGTAAATTTTCTTGTTATTTATTTATTATTATTAAACATTAGTATATATCCCTTATATATACAAACATTTCAGATGGTTGACAAAATTATATAATTTAATTTTGAAAACACTTTTGATTTTGTTGACTAATTGAATTTTTCTAAAAATAATGGTTTGCTCTCTTACTATTTATAAATATATTCTATTATTAAGAAATTAATTTCTGAAGAAGAACTAGTTTTCAGAACGATCTTTTAAAATTTTTAATTTTTTATCATCGCGAATAAAAATATATCATGAATAAAAAAATAGCAGGGATATTTAAAAAATAGAAAGCATGGAGCTAGTCTGAAAATGGCTCGTCCCAAAGTGCTCATTACTGTATCGCGACGGAATTTGGTATCTAAATGGCTATATTATTCAGAATTAATTATATTCAGAATTAGGAATAAAAAAGGAAAATATAATACGAAAGTCTCTAGCGAAAAAAAACCTGGTTATTCTTCGACCTCATAATGCCTAGTCATTATAGTTCATATGAACTAGTAAGAAAAACAAGTGACACGACCATAATATAAATTTATAAATAATTAAAATCAATAATTAGGATGATTAACTTGCATAATAAGATAAATCCCAAGCGAAAAATCAATTGTATTTTATTACTTGTTTTTCAAACAAACATCAAAATAATTACAATAAAATATATAATTGAGGTCTTACGATATTTTGAAATATACCGCAGCGGACTGGCGGATAATAAGAGGCTGACTTTGTTCTGGAAGCTAAAATCGTTTTAGAATTTTAGTGGCAACACGTTGATCTAAGCAAAGCCGGCTGGCAACCTTCTCATGTGTTGTCACTGACTTTGGCAACGCTATTATACTTGCATACGGTATTCATTAGCTATAACCAAATAAAAACCCATCCATATTCAATTATCGTCTTATCTGTTTTTAATTTTTTCTTCATTATAAAGATATTAAGATATAAATTTGAAGTCTGCTGTCTATTTATTAATTGTTGAGTGTGTGAGAATATCATGCATCTAAGTGTGAACGGGGAGAAGAAGAATATATCAATACCTTGCAAACCGGAATCGACCCGATGACATTTCATTATAAATTTAAAAAGCCAGCCGATTGTTCCTATGGAAACTATATGATTATAGTCTGATTTTAATGCAATTTTCTTACGTTTATACACATTATTATTGTTGGAATATGCATGCATCGCGACATGCTAGATCTATTGTGCCTTTTCTGAGCCCATAGCTCTTCCATCATTCCCAGTTCTTGCACGAAAGCAAGAATCTTTGTTGGGTTAATTGTTATCATGTATTTAGAGCTCAAAGCATGCCTCCCAAGGATACTAAATCATTTCCTAGTTAAGGCGGTACCATCTGCTGGGATGTGGCTTCCTCGTTTTCATAAAACCGGCATAGTTTGCTCATATAAATACACAATTTGGATAGATGAATTCTTAGTCTACAATGTCCTGTCAATTGACCGGTGAGTATCCTAAGTCTATTCTTCCCAATGGTTATTTCGCTTATTATTATAGCCATTCAGAAGACATTTGGCTTGACGGAGGCCTGGTGGCTCTGTCTAGCACTTTTGTCGCCTCTGCCTTTCTTCGTTCCTGAGTTGCAGTCGTACTGTGTGTCAAAAACAAATAGGTTTCTGCTCCTGTTAGGAGCCTCTCTGCCCCCATTTGCGCTTGTTCATCGGCCGCTACATTCCCTGCTATATCCATATGACCCGGAATCCCATCTTGGCGTAAGCCTATTGTGGTCCAGCTTGGACCTCACGAACTACTCCTGACGTTATCTTCGTCCATAATGAGTTATAGGTATAAATATAAATTTATTATTTTTAGTTCATCAAATTTTAAAGCTATT
The DNA here is from genome assembly GCF_018153295.1 of Drosophila grimshawi. Classification (NCBI taxonomy): domain Eukaryota; kingdom Metazoa; phylum Arthropoda; class Insecta; order Diptera; family Drosophilidae; genus Drosophila; species Drosophila grimshawi. The sequence goes on from NW_025062900.1 coordinate 26,158,469, forward strand.
ATAATAATTTTCACTCCAATATTATTTTAAATTCATTAAGATTTATTCATGTTACCAGTACGAAATTTTTAAAATACAATTATAAAAGCAAAACATTATTTTTATTTATATGAAAAAAATCTTTGAACATTACGATGAATTCTGATCAGAAATTGTGTTTCCAAATTTCAATGCCGTTTTAGAAAATTTGTTTGGTATTCATAAAGTTTACAAATTGAATTTTGTTTTTGTGTACTTTCTAGTGAAACTAATAACTTTATGCGTCTGTAAATCCATAGAAACAAGAAAAGATGTTCTTTACATTCGACTGTTTTCATTTTGATTTTCGTTTTCAATTTTAATTTGGTTTATTTACGTTTAGCAGTAATGAGATTTATCAATAATGCTTTGGCGGACACATGGACAAACAGACATCCCTAAGATTGGATGGCCATATCCGTGTTCCGATAGATACGTTTCAGGTTGAAATCCGCAAATCTCCCCATTGCACAACTCAGGTTGAAATATGCCGTTGTGCCTCTTCAGGGATTCATAGTAGGATACCCGAGGGCCCCCCTTCTTGACCTGTGCCCTGATTGGTGAGTGATCCATCGGTGTACCATTTTATGCTGTGCGATTTCATCCAGTATCGTCCATTACCAACCTCCGTACACCAGTCACCCGTTATTTTCAGCCGTAATTGAACTATGTCGCAAAGCGATTCTTCAAATTTACCTTGTGCTATGATAACAATGTCATCGGCATATCTCTAACATTGAATATCCATATTAAGACCAAGGTCAACAGACCTTGAATATTTTGAAAAGCTATATAAATTGTTGATTTGAACGACATATATTCGATTATAATCATGGTTTGGTTAACAAGAACTCGTTCTCTAAATTTAAAGTACCCAACTGTTATAGACATAAAATCTGACGGATAGACGGACATGGCTACCTCGCCACTGCCGTTATTGCCGATCAAGAATATATAGACTGTTTGGGAACATAAGTTCTTTCGTTGGCTGTTACACACTTTTCCAGAACTCCATTATACCCCTTCTAATCATTTTAATGAACTCTCACGCAAATTTAAGTTCATTTGGTGTATGATTAAATCCAATGCACTTTGAATTCTATTGAAATGAATAAGTTGTTTATTGCGGACTTAAAAAGTACAAACTTTGTAAAACGTAAAAAGTTTATAATGTAAAGAATATAAATTTGTAACTAAATTTAAGGTTACAAATGAAATAATTTAATAAATTAAAATTTGGAATCAAAGAATAAAATAAAGGATATAATAAAAGGGGGTTATTAAAATACTGGGATTTAACAAAAGAGCTATTAAAATGATTTTTGATATACTACATATATTTTACACACCATCCGCGATCCGATTCGTGTACATCGCGTATACGTAACTGCCAAATGCGATGCTCCGTGTGAGTGATGGCAATGCGATGGTTCTTGGTAATGACATGGTTCTGTATGCTTAATATGGTCTGGGTGTCCACACGCAGCCAGGCCACCTTGTAGCTGACGAGATCATGAACGATGCAGGTGAGGAGAGCATCGCGTCCCACGGGCACCGTTACATTGCTGATGGGGCCACTGAATTTGGGATCCGCTAGAAGTAGAAGTAGAAGGTTGGTCGTTTAGCAAGTGGTTGACATTTACGATGTTGCCCATTATTATGTTAAATGGTGCAAGCATAACGAAGGGATGCAGAAGTGGAGTGAGAGGGATGTTTGTGCTTGTGATGCTTACAAATGCTACAATTTGGCATTTGGTAATCGCATGAAAAGGTGTCAGGTTATTTTCATAAATGATTCAATTTCTAAAAATATTTCAAATTGTTTATTCAGCAATATACGAAAATTTAATTCATCCTTATCAAATTTTCCAGATTAAAATTTACTCAACGAACACATTTTTTCTGGTCGCCATTTGTCATTTGTAATCCACAATTAAGTGCGATAATTATTTTGTACATTTGAGCGAGCGTCTGCAAAATGTCAAATGCCCAACTTCAATGGAAATGCTCTAAACTTTGCCAGATGCCCAGATGCTGAGCTAGGCAAAGTGTTTGTTGTTGCGTTTTTTCACGCTCATAAATTTTATTGTGTAAACAAATAATCTTATAATTAGGTAAATTAGCTGTCTGTTAGGGTGACCCGTAGACCCAGGAAGCCATAATCCAAAGGCCATTGAAGGATAAGCTGCTTACAAAATTTCTAACTCTTTATGAACTTGAAAGTTTATCTGAATATTTTTTTTTTAAATGCAGAGATTTATGACGCCTTCAAATGGCAACTGCTTAATAAGCATATTTGCGATTTTTTTTTAGGAAACTATATTAACTTAATATGGATGTCACTTAACCTACTATTGAGTTATCGATTTTAGAATTGTAATCTGTATGGTTCAAATCAGAATTTTAGAAAATCGCCATTCTTTTGGCCCGAACGTATATTTCTAACACGGAAAGTTGGGTCTTTTCTTTTCTTGATTCCAAGGTGAATTCTACGATTTTTTTTTTAAATATAACTAATTTCCAGAGTGTCTTATATATGGCTGCACAAAATTCGAACATCAGCTTTTAATACTTTGATACCGAAGGTATCATAGTATATTAGTTTTGTGCAATGTCTGCCGTACTGTCTGTCTGTCTGTCCTTTTGTCTGTTTATATGAACACAATTGCTTTCGACACCCTTGAAACTTGGAACATATAGTGGTCTGTGCCCGCGTCAGGCAAAGTGTAAGAATTGGAGTGCTACGTCCATCAGGGGGCTAGGAAATTGATAAAAATCGATATTGTAACTTGCCGGTGTAAGTATATATCGGTGTAAGTAAGTATCGGCATATACATTTTTAGAGCACGCCCACACCCGCCGCGCCACGAAATCTGAAATGCGTATAATATACAAATATCAATTTGTATGCTAAATTCTTCAAATTCTATAGAAAATTGGATAGTCACGCCCACTCCGCCTCCCTAAACCGAAATACCTGAAATCGATAACACAATATATCTCACACTAGTTGAAAGCTAGAGTCACCCAGTCTAAAAGGTATATTGCTAGTGACACCCTTCAAAAATCCGAGAAAACAAATTTTTGCGACACGCCCACTCCCCGCCTCCAAAAACTATAAAAGCCTGTATCTTCCGTAATTTACCAATTACCGAACTTCGAAAAAACGACACTTGCTTATATCTATCGCAATTTGAACGGCAAACTTGGACAGTACACCCACCCTATTCTTTGCTCCCTGTTATTAGCTGGTATAACGTATGGTATCAAAGTATTTCGCAGTCGGTTGCGTCCGACTGCAAGGTTATCTCTTGTTAGTTTCTGAGATCATCATTAAGTTGTAGTCCATCAAGATTTCACATATACAAACATTTTATATAGTATCGAAACGTTAAGTGATACATGGCCGTTAACTGCTAAACTTTAAGAAAGCAGTCAAAGGAGCAAATTTAATTAAAATTCCGACATTTGGAAAAGGATATTTTTTCCTAAGATAGAACTTTGCATATCTAGTTTTTAGAAATATTTTCTATTATTAACAAGTAAGAGTGATGTAGTCGAGTGAGCTCGACTGCGATATACCCTGAACCACCCAGTTGCTAAATATATTCTAGTTGTATTGCAAAATTTACCTTTGAAAGTTTTGCACCAAATTGTGAGCAGATCTGCAAGTGCGCTCTGCCGACAAACACAAACATATATATATATATATATTCGTATATACGTAAACGCAATCGTAACGTGGGTCTGCAGAATACGCACAAAGACATATTGACGCTCGCGTCGATTATCATGGCATCTCTTTCTCACACATGAGCTGGCATATATTTATGCGTACAGAAAATGCTTGCGGCTACTGATAGAAATGAGATCAATATGAGAATATATTTTCGACTATAATTTGGGTGTTTCTTATCCGATCTTGATGAAATCGATGAGACAGTTGATCAATAATATATTCTGTATAAATTAGAGGATTCTGCCTTTAAATTTGTGGCATTTATTGCTATCGGAAATTAAATGTATTTGATTTAATCGATAAAACAAAGCTAACTTGATCTGCGCCGGGTATAAGAGAACCCATAATCCAAAATTGAAGTCTCTAGGTCTTATTGTCTCTGAGATCTGCGTGTTCATACGGACAGACGGACATGGCTATATCGACTCGGCTGTTGACCCAGATCAAGAATATATGTACTTACAGGGGTCGGAGATGCTTCCTTCTGCCTGTTACATACATTTGCACGAAACCATTATACTCTTTTTACCCATTTTTAATGGGTTCAGGGTATAAAAAATACATCTCTGAAATATGGAAAATATACCTTTCTTCAAAATTGAAAATCACGCCTGTTGAACAGGCAATTTTAGTTTGAGTACAGTTTAGTTAAAAATGTATTTTATTAATTTTGAAATAAAAATTATAGATTTAAATGATATCCATATGGATTTTATAATTGACTATTAATATGCATATCCAATTTATATTTTATTTTTGTCACTTTAAAAAAAAATATATATTTATTAATATTTAAATTAATATTAATCTTTACTATTTAAATATTAATACATGAAGAACAATTATTTATTGTATTCTAGTTTTCAAAAATTGCTCCCATTCAAATTGCACGCAATTTACATTCAATTCCAAGAAACCAATTTATATGTAATAGAAAGTTAAGAACGTCAAGTTTATGCAACTTTGGCGTCGCTATTTGACACTAACTGATAATTTAAGGGTAGACACCCCACCCATCCCACATTGAACTCGTTAGTGGGGTTGCTGAACACTGGCGTCAACTTGTCGGCCATAATGGGAAACCATCACGCCCCCAAAAAGGCGAACCGTACAAAATCACATCACATGCCTAACAAGTAGCATGATTTTGCGGCTCGCCGGCGCTCCACACAGCAAATACCTAAATTACAATTATGACCAAATAATAACCCGAAAAAATGCAAAAAATAAAAATAAAAACAGAAAGAGGCAGAGAGCAAAGTCTCCTTGCAGTAACTAGAAAAATGCAAAAAGGCGGTAAATGTGCGCGTTACCTTTTTATTTGTCCATTGTGCAGTGTGTGTTTGTGTGTGTGTGTGGTTGTTTTGCCAACTAGCTTCAAGGGAGCCTATGCCATGCTATATAACCTATAATTTGCGATTATGTTTGGGTTCGGGACAAACGGCGTTCGGCTCGGCCACAACTGTTCAACTGGAGGCCAAAGACGGCCTTTGTTTGGACTGTTTCGGTTTTGTAGGTATTGCAATTTGGCCATTGCATGTTTGCGTATTGAAACATTCCACCGTCTAAACAGCTTTTTACCAATACATTCATTCCCTTCGCATATGGTATGTCTGGCGGCCAACTTAACGGCTAGAAGTTGGCTGATTACTAAATGTTTTGTTGGTTTGCATTTTGGGGCCAAATAATGAAAGACGGAAAATAAAAATAAAAATAGTTTATGCTTAAGTTAAAAGGTTTTCTATATTCCTGGGCTGTGGATCAATATCAATGACAATATTGATTGTGCTTTTATTCATTTTAGAGATAAATAAATGAGTATACATAAAAGTTTTATTTCACATTCACAAAATAAATGAATAAGAAAATATAAAATAAATAAATATAAATATAAATATATATATAACAGTTTAAAATAACGAAAAACAAGGAAACTATATAAAAAATCCGTTGATAGTATTTAAGAAGCATTATTTATAGTAGAAAAGCCACACTCGTTCGACTTTGGGCTTACAATGCAATGAGAAATAATAAAATGCAGTTGCGAAAGTGAGCAACATTTCGGCTGCATTTATAAAACTTCAGAAATCTGTGAATTGTTAAAGTAAAATAGAATTGAGGCTAAAATTACCAATAATTTTATTTCACTTCGAAGTTTTTAATGATGTACGCTTCTAGATTCATATATTCTCAAAAAAAGAATAAACCTTTGTAAATGTTCAATAGGACGTTGGTGAAACATAGAGGATAATCGTAGTAATAAGTTATTGGTACAAATAAATATATATTTAAAGCTCACTATACTGCAAAGCTAGTATAATAATTTTCATTCCAATAATATTATTAATTTAGATTTATTCATATTACCAATACGACATTTTTAAAATACAATAATAATAGGAAACATTATTTTTATTTATTATGACACAATTGTTGAACATTACGATTAATTCTGAACAAAAATGGTGTTTCCAAATTTCAATACCGTTTTAGAAAAATGATTGGTATTTGTAAATTTTACTAGTTGAATTTATACGCTTTTGTAAAGCAAAAGAAACAAGAAAATATATCCTTTACATTCTAGTTATTTACATCTCCAGTACGATGACTGTTTTCATTTTGATTTTCGCTTTCAATTTTAATTTGGTTTATTTGCGTTCAGCAGTTGTGCGATTTATCAAGAATGCCTCGGCGGGCACATGGACAAACAGACACCGCAGGTGTCTTTGCTGAATCCAACTAGTAGTAGTAGCTGTTGCCAAGGTTTTAGTCTGCACGCCTCTCACTCCGATGAACTTGAAACGGAAAGTGAATGTCCTGTCTGTTAGACACTTCAACTGTCTGCCATTTGGCGAAATGCCTGCAAGGAAATACGTCAGCACGCAATGTCTGCCAAAACGCTGCAGTTGGTCGCACTACTACCACTTACACCTCGGTACACCTCGTTCCAAAATTCAGAAACGAAAACAAAAATATGGGACTGAAAAACGCCAGCGTGCTATGGGAAGTTAACATAAAAAAACAAGTCCGATTACTCTAGTCGACAGTGCTCGACTAGATGTTATTTATATTAAATTTATAAAAAAAAAACTTTTAAAATTGTGGTTTTCATTACCTTCGGAAATGGATACCGATCGATATTTGTGAAGTTATCGATTACATTTAATAATACATGTTTATTCTAAAATGGAAGTCTATAGCTCTTAAAGTCTGTGAGATCTGTTTGCTCATACAGACGGACAGAGACATGGCTAAATTGATTCGGTCGCGTAATCCAGAATATATGAACGTTATCAAGAATATATGAACTTCATGGGGTCCAAGATGCTTCCTTTTGCTTTTTACACACAATTGTCCACAAAGCTATTATTCCCGTAATGTTTATTTTCCAGGGTATAAAAACGTCGCTTCCGCTTTGTATGTCTGCGGGGGGTAGTACCGGTCAGAACCTCCTCTATAGCTTTGTCATCGGTCGTCGGCGAGCCTGCCAATATTTTCCATGTTTATTTGCATTTGGAATTCTTGACACATTGATTTGGGCAACAATTTCTGATATATATTTATCAACACTTGGCATCCTAAGTAAAATTGCATTGTTTTTGTTTTTATGTTGTGGCTCAAAGTTTTGGTTTTACTTTATTATTTTTGTTTTGATTTGCGGCCATATTTTTGAGCAGGGTTACGGCAGGGCCGGCAAACGGAAGTCGCTCGTCGTTGCTGTTGGTGTTTCTCTGCCTACGATACATTTTGGCCACAGTTTATTCACTTAGGGAACCGTTGGACTTCCGCTTGTTAGTACCGTCAGCAGTGTGTTGTTAGTTTGTTTTTTTTGTATTTTTATTTTTAGTACGGTGTTCGTTATCATTTTTGGTAGCTTGTGCAATGCACTCAATTAGTTGAACAGCTTACTATATGCAAACATATACAGATATACTTTTTTGCCTCTGTGATAGTTATTTACAGTATTATAGGTGTTGTGCATAGCGTTTATTGGTCTTAGGTGGCGGAATCTAGAGGCTTCAAGTAAAAGTTGCCAGTCTTTTTTTTGTGATTTTAGTTTTTTGTTAATAAAATTATATTTTAAAGATGTCGAATTGATTATGTGAATAAAAATGAATATTTATAAATTATTATTAATATTATTGGAATGAAAATCATTTTATTAGTTTTTGATTGTTATTATTAGAAATATATCCATTTATACCTTGAACCTGCTAACCCGAACCTACTCTATGCTTACAGGTGAATAAAGAGGTACATTTTTCAATTTATTATTTAAAAAATAATAATAGTACATATAACTCCTTTCCCTCTATGTGCCTATATTTTAAATAGAATTGGCAACAGTACAAAGTACTCGTTTTTCTCCATTGTTTTGCAGGACACCGCAAAAGAATTCTCACAAGTTTTCCGAACAAGATCCAGAAATAATAAAACCTACAAAGCCATCAATGATATAAATAAGACTTTTCCATTTAATTAATTTTAAGAAATGGGAAAAAATTGAACATATCTGTTTAACCCGTTATCCGACTTTGAGTGTAGATTTTTGAGAATCATAAAGTTCAGCACATTTTGTAAACTATTTTACAGATTTTACATTTCATATACATATGTTTATTTAGTATAACATATTATCATTGTTTTTGAAATGACCTCAGGACAACAAGCCTTGATCGATAGAAAAATTATCGAATCCTTTTTTTTCAGCATATTGTTTAACAATATTTTTATATTTATATTTTTAACTTACTATTGAAATCTGCTACGTTTCAATAGTCACATTATTTAATATCTATTTTTTGGTTACTAAATTAAATTGGATATTTTTTAAACAATATCATCTTTTTGAATGTTTTTCAGATACTAATTATATCACTATTGACATCGCTTCAAGTGCAACTTACAATTATTCAATTCTGAGAAGCTTGCACTGCCTGACCACACAAATTGCAGTATTAACAAGATGTGAACGTAGCCTTTTTTCATTTTCCACGCTGGCTGGCTTTCACATTAGCCAACAGCAAGCTGAAGTGCGAGCTGTGTGGAGAAAACTTTCTTTATTTTTGCCACTTTCACTGCCAAAGAGTTTCCGCTGCACTAACGTGAATTTATATTTTCCGCTTTTCGCCAAAAAGTTGTGTCTTTCCGATTGCCCCGACGCGTCTGCACACAGTTACAACTGGCCGAGAACTGCGAACGCCGCTGATAATCAAGTGTCAAAATTCATATTCAAAATTCAAATGTTGCCAGGCGCTGACTCCGACTGCGACACCAACTCAAACCCTGATTCTGACTCTGTCTGCGGCACTCGCAGCGCTGGCGCTGCGCATGTGTCCTGTATACTGCCAAGTGGCGCCACAGGCGGCGGTGGTTGCTCTTGCTTGTGGTGGTGGTGGCAACGGCCTGAAGCCGACGCTGGGCAGTCGCCAAGGTGCTGCCGCTGACTGTTGCTAATTCTGCTGGTGGTACTGTCATTTCTATGGGGCTGGCTAGAATCTATAAAATAGTAAATGTTTCATTCATCAACTGTAGTGAGTAAAATATTTATATGTGAACGAATGTCGCTGTAGTTGTTACTACTGTTACATTGCTAGTATATTCTTTGATTTTAGGGTGGGTATTGTAATTGCTAATCTCAAGTCAATAACAGACAATTTTATTAAAAACATGTGTCAACTTTAAATAATGATTATTCTACACCTAAATGCCATTGGGAACGAACTTTTGGAAAACGATATGCAGCAAAGTTCAGAAAATAGTCTTATATTTAAGATCGATCTGAAAAAAAGATAACATTTAAGACTAAAAAATGATAACGAAAGGCAATCTTGGGCACATCGAGGATTACATTCTTATTTGTTTCATTTCTTAATGTGGACTAAAGGGTTTAATATTAAATTTAAAATTAAAGTTGCAAGCTAAAATATTTAAATTAAATGGGAGTAATTAGAATAAAAGTTTACAAAAAAATTAATTTAAAGCATTTAAACTTTAGTCAGACTCTCAAAATATTATGATGTTGATGTACGACTTAAACAAATATTATTAATTTGTTTAACAACTGGCTGTGAACTAAATATTTCAAATAGTTGTAGTTATATAGTATTAAAAAGTACGATATATGTATAAGTTTATAGATGCTTTAATGCCAAGCCTTTTATATACATTTTTCCTATTAGACATATGTTGATTTTTTAGCTAAATGATTTGAGCATAATAACACGCTTATTTTGTGAGATTGGTGTAAAAATAATGATTTTTTTGTATGCCTCCCCATCCATTACAAATGACGGTACACATTTAATTACCACAACATTATTATACCCTCTTCTGGGGTATATCAAGTTAGCCGAGGACTTCCAATTGATTTAATAACATATTTAATTCTGAGTGTAAAAGAGTATCAAATAACAACGAAAACTCATTTTAAAATACTGAAGAATTCAGTTGAGGAAAATTATTAAAATTAATTTAATACAAAAATAAATTAGAATTTATTAAATTCGTATGGCAAATAATGTTAAAGATATAGAGTAATTACCTGCATTTGTAATATTATTTTAATACAATTTAATTAATTATTTATTGCGAAATACATTTAGTTTTAGGTAATTATTTGCCAAACGAATTGAATTTTGTATTCAATTTAATAATTATTCAATTTGAGAAATCTGTATTAAAAGAGCAATTGACTATGTGCATAAAGTAGTTTTGACCCATGGGGTCATAACAATGTGCATAAGGTATAGGTCTTTATAAAAATAAATTATTAAAATTAAAATTAAATGTAATAAAAGTATAGAATAGTATAATATAATATTTTCAATTTTATTTAAAGTTTAATTTTTTAATAATCAAAGCAGTATGCATTTTTATAGTGGGTGTTTTAGAGTCGTGTTGCTGATTTTTGTACATTTCATTTTGATTTGGTTGCAACTGTTAGCTTTTGCCACCTGGCAACAAGCAGCCCGGCCAAATGCTTTGGCAACTCTCCCTTTCGAAGAACGCCATTTTGCTGTCTAATTAAGAACCGAATGCCACACATATTCGCATGTGATTTAAATCACAGCTTTTGTTTACTCATAGCTTTTACTTTTATGCAATATTCGCACTTTTGCCGTGTTTCATGTGTGACCGGCAAGATGCGCTAAGTATGCTTTATTATTTGCGCATAATTAGCGTATTTCGATAAGAATAAGTGTAATTGCGAAGTTCCTGGGGAAATGTTCGAGTTTCTGCTTTTATTGCAATAAACAAGTTCGTGGGAAAACTTTGGAGAAAATTTGTTGATGATGTGAATTGTTTTAGTTGAAGTGAATTTTTAAAACATATAAAACCGATTTAATAAATCATGTGAAATATATCACATTTTACAAAAGAGGTAAAAGTAAAAATGTTGGGAAAAACTTTTGAGCTCGCAAATTATTAGTCATTAATAAAGTGTGGATTGTTTCAAAGAAAAATAATAACATGAATATTAAGAAAATATAGCCTTAAAGTGAAGGTTTGCTGCGCTTTTTTTTAAAGATGTTTTATGTTCTTAAAACGTGTAAGCATAAATCGTCAGTGTGGTATGTTCTTTTTGGTTATTTTTGGTGTTTAGATTTATGTGTGTTAATTATACTGCATTGGTCAGTCTTATATATTTAGAAAGAGGTGAAATTTACTTAGCACGTACATTTACAAAGCTTTTCACCAAGCATGAGTGCTAAAAGCTTTTTGTCTCTTATCAAAGTTTTCAAACTAGTTGGGAACTTTAAAAAAGTATATATCGTATTACATTCACAAAACCGATGAGTGATTGACTAAAATTAGGAAAAAATTCAAAAACTTTTCAATTTTATTTACCCATGCTTTTAACATTATTTCTTTAAAAATTAAAAAGTATAAATGTAAAAATTTTTTTTAAAATCATCCCAATTGAAATAAAACAATCTGTCAATTATTTTAAAGCTTTTTTTTATCCAGATCCATTTGATGCTTACAATAATAATTGTTTTTAAAAAATTTTATTGTTGAATTTAAGTAATATACAGCATGAATTATTCGCATGTTATTGTGAAGCCTTAAGCATCTAGTCATTTAATTAATAATGAAATGAGCACACACAAGTGGCTTATTTGTTTTAATAAAATTTATTTAATTACGCGATGCTTAATTATGAAAAAAAATTAATGCAAAAGTCTCATTAGAAATTCATGGCAAAACGAGTATCGCACACAAGCAGCCCTTGTAATGAGTGTGAATACACTCGACTTTTGTTGTGTGCACTAGCACTTATTATTGTTGTTGCTGTATTTATTTGCACAATATCAACAATAGTAGTAGCTGTAGCAGTGGCTGTAACAATACAATAAACATTAATGTTTAAGCACAGACAAATAAACATAAACATTTATGTCAATAAAATGAACTGATGCTTGACCTGTTCGGTCAGATAAAATGGTTGTCTGGTTCATGCGAAACGGCAGACAAACACACACAGACACACACACACACACACACACGTATGCACACACAAACATATACACATTGATGGGGACGTGCCAAAAGCTGCTCCATTTTAGTTAATTGCCAGTTCAAGCCTTGACCTGGGCCCATATCCTTTTGCAACATCTTTGTCGAATGCTTTCGAGCGTCTAAATATTTTTAGTCAAAGGCTGCAGCCGCATGCACGACTGACCACTGTCCCCAGCCCCACACGCGTCCCCTGGATGGATCCATGCTCAGCATCAGGTGTTGACCGACTGCCAATTCGATTTGCCAAAACGCCGTCTCTTGTTCCTGTAAATGCCGAACTGATGTGAACTGAACTGTTTCTGATGCTTCTGTTGCTGCTGCTTCTGCTTTTGGGCCTAATTGAGTTTGCATACGGCTTGCTTTGAACAATTAGATTAGCTGTTCTCAACTATGTATGTATTCTAATTGTGTTGTGGTGCAAATTCTATAACAATATGTCGGATCTTTTAGAAAAGCAAGGCAAGCTGAGCATTTTCCAAACTTAAAATGTTGTTTAATAAATGTTTTTTTCAAGAGGTTGTCACTTCTCGCCCTAACCAAAGCTATAAAGTTTTGCATTAAGACTTGAATATATTTATGTTGTAATTATTTTTTTTTTACATGGTCAAGTATAATTTGGCTATAGACTTACTTTTAAATAATCACATACTCAAAAAATATATTTGATTTGCTTAAAAATTCAATTTGACAACGTGGCTCACTTTTGTTTAATTGCAACTGCAAAATTAGGCTTAACATTTGCGCCAATTATATTTATTTCAATTGAGGATTCATTTTTCTCTTTCATTGCATAAAAAATATTGGGTATTTCACATTTGCCTTAAATATGTCTTCATAAGCATTTGTTGATCGAATAAAAACTATTTCACACTGAAAAAAAAAGTTCATAATAATATACTTTCATTTGTTTGTTTTCAGAAAGCACAAAAAGTTAGTGGTTCCTTGTGAAAAAACTTAGTTTAAATTAAATTAATTTGTGTTTGTCTCTGTTCAACAACGCGGTTGCTACTTACACGCGATGTCCATCAAAAATTAGTAAAACAGGGTATGCCTATCTTGTGAGTCTGTATGTAATAAGCAGAATAGGAAGCACATTCTAGGAAGGCAGAAAAGGGTTTCAATGCCTATATAAGAGATAAAGACTTAAAATATTGATTAAGTTTATTTCAATTTGTCTAAAGCGATTGCCATAAGAATAGCAATTTTGATTGAGTTTGGTCTTTATAGAAAAATCTCAAAAGTTCTCAAAATACCTTCAGCAAATGAGTATTGCTTCCACACATACATATAAGAAAAGTTCAATTGTATTCGTATTTTAGATGTTAAGCTCTATATTTGTTGGCCAATAGAGAATTTTTTTTTTTTTTTTTTTTATTTTTTAATATATCTGATAGTGTACGAATTAAGTGCAGGTTGGATTTATAATAGGCTTACAACTGGTTGCGATATGAATGTGTACTAATCTGTATTTTAATAATAAGCATTTAATTAAATTATATATATATCTTTTTTATTTAATATATTTAAATTTGTTGATATTTAATTCATCTCGTCCATTTTAATATTCCTATTACTCTTTTACATACATTTTTTTATTGTTATCCGTCTATTGTTGTCCCCCTCAATGTTATGATATAGTCACAGTTTATTGTAAACAATACCGTAAAAGGCTTAATGAAATGAAATTAATTAAAGTTAAGCCACCTTAAGCAGAATCCACAATTAGGTGGGTTGATTTCTGATATACATATTTGATCTGATATATTCAAGTATTTCAATTTCAGCAAGTCCAGTGCCAAACAGATTTAAAAGGATCAACCATAAAAATATCCTTTTCATTGTGAGTCCAAATTTATTTTAAGTCGCAAATATATTTAATTATTAAAAAGTGTTATGCTCAATTAAAAAATAATTTAGAGGTAAATAAAGTTAATTAGAAGAAGGATAAAATATAACTAATAATATAAGCCTAAATCATTGCATAGTTTGCATACATTTAGTGTTTAACTGTACTGAAATTTTTAAAAACTTCAGAATTTCTCTAAGAAAAAAACAGCAATTATTAAAAAAAAAGTATAGATTAAAAATGCTTATAAGCTCGCAGCTAAGTAGAGAAGCGAACTCTCCAATGGATTGCCAATACATTTTACAAATGCATTGCACAGCACTCACACACACATACATATCAATAAATATTGAAATACTTATGAATCTAGGCAAATATTTGATGATGCCGGTTGCCCCACAAAACGAGTTGCATATAATTCCCAAGTGGGCGGGAATCAACACCAAATGTAGCATATTTTTCATTTCGACAAGAGCAATATTGCTTTTAAAATGCATGAAAAATAGAGAGAAAAAAACGTATTTCACAAATAAAAAAATGAGTGAATATAATATATACGCAACAGAAAAACTAACAAATGCACAGAATGGCAATGCCAAAGCAACAACAACAAAGCCAGCAAATATTTAAAAAAGCTTTTAAGTGTTATTGATAGCTGAGCGGAATGGCGTTGAGTTCTCTAAACCCTCCCCTCCCCAAACATCTAGCCCAGAGCCAAACTCAACCCACTCTGCACTCTGCAGTATTGTGTTTCATGGTTTTGTGCTAACGCTTTTGCATTTGTTTTTGTAGATCTGCTCGAAGCTGTTCCGCTGCCTTCGTGCTGTGTTTTACTGTGGCAGGCAAAGTGTGCTTCCGGTTATTTAAATGCTAACAAATACAAATTGTTGGGCGTTTGCCGGACAGCACTCAACAGTTGTTTGGCTCGGTTTGCTTCGGTTCGAATTGTGCGGCAAGGCCTTCCACTTTTTATCTTTTTGCAGCAACAGTTTTGCATATTTGGGTTATATTTCAATTGTTGCTGATGGTTCTCTTCTCGGTCCTTCAGCTAGTCTGTTCAATCTGTCGATATGATATATAGGATTATTTCGAATTTTAATTAAATATAAATAGCATTTTAAAAAGAATAAAATAATAATTTTAAATACTTGTTTTATTTTATATTATTAATTTACATTTTTAAAAATAACGCTAAATAGCATAAAACTATCAGATATTTCATTTGAAATTTTTGTTTAAATAATTGCGCAATTAGTTAACCATTAAAATATATTAAAATACTAGATTCAATATTTCTTTTAGGTTATATTTCAATTGTAGCTGGTGGTCTGTTCAATCTATCGTTTATAAATATATAATGATTATTTAGAATTTGAAATAGCATTTTTATAATATTAAAAATAGTAAACTGTAATATTTCATAAAATTTATTCATATTTTGAAAAATTTGTGAGATATTAAATTTCATTATTTTATTTAAGAAATTGTAAAACAGGCTAAAAAATGTTAATTTATCACACAATTCTCAACAAATCTTGATTCTTGATTATTTTCCCATATAAATTTTTATTTTTTTAAATATGTTTTCATTTTTTGACCAGAAGTTGAAGATCATTGAAACTTCGGCTTTGCCTTAGCTGCGGCTGCATTGCAACTTATGCCACTTTGTTAATCCATGGACGAGCACTTGGGGAATAACATGGACGGCTTTCAGAACACGCTTTCACGCCATATCAGGAAACCCGGACAAAACCCACGATGAGTGCATATTTTGTGCGCTATATACTGGACAAAATTTATCGCTTCGTTTTGCTTCTGCACTACATGGTATATTTATTTGTACAATTTTGGCATTTTGTTTTGTACACATTGTGGTCCATTGTTTTTATCAATATGCCGTCGGATGCGACGTACAGGGAACGGAGACTGTGCCATTTCTCTCTGGACAGCAAACAGCGGCAAAAATATTCAATAGATTCAATATGGCCACGTATTCTGACTCTAGGCAAACAAATGTAATTTGAAGGAATTGGTGAGCGAATGATGATTAAGATGGAATAAGTATATTTTTAAATTTAAATACTACACAAATATGTATTGGATTTAAAATATGCGAAAGGGAAAATAATGATATTGATGAAAGTTTGTAGACCATTATTTATTGAATAAAACCAACTTCTTTAAGGTACATTTCTTATTTAATAAAATTATTTCTTAAACAAGGTGATATCTTCAGTATTATTAGTGGATAATTTGCTGTATGAAATTACACTTAGGAAACATTTTGATTGCATTTTATAAAGTTATGTTCGGTTAGGTTATTCTGAAAACGGTGCTTTTTTTTAAATTCCAGGGTAAATTCCAAACATTTTAACGAAATCTGTTACTTATATTATTATTAAAAATTAGTAATTTAAATTTTCTAAATTGCAGGTGAATTTTTTCTGAATGCTAATTCAAATTGAAAAGAAGAGAAAACTCATTTAATTCAAATGTTGTTTTACTTTTCTCGCAATTTATTTATGTTGTTGTATTTTCGTTTGTACTTAATAAAATCAATGAATATCTATTTTTAGCTCCGATAATTTATGTATATGAGTTTCGATAAATAATATGTTTGTGTATTTAATGGCATGCATTTAAAATTAAGCAAATTTGTTCTCATTGCAGTTAACTTTTGGAAATCTAACTAGGAAGAACGTATACAATTTGAACCCAGCTATGCCTTTTGTTTGAATAATTGACCAATTCAGTATGCACAAAAAAAAGAAGATATCAAACAAACTTTTGACCCAATTGCATGTTTAACTTGCACCCTTGCGAGCCCTTCAATTATGCATAAGCCGCTGCTCGGGTTATTATGCAACTACTCTTGCAGTCAAGTGTATATGTATGTAGGGTCAGAGATTTCCACAATGCCAACCGACGCGGCGCAACAATATGAGAAAAGCGCGTGCCACAACAAGTGGCAAGAATGTGGCCTGAAAGAAATGCATTCCATACTTTAAGGCGCTTATATGCTCAGCACCCAGTGCCAGCGACAGACAGCGAAGTCACATTTGCTTTACGCCATAAATAAACTGGCATATGCAGCATGAAGTATGCTCTAATGCAGTCGCAGCTAGAGCTGGAGTTCTGACAAAGAATTGCAGCGTCCGTCGCGTGTGGCAAGATAAATCTCAACAAGTTTTTATGAATTTCTTCTGCATTTTGTGCAACTTCTTGCACTTTGTTTCTTTGTGATTTTCTTTATTTTTTTTGTGGCATGACAAAAGTCGACAACATAAGCCAACCAGTTGGCAGACTTTTAAAAACAGCCAAGTCAGGCAAATGCACCAAAACGTATGCAGCTTTATGTGCTGTGATATATGTATATTTACTCTAATGTCTCACAGAATTTACTTGCCTTTGATTTGCATCTCTATGCGTGCTGATGCGTGCGCGTTGGTGTGTGTGTGTGCGTGATGCATTACATTCAACGGGCTCATTTAACTGACAAACAAATATCGAGCATACGCCATGTTGACCCAATTTTCAACAGCAAAGTGTTTTCGCTGCATTGCTTTGCTTTTTGTGTGGCTGCTTCTGTTGTCCTCTACTCCTCTATGCTTTTTTTGTTTTGTTTTTAGTTTGCCATTGCAACTTGTATCGTTGTCCTGTGCATTGTCCTGTGTATTGTCCTGTGTGTGTTTGTGTGTGCTTTTTGGCGCTTTTGCAATACCTTTCGGTCATGCTTTGTACTGCAACCCAATATTCTATCCAAACTGTGTGTGCGTGTGTTTAAGAGTGTATGCAAGCTACTTAGCTGTCTGTCGCTTCTTGTTTATGTTATGTTCGAAAATGAACGCTTTGTGTGCGCTCTTAAGTTTGCTCTTAGCAGCCGACTGGAAGTTTCCAGTCTAGCTAAGAGCTTTATTTGTGGTTTCTCTTTCAATTTTATGTTTACGATTGGTAGACCAAGTTACCATCAAGAGATATTTCAATATCTTAGTTAACTTGATTATATATTTGATTATTTTAAGCATAATTTTCTTATCTGCTGGGAACATATTACGTATAATGATGTCCTTTCAGTGAGTATCTTAAAGTTAATTTTAAATGTATACATTGAATTTTAATTCATGTTATTATTTAATCCGCTTGAAATTCATAGGTGTATTGTGCAAAAGTATTTCTTAATGAAAACAAACTTTGTTTAAAATTTATTTCCCTTTAAGTTTCAAAATATTTATTCACCAAATATTTCTATAGTCTGAAGAACATTTAAATTTGATGAATATTCGTTTTGAAAAGCAAAAGCTAAATGAAAATTTGGCAGCTGTAATTTGGAAAAGTGTCATTCAAACTTTGAGGAAACCCATCAAAAATGCACTTAAAAGCTTAAAAGTGGCAAGTTATTGACACACTTAAGCGAGCGCTGGCGAGCGATCACAATTCAGATGCTTTGGCTACAAGTGTGGCACTGTTTTTAAAAATAATTTCATCAAGTTCTGACATTTTTTACAGCTTTTGTTTTGTTTATCCATCAAAAATAGTAGTGCAACAACTGTGTGCGGCAGTTCAGTTGTTGACATGTTGCAGCTGCAGCTGAAACCAGTCAGATACTGCTGCTTTATAGAGTATATGCTTAGAGACAAGCATGGCTCACAAGATAATTGCCGAAAGTTGTTTAAAAAAAGGAAACTTTTTGCCCAACATTTTTGCTGCTAGTCAAAAAGTTTGACCGTTGGACCGTTGGGTCAAGCTGTGTCCTGCCCCAAAAAAGTTGGCTTAACATTTTATTCTATCTAATTGAGTGTGTTTAAAGTTTAAAGTATGCCAAAGTTTGTTCAAAAAGTTGCCGATTTAAGCCAAGTGAGCGATTCTAGACCAATATAGCCAATAACACGCTGTCACAAACTGTTGCATACTCACAGCCGCCCACATTTGCCCATTGTTATTAATATTATTATTTTTATTACTGTAATTGAAAAAAAAAACTGAGTTGTCGGACACATTGGCGTTATTATTGTTATTCTGACTTACGCATTTTGATTGAGTTCAGAGAATTTTTTAATTTATTTTTAACGCCCACTGTTCTGCAGGAAATGAACGTGGTGCATAACTGGCGGCCAGTTGCAAATGCCTCGGACGTTTCCGTTGTGTCAATAAAAAATTCCACTGCAGCGCAGACATGTTTGTGTATGTGTAAGTGCACAATAATAAAGTAACACAAATCCCAATTTCCGCCAATGCATATGGCGAATATTTCATGATGCACCCTACATATACGCAATATGCATATCAGCAGTTTTTTTTTGTTGCTACTGCTGTTGTTTGGTAAAAACAGCCTTATCACAGGCTTACTATGTTGTTTGCTCACGCTCTAAAGAAAAGTGTCATAAAAAGTGCATATTTTTGCAAATCATTTTCAGTTATGCTGATAATGATTGTATTATGTGACTTTCTGCTTATTTGTTTAGCATCTATAAATGGAAGTTCATTGCACTTGCAATATGTTAAAAGTGTACACAAGAAATATCACAACAAATTTTATATGTGGCTTGTAGCCTATTTACTTTGCTTTCGTTGAAAGTTGAATATAAATAGAAATATAATAATATTTTTATAGTCCAAATAATTATTTATTGCTTTAAAGTGCCCTGTGCTGAATAGCTTAGATTTTAGTTTTTATGTATTTTAATTAAGAATTTCATAAAGATTTAATTTGAATTTAATTTAAATGAATTTGTTTACACTGAATAATTTTAATTATGAACAAAAATAACGTAATTTAAAATAAAGTAATATATACTGATCATTTTAGATTTTTAGATTTTTTTTCATTTTTGATCAGTTTTAATTTTTTGACTTTGGTGACACTCCCACATTGATAACAATTACAAATAAGCCCTGGCAAACTTTGCATATGATTTTAAGCTTAACTGCAATTAAAGCTTCCTGGCAACTGCAAGACAACAACAAAAAACAACATGAAAAAACACCAAACTGTATGCATAAACTTTGCCAGCAACTCATAACTTTTACTTTGAGAAGAGGCACAGTGCAGACGAAGAGTGCAGGGAAGTTGGACTGCAGCAGCGGGAGCAGGATTTGGCAGCAAGGCAACAATAACCCAAAAGAGAAAACTTAACAACACTCTGCGGCGTGTGTGTATGTGAGTTAATAATAAAATATTTGCGAATTGTATTTTATTCGTGAGTGCTGGACTTTTAGAATAACTGTGAATAAAACAATACCAATTTAATTTTTCCTCAAAACTTTATTAGTTTTAGTTTTGCCAAATTTATGTATTATTTTCATCATACAAGTTAAGATTATTCATTTGAAGTTTATCTTAGAAAATCAATATAATAATTTTTCTAGATAATATTATTGCGATATTGAAAATTATTTGTTGTATTTGATTTCTTTTACACATATGGAACATTTTTTAAGTAATTTTCAATTATGCTGAGGAAAATAGTTTATATGCAATATGCCCTATTTGTTATTTATACAGAGTGTGCAACACTGAAAACTTTGCCAAAAGAAAATAAATTTTTGTTGCGGTTGTTGCTATTGTTGCTGTTGTTTCTTTTTTGCTGCAGCTGGTAAGAATACCCAAAGTGTTAAGTGCGCGGTTTTTGGGGCTGATGGCATATGTTCCGTTTCTTGTACTTCAACTGCTACTTCTGCTTTTGCATCTTCCACTATTTTGGGTGGCAAGTTTTAAGAGCAAACTTTATGCTCTAATTTCCGAAAAGGAGAAATTAGCAAAGTATTTGCGCCATTGCCATATCATAAACTGGTGCAGCTATATAGGCCCCAGCAAGCTCTCTCTGTGGGTGTGTGTGTGTGTGTGGGTATGCGTTTATATGTGCGTGTGTGTGTCTAAATGTGTTTGTATGAGAGTTGCTCACAAAAGTCACATAAATTTGAAATGACAGCAGCGTTTTACAGTTTTTCGAGGTCGTGTGGTAATAAAGTTTTCCACATCGAGAATATGAACGAAGAAGAGAGCCAGAGCGAGAGAGCGAGAGCGATGATAAAGAGAGAGAGAGAGAGCGATGATAGAGAGAGAGAGACAGAGAGAGAGAGAGAGAGAGAGCAACAACTGTTCAAAGCGACGCATGATGACAGTCCAAAGTGGCAGCTAGTTAGACTCTGGGGCAGCAGCTGGGCGGGACCAACACTAACACCCTAACCAAATCCCACCCCCACATTCTCATCCACATCCGTTGCCATAGCACATGCCTCGTAAAATATGTTTATGTCTGTGTAGAGTCGCCCATAGGCCTGGCCAACTCTATATGCACTCTGTATTGCTGTGTTGAGCTGCTCTATGAAATTATGCAATGGGGATTATTTTAGTTAAATTGCCCGACTGCGTCGAGGGTCACTCGGCCATTCAGACGTACAGACACTTATATAGTCTGACTGACAGCTATGGAATGAGTGCGACTGTTGAGTTTCGACTTGACCAACTTTATGCTCTGATCAAATTTAATTTCTTGCTGCGCACATAAATATATAAATACGAATAAAGTACAATTTTCAACAAACATTGTACCTATACAAGAAATACGAATTTGTATAAGAAAAAAAGTTGTATATGTATATTATCTCGAAATATTTTATTGTATCTGAATCATGTTTTATTATGTGACCTTCTTGTATTCTTTTTTATTAAAGGGAAATGTATTTTATTACAAGATTTTTCTTTAAAAGAAATTTTGTATGAGTTTTTATTCGGACTGCTTATTTTCTATTTTTTAATTGATTTTTAAGTAACAGTTATTTGGAGCTTGGTTTAAATTATTAAATATTAAAGAGTAAAGTCAAATAAAATTACTTTTTAATATATTTTGTACATGCACAGGTTGATTGTGACTTATACATATTAAGTTTAAGAACTTTCCATAAGATACCAATAACTTTTTCTAATAAATGTTTATTCAATTGATGATATATATAATTTAATTGCTCTGTATAAGTCAATCGAGAATATTTAAATTATATTACATACTAAGCTGTATTTACAAAATTTGACAAATAGCTTACTTGTTTTATTGTGGAAGCTTACTAAAATCCAATGCAAAAAAGTTCTTATCTCATTTGTGCTACGACCCATTTTCATTCATTAAAAATTGCAGAATCGGCTTAGCCAAAACCGAAAGCCACAACACAAAGCGACGCCATTTGGGTCAGAGGTCAGAGTGTTTGAGAGCTAAACTGTGGCCAATTTGACACACTTTTGTATAATATTAAATCGCTGCAGCTGAAAAAGCTGCTCTAATGGCCAAGAGACCACAATTCGCGGCACGCTGTCATTGATTTCTGCCATTTGAGTTTTGTCAATGAGCGGCCAATGGCCAACAACTGATGGTAGGCTGCTGTCTCGGCCATTTGCCATAATTAACGCGCAAATCATTTTGTGGCAGGCAGCAATATGTAATAGCAGCTGGAAGGGAGACGGGAGCATTGACGATTGTCAATTTAATTACAATTTGTTTTGCACATTTTTGGACGTTGTTGCATTGCCGACAGACAATTCGCATGCTCTGCGGTCGACATTTTGGCACATTGTTTAATTTATTTTAAGCAAAGTTGGTTTTGCGGAAATTATTTGGGGTTTGTTTCGCTTTTTGAATGTTGTTTGATTTGTGTCGCGGTCTCCCGCCTAGGGGCTTTTCTTTGTTCTTTTTCTCAAATATTACAGTGTGGATATTTAACGGCGATAAATTTAAATTAAGTTATGCTTCAGTGCATTTTTATTTGAACTGATTACAAACAGTGTCAAGCCGAATCGAATTTAGGTTCAGGTTATAGTACGTAAAAAAAAATACCTGGTTACTTATTGGTAGCTTGATTTTTACGGTGCGCTGTTGGTTTGACAACGATTTGTACCAGTTCCATGCAATAATTTGAAAAAATAATTGAGATCTTTCTACTCGTTCGTAACTGACTACTGTTCTATAGCCCGATCTATCATATAGATTGGTCGGTTTTTTAAATTTTTTGAATGAAAATTATGTGTCAATATGCGAAGTGAGGTCCGGGAATGTTATATTTGGAATACATTCATTTTTTATACACTGAACCCATTTAAAATGTATTTATTCACCATCCGGATCAAAATCCGAATCGGGAAGCACGCGGTTCCGATTTTCACTCTTATTCCCGTTGACATCCTGATTACAAATGATTTGCATTACTATTAAAATAATAAAATTAAAAATATAATTAATTGAAAATTAGTCACACAATTAAATGTTCTTTTTAACTGACTTTGATATTACTGAAATACACAGATCTTACAATTTCCTACTCGTAAATTATAGATTCGATTGAAAACCCGAAATAGTCAAATTACTGTTTCTCATTTTTTAGCGTTAAATTCTTTTCATTTCGAGCGAATTCTTGATTTAAGTTCCACTAAACTGACCCACTTAAGGTAATCTGGCTACAAGTCAAATTAATGTAAATTAAGAAGAGCTGCGCCTTCCGGCCCCCATTTCCACAAAACCCACAGCTAAAGCCCACAAATAAGAATCGCACCGCACACCCCCGCCACACCGCAGCAACTCTCCATTAAATTAGGTTTTGAACAGAACAACCCTGACGACAACTCGTACAACATAATTAGGCTTATGGCAGTGACTTTTATAGTCAAGTGCCGCTACAAGCGTCTACATCCCCCACCTACTGCCCATTATCAGGCCCCCAAAACAGCGCCCATTTGCGTGCGTCGCTAATTAGTGTAAAATGTTTCCTGTTATTTACCTTTTCGGTTTTGCAACAACAAAACAAACGACAACGAGGCCTAATTGTAAATGGGCAACACAGCCACTGTGAGGACCTGGACAAGGAATGAGAAAGGGGGGCGTACATTTTAGTGGATTCCTGTATCACTAACTGTTTCGGTTACGGTGTCGATTTTTATTTGTGCGCTCTGTGACGTGACCTGTTTTGGTAATAAATAAATAGTCGTATTTATTTTGCAGTAGTAATCAACGCAATCCGAATACAAAGACAAAATCAGCGCTAATTAACTCAAGGCCCGCCTTAGGGCTATAAACAGTCAGCAACTGTTCATGGCTCAAATGTCCTGCTGCTTAGCATGCAGAACATCAGCTCGTTCAACTCGTTCAACTCGACACAATGCCGACTCGGTGTCGCGTAAATTGCATTTTAAAATAAATTATAATGATTATTATGTTGCAAACAACAGATGTCAGATGTTCCAAAGAGCCACGTCTGTCAGCTCGCAAAACGTAGGCAAAACTCACTCTCTATCTCTCTCTATTTCTCTCTCTCTCTCTCTCTCTCTCTCTTCGTCCCTCTAGTGGCTCGTTGGCAGCAATTTTGCCAGTTTGCCAGTTTAGTCTTATGGGCCAAGCATAAAAATGTTAACTGAACAACATTAACGCAAGCATTTTATGACGTTGAACTTAATATTATTAAATCAGCGACGAGTTTATGAAGCATTAAGCTAACACTCAGAAAAAAAGTCGCCCTAAAATGAATAACACTCTGAAAACACAATAATTTGTAAGAGTTTTTCGATTTATATTTCTTAATGCTAGAAATTCTTTTTAAAAAGTATAATTGCAACACTTACCCAAAAAATCTCAATAAAATGTTAAGTATTTTCATATTAAATTATATGAAATCCTACATTTTCTAATATGATTGTACAAAGGAAATCTTAAAACACTAATGATTAATTATTATTTAATTAATGCAGTAGCCAAAAAGGTTATCTAAGATTGTTTTGCTGAGTGCAGCTACACTGATAAGATTTGAGATGAATGCGCTTGCTATTTTACATTTAAATACCCTCAGAAATCTTATAAACATTCCTTAGTTTTTAAATTATATATATATAATTAAATTATATTTAAAATTTATTTTAATTAATTTTTTTTTACTTTTTGTATTTTGTGTGTCGACTGACTTTAGTTCACATTAAATAAACAAATAAATTAATATAACTAAGCAAAAGGTTGCATGTTTTGGTCTTTGACTTATATTCCAAATATATGAGAATGATAAGATTCGAGTGCGAATCAGCTTTCGGTTAATCATAGCTTCACCGAAATTATAAATAAAATATTACAATTAATTTTATCAAGAATTTTCGCTTGCTTTGAGGAAATTTTGTTCTGCGCATGTATTTTTAAGTACATATATGTGTTTTGCTGTGTTTGGCTGCTTTAAACCTGTAGAGCAAAGCAATCTAAATATCACCTTCTATTTTGTGCAAGGCACGCTGCCTTATCTAACTGCACTCTAAAAAAAAAGCTCTCTGATCCAGAGATTTTATTTTCTTGAGCCCAAGGTTCATTTTTGTAAAAAAAAGTTTTTTCTACCATTTTTTTATTTAGTTTGAAAAATTTACTTATAGATAAGATACAATTCTACCCGCGACCTTTAAAATTTTCAGAAAATATTTTTTGTATATTTGGAGCATTTTTCTATAATCCAGAACCTTTTTGAAAATGTTCAGTGCGATTTCTGAGTGTGACAACGAAGGTATTTTCAATTTTCTATTATTAATCTTATAATTTTCACTCTAACTCAATATTATGTATTATTATGTATTTATTTAGAATATATTATTTATTTATTTATTTATTATATATATATTTAGAATATAAACTTTTACCAAATAATGAATTTGTTCAGATAAAAAAAAACAAGTGATTTCATTGCTAAAACTGCTCACTAACCAAATTAATTTTTATATGTGTTCTTTTGAGTGACACTTCAAGTATTACATATTTTTGAAAATGAAATTAAACGTGTTGAAAGTGCTTGAAATAAACTTTTTGGTTAGATTATTAAATAAATTGAAATTGAGTGTGCAAACTGATATAAATCAATTAAATTCACGTATTTCAGAAACGTTGTTGAGCTGAGAATTTAGATAGGGATTGCGATAAACACTGTCGTATAATATGTAAGCCGCTCTTACAACATGCAACTGAGGTGCACCTAAGAGAAAGAGTTTTGCATAATTGTAGGCCAGAGTTCATGAACAGGAGATCATAATCAACCAGTTTAAAGTACAGCAATCCAGAAACGATTTATTGAGATCATTTAATGCCGAACTAGGTTCAATTACCAAATACAAGGATTTTGAAATCAATGAATCAAAAATCGAAATTATTAAATCCAAATGAAAAATCGTTGAACTAGAAGAGAGACACTCAAAATCTGACTTGGGTCCAAATTTGTAGTTGGTCAGCAAATAAAACAAAAGAGATTACAGCTAATGACGTGGACCTTTATGATTCAAGTTTGGCTGGTTCTGGCTGGATCCTAATTCAGAGACGTGTGGATATGAGTGCTAGTCTTTATAAAAACTGTAACATTTGTTAAATTTGATAATTAAACCGAAATTTAGGTTTAATTTGATTAAAAGCATTAAGACATTGCATTATTTACAATTCAATTCAATCAAAATATGCATAATTTATTTATCAATAACATTTATTCCAGTATGAGAATAACATTCTGAGCTAAATCTTTGATGATTAAATGTATCGCATGAGTCTTCGTTTGGTTTTTAAAGCTATTTATTTTATTATTTTAAAACTCAACATTTTCAACTCTCTGGAGGGATGTTCAATATCTAAATCTGAAGATTTCGTATACAATTTTTTTTTTTTTACAATAGAAAATTGTCCACAGCCCCGACTTTATTATTTTTAAATTTATCTCAATTAATGTATATTTATTCGTTTTTTTCGATTTATTTCATTATTATTTATATTGTATTTGACAGTGAACAGTGCAAAACAACATTTTAATGCTACAATGGTCCCATAGACCAATTAATTTAAGTAGATTCCATAGGTGAATATAGCAAAGACAAATAAAAAAATAATAAAAAAAGAAACTCAGAAACTTCTCATCTAAATCAATAAACGTCAGCTTCATAATTATAGAATGGCTAGTTAACAGAAAGCCACTTTACAGAAATAAAACTCAGCAAATTTTCGATCGTTACATGTAAATGTTGCGACCTAGCTTTCGCCAATACCGCACAATGCGATGTATCGAAACTAAATCAACTGTGGGGTCTGTTGTCGGCAGTACCACTGTTAACAGCCTTGTTTAAACAGAGCTCCTGCTTTTTAACTCCAGCTTCCTTCTTTTGTGTTTTAGGTCGAAGAGCAAGCAGATGTGTCTATCACGCGAACCTTAAAAAAAAAATGTTAATTGCTTCTTGGTTAAAAATTAAATCCATAATTTTTGAAGCCATCCACGGCTTTACGTGGAATTGAGAAAGTCCATTGTTAAGGTATTTATTTCGCGAAAAATGTGGATTTATCGTAAAATTAATTTTTTCCCGGCAAATTGTATAGGATTAGGATAAGTTCTTCGGAGAGCCGATAGCCTCCGCGATTTAATACAGTAAACACCATGGAGAACAGTTGGAACGTAACTTGGAGGAGATGTGATTTAGAGTTCTGGCCTTATCCCCCGTCCCTGTCCCCGAAGAAGCAGACATCTTTTTCTTAAAAAGTGTTAAACAAATCTTAATGCAAAAACAAAAGCAATAAAACTATACAGCCGGTGTGCAGTGATCCAAAAGTAAACCAATTATAATTTAAAACAAATATTAAAAGCCCTGCGGCTTAAAGCAAACGTACAAACACAAAACATAAATATTAAATAATTATTAAAAGAACCAACATATTTTTTTTTAGTTCTAAGTGTTAAGTGTTTTTGTTTCTGTTCTCAAAACAATTCAATTCAATTCACTGTGGAAAATTAGAATCGTAATGACAATGTTCACTAAGTGAAAAAGGTATATGTGTAAAAAAAAATAAATATATATATATATATAATATATTTCAAGTTAATAAAAATTAAAAATACAATACCAAAATAAAACACAGAGAAAACAAGTCATCGCCAAACACACAACAGACAACAAAAACAACAACGACACCGTTTCAGTGAAGACTTTCATCGTGGATTAATTTGGGTGAGTGTTTGTGCTGCTCATCCCACTGTACAAGCCAGCGCAGGCTTTTGCATGCAGGCACAGCGAATAGAAGAAGTGAGAAAGTGAGCGAGAATTTGAGAGCGATCTGAAGTGTGCGTGGAGGAGGCTCCTCGTAAGCGTGAGCGTAAGCTTAGATAACGCGCTCTATGCTCGTGCACTCTTCGCTATCTTAAATATTGTTGCGATCTCTTGGTTTGGCAAACTCTTGCAAATTTTTAATGGTACTCTTTTAATTGCGTACAGAGCTTTCGTCCCTTGCAAGCATTTAACGTAATGCTTAGTGTAAAGTCTTTGAAGAGAAAGTTTTGGCATTCTGATGTAACTTATTCAACCCCTTATTAAAATCTCTTTAATAAGTCAAATACCTCTATACATTGTATACACATGCACTTGTATACCTCTTCATTTCTATATGTATGTACATAAATATTTGTCAAGAGCAGTAAAATTTAATTGAATTTAGAATAAATGCTTAAGTCAAAAACATTTTGAAAACAAAGAAAAAGCAAAAATAAAAAACAAAAGAAAATAAAATAAAAAAATCATAGTAAATAAATTAAATGAAGCAAATAAATCAACACTTATATTAATTAACATAACGGAATACATTCTGCAAAAATAAAAAGAAACACATTGGAAAAAAGTTTCTCTACATATAAAAAAAATTAAAAAATAAATAAAATTAATAATAAATAAAATAAATAATTCTTTTATTTGAATAGGTTTTCAAAATACACTGAAAAAAATTGTCTTCATTTAAGATTAAAAAATGTTAATACGAATAAATTTTATAATTCAAATAATTTTTCGAAACACACTGGAAAAAATAAATGTCAAATAAGAAAAGAAACTATTATGAATATTATTTTACTCAAACAGTTTTCCAAAAAACACTGCAAAAAATTTGTTTGCAAATAAGTAAACAAATATGAATAATTTTTTTTTATTTTGAATAAGTTCCCCAATAATATACACTGAAAAAAACCTGAATGCACAGAACATAAACAAATGCATTTCAAATTATCGTGTACAATACCCTGTACCCAATTAATATTTCGAAAAAGTCGTTTAGCGAAGAAAATGTATTAAAACTTGTTATACATGTAATTTAAAAATGAAAGCAAAATTTTATCTTAATTGTATACCATTCTTTTGCTATTAAAATTATAACCTTCCGAAGATTATAAAATGAGAACTAAACATTTTTTTTTCCTTCTTAGTCATAAGGTCGAAAAATTGTCATGATTTTGTAGGCACATATGGGGATCTGCAATCAACATTACCCTTGCAGGTTATAGTCGGGTGCAGAAGGTGTGGGTCAAATAACATCTACGTATCCTTGGTTTCCTCCCACTTTTCTCCTGTAATTTAAAGTCATCACCTTTCTTTTTTGTTAGTTTTTTTTTGTTGCAAATTCGTATTGACCTGGCTGGTCAATCCCTTTAAGTATTACTAAAAAGGGCTTCGAGGGGCCCCATAAATAACACTCACATAGTGTGCCGAAATATATCAACAAAAACCTCGCCCACATTCCCGAACAGAGCTATTCCGTTGACGGTTCCGGATCGTTTGATTATATTCCGATGAATATAGATGAAAATTACATTGCAGACTTCGAAAGCTGCATCTGCATCCGCAATATGAGCATATTTTTAAGGGACTTAATAGTTAATATGCTGTTGACCCTAAACGGAATTAATACTAAATTATGCAGAGCATGGCACATAATCAGTGAACGAGCACACACGTGTGCAGTTAATCACTTCGTGTAATGAAGTAAATATTTTTGCAAATATTTGCACAACGCGCGATCGATTTTCGCTCAAATGACCGCAAGTGTAAGCGAACATTGCGATAGACAGATATTTACAAAGAGGGAGAGAGAGAGAGAGAGAGAGAGAGAGAGAGAGAGAGAGAGAGATGAAGAGAAACAGAAAGTAAGCAATGCAGAATTCGCAGGTGCATATTTGATATGAGTGGAATGTGAATGGGTTGTTCGATGCACAGTATGCCCACCGCAACTTCGCAATATAATTAAGATGCGAATAGCGAATGAGTAGTGCACCAAATAAGCAGATGCCACGTGGCTGCAGGCAATAAATTAATATGATCAAGGCATCGGCTAAAGCCAAGCAACGCAGATGCTAGAGTGAGTATTTTGCTGTCGTAAGTGGATATATATTATATATTATTATAATATGAGTGGATTATAATTATAATTAGTTTCAATTGCCCATCAGACGCGGTAAAAAAAAAAGTTGGAATACATTTAATAACTCATAGCAGAAACAATTACTAAATTCAAAATTGGAAATAAATTAGGTGGGTAATTATTGAAATTTTGGTTGAAAACTTCACTTATATAATTTAATTTTATTCTGGATATTCGTTTCCATCTATCATATGCTTATGACAGATTGATCATGTTTATACTGTTCTTGATAAATTAAATAAAGAGAGGTTGGTAAATAGATTAAGGTTCTAAGAGGATCTTAGTACTTCAACGATTTGTTAGACAATATTAATTATTAATTTTAAGTAAAAATATTGTTATAAAAATTTAACTCTTTCGTTAAACTCTCGAATGTAAATCTAAAAACTACATTAAATTAATTTGTTATTTCATTAATATAATTATGTAAATAATATTCGTATATGAATTGCATAACATATATATGACAATGGTGTTTGATATAGGAATTTTTGTTTTACTATGTTGACAAATGATTATGAGAGAAGAGGAGAAATTCAGCTAAAGCTTAACCTTAAGCCCAAACAGGTGACGTTCTGACCGCAGGTCACTGGGCTTGACATTTCGAAGACATTAAACTGATGCTGTTGGCGTAAGCCGCAGGCCAGATGCACAGTCTGCAATCCACAGTCCAGACAACCATCATCCACCCAGTAGAGTCAGCAGCAGGAGCAGATTTCCCCAAAGACATAGACAATGTCATGGAAATGGAGACATCGAGCAAGCAGGCCTCAGACTCAGCCCCATCCCCAGCCCCAATTCTAACCAGAGGCAACTTAGGCAAGCGAACACACAGTTCAAGTTATGAATAATTAATGTCTGTCTACCTTTCTGTGTGTGTGTCGGTTTCTAAACAGAGGCTGTGCGTGTGGCTGTGTGACGCCATTCGTGTGAGCGAGTTGATAATTTGCTATAATTGCCGGGGGACGACCACAGGTCAATTTTGTGGGCATTTATATAAATTTGCCAAGACAGCAACTCAGCGCGAGGCAAAAAGTCACAAAACTTGAGCAACTAATCCAATTACAGCAACTGCTCAAGAAGTATCGGAATATGTAATTATACATTTGCCATTCTTTTATGCTGACGTTAATTAAGCATAATGACTATTCCTGAGATAAAAATACGTACATATTAATTTTTATCTGTTACATTGCTTGTTATTTAAATGTAATTAAGCAATTCAAACATTTTAAATTTGTGCACTTTTTTTTAAATTGTGAATACATTATTACATTATTCCACATTATTTACATTTCTTTTATTATTTCTGTTTATGAGTCCAAGCATTCTTCTTATCCCGACTTAAAAAAAAAACGAAATATATTTATTGAACTCATTGTATACTATTTGAAATATAAATAGGATACTTTTTTATCTGAGCTACACAGTTTTGTTGCATTTGTCGAGAATAATCAATAGAAACTATAAATAAACAAAGGCACATTCAGTTACATGTCGTTTCTTTTCGTTTAATTTTGCACTCATCGATTTCCTGTTTGAGTTCTATGCCATCTTTCATCCGAAACTAACTGAGATTTCACTGTCCAAACTCTTGGCTCACCTTGTCTGAGACCTTCAATTGTCGTTTCATTTATCCTCTGCGTAGAAACTAAAGTTGGCTAAGCGCACATTGGCAAACAACTGGAAACTATCACAACTCCAAACTGTAAACATCAACGGTGGAAGGCAGCTGCAGCCCCAGGCTGTATTTCAGCCAGAAAAGACATAATAACTCGACGTGGCCGGATCTTGGCACGCCTTGCCCTGGCACGCTCATGCTGGCCATAAATACCTTAACAGCTTTTGCGTAACTTAAGTCACCTTAGCACTTAACAACAGAGCTCGACAACAGCCGGGACGGCGAGTGTGGGTGCTGTGAGTGTTTCGTGTAAGCGCATTAAACCCATTCGCAGGTGGGCAGTTTAAGACTCGCATTACGTTTAAACGCGCACCAAATGCAACTTTTTGCAGCTGCAATGAGTTAACTCAATAATGCACTTGGCCAGACACACAGAGAAACACACACGGAATTGTCCGAACACACTCACTCAGCTACTTGGGCTGGCTTTTTCATATGGTCTTTAGCCCATTCATTGAACACTGTGGCCGACTCGTCTGTTGTGGCCATATAAATGTGTACTTGTTTCAGGCTTTTATTATTATTGTTTGCCGCTGTTATTGTTGAGCTGAAAAAATGCTCGGTAATTTTAAATTTTCGTTTATTTTAAAGTTTCTGCTGAGTAACTATAAATCGGAGCAACTGACAGCCATTACGTATTTTTAACGACGGTTCCTCAAAGCTGAGAATGACAGTTCACATGTGTGTAAATAGTCCTGTGACGACAAAACTGAAAAATATTAGTTCTTGATTAATCTTTTAAATCAAATTATTTAAATGAAAATTAGTTTTTTTAAACAATTTTTTATATCATTTTTAATTGAATTTGTGAGTTTACATTAAATCTGGTATTTCAGCAACCACATAATTCAGCAGAGAAATGTACAGAATAACTAAGCCTCTGATTTGCAATCTACAAAAGTATTCCAAGTAAAGAATATTATATATTCTAATTAAGTCGAAAATAAACTACAAATCTTAAGAGCTCACTCGTCTACAGCATTCATACTAGTTTAGTTTACTATATGTTAGAATATTTTTATATAAATCACTTTTACAAATATATATTTTCAAGAGTAATGACGTTATAATCTGTTTAAAATATTAAAAGCAAGTTCTGGTTTAATTTGTAGTCAATCTAAAATCATCTGTTAGTTTGAGTCAATATTAAATTAATATTTCATGCACAAACTGAAATAAATCAAAAATTTCGTACATATTTTATTCCCTTGTTATTCGCGCGGCTTGTTATTGCAATTCTTCGATGATTGCGATTGTCGATGTAATTTTTAAAGCTGCACCCCAACTATAATTTTGGCTTGTCTTACGGGCACAAAAGTGTCCTAACCAAATGCTCGGTGGCTCAAACTGCCACACATAAGAACATGGTTCACATACTAATGCCAGCCAGCTTTGGTTGCTCAGTTGCAGTTCCCTTGACCAAATGCCGCAAAAGATATCAATGAACAATCGATGGGGCTTGCGACATACTAGCCACAATGCCACCCTTCCTCTGACGGGTTGCCCAGCTGCCCAGCTGCCCACTGCCCACTGCCCCATTTTTGTTCATTCGTGTGTGGGGTAACTAAAGTTACAGATACATATGCACGTCTTACGGTTATATAGTTACGGATACAAGCTACAAAGACACGGTTGTCGTCGCAGTGAATTTGTAAAATACGTGACAAGCATTTGCAATTTTGTCAAAGTCGCTGTCGTTATCGTTCTCTCTAGCCCTGTCACAGTTTTTCCATCTCTTTACTCTGCGCTCTGATATTTACAATTCAATTGTTCTAATTTCGTATCGTACGGTTCTCATTTTCCTGCCCAAAACAAAGAGCAAAAAAAAAAAAAAAGACGAAATTGAAGTTCAATTGAATTGACAGTCTGTGAAAATTAAATGGTCCAACTATTTTATCGACTAGTTCTCGTATGCTTTTTCTTCTTCTTTTTTTTATGTCTAAATTGATTTATTTATGTTCCCTTTCTGAAACGAGTTTTTTCGCACTCAACTCGTATCTGCCGCATTTTTATTGTCCGGCTGACCACATTTTGTGGTTGCGTGGGTTATAAATTTATAGTAATTTTTTATACAATTTTAAATGGCAACATAAATTTAAATTTATTACACGTCGATTTCCGTTGTGGCCATCCCGATGTTTTTTGCTTCCCCTCCTACTTCTTCATCACTATCATCCATTGGCTGCAATCGCAGTTGGAGTTGCAGTTGAAGCACTGAAAAATTGTCTGTCTCCACTCCACAGGAGCTACAATGACGATGACTTGCTGTGACTTTTATGCATTCTTTGCGGTCCTGAACACTTCTCGGTGTATATATCAGTTATGAGCTGATGTTAATATTCAGTCAATTGAACATTTTATATTTGACATATAATATAGTGTTTTAAGAGCATGTGAAAAATGCGTTACAAACCAATTAAATAAAATTACTAATAAGCTCAAAAAGCTAGAATATATAATATACTGACCCAAACTATTATTTTCGACATTCCTTAAGTGTGGCCGCGAAAATGCATTAATTATGGCTCCAATTCAGACAATTTGTTTGCAACAGTCTTTTATTAAGGGACATAATTTGTAGTGCTGACGCCACTCTTAATTTGAGCAAGTTTGTGTTCAACAACAAAAATCTGCTCTAATTGACCAACACTTTAGATCAAGACAACTGGCTGAAGGGGGAGTGCCAAAATGCTTAGCATACCACGTAGCTAAAAGAGAAATTTAATTAATTTGCTGGCTTGTCGTTATCTCACAGGGAGAAACCTATATCGCCCTCTATCTCTTTCGTGAATTGCTTCTGCTTCATTCGCATCCTGTGTAGTCCACTTGATGCGCGGACAAGTCATAAACTCGAAAGTTACCAAGTTACCAGAATTTTTCTCCAGCTGCAACTTCATTATGTGACTGATGATGTACAGCAGCAGAAAGTAAGTAATCATATTATATTTTTATTTTTTTTTGCTTGCACTCTTTGTTTTTGTCAAAAAGAAAAAAACAAAATCAAATAAAATAAAAATGGAGTTATGTTGCGGGAGTGGCAAGACGAGCTGCTTCTTGAAAGTTTGAGCGTAACTGCATAATGGCAAGAGAACAACAAAAATTTGGAATATAAAAAGTTTTTAATGAATGGAATTAGTGTCTGGGCTGCACTGACTTTGTTAAATCGTGCAGGCAGCGCCTCCAAAGTCCAGCGGCTCCTCAAAAGCTGGCCATCAGTCCAACCGTCCATCAGGCCATCAGTTAGCAAAGTCAACGAATTTGGCATGCCAGAGATGTCTGATGTTTCCGCTCTGGGCTAACAAAATTAGCGCTTATTAGTGCCAGTTGGGCAAACTTCTGCTGCGTTTTTCATTTTTGACTTGTACTCACCATAATTTCCCTCGAGTGCGCCACTGAGAGATCTCTAATTGTTTTAAACGAACTACTATCAAAGTTGATGTACCGCAAAATGCTTGCAACGCCGCTCCCAAATTAATATGTTCTTTAATGAGTATTGTTGAACAAGTTTCAGGGCGTGAGACTCAAGTAAAAATCCAAGCTGGATGTATTTCATTTTTGTTTTTGTTACGATTTTTCGACAAGTTACACTTGAAACTGACTTGTGTTATGGAAAACTTTGCGGTTTTGTTTAGGCAAGTTTTTCTCTTTTCTTCTGAGATGTTGAGCTTTGCTATTTCAGATACTGTGCAAACTTAACATAATCTCATACTCTTATGTTGCGGATCTGTTTGTTCATTCTTGACACAAAGCTGACAGCATGAGGAAGCGGTTATCACCTTCAATAGGTCGACAAGAAAACACACATTAAAATTAAAAAAAATAATTAATGTAGATTATCGCAATTTAGAAAAAACATATGTCGTGCTTCTACATATGGAACAAAATTTCGTTTCCGTGCTTAACAAAAATTTTCCGTTTCCGTTTTTGTCATTTTTTTAAAACTATTTTAGTTTAAATTCCAATGTTTTTAGGCGGACTACATCACTCAATTAGTTTTGTTGTAAATTGATATACAATAAATGCATTTAAGTTCATCGAAAATGAAAATGGAAATATTGTAATTTTTATACTTTGATGCCGAAGGTATATTGTATATTGCTTTTGTGCAATGTCTGATGTCTGTCCGTCTATCTGCCTATCCATCTGTATGAACGCAGTTTTTTTCGAAGCCCGTAGATATAGAGACAAAAGGGGGGCTAGCAAATCGATAAAATCGATATTCACAAATCGATAAGACCACTTATCTCCAAGAATTTTAAGGCGACAGTCACCAAATTCGATTGGTGGGTTGTTGGCGATGTCCTTTAAAGATCGGAAAGTAACTTGCCGGCAACCTCCTCCAATGTTCGGCATATAAATTTTCAGACCACGCCCATACACGCCGCCACCAAGAGCTTCGGCCCTAGAAATCTGAAATGCGCATATGTTCCACAATTCGTAAATTAGAGTCTCCAAATTTTGAAAGTACGTTACTGGCAACTCCCCTAAAAGTATGTTACTGGTAACTCCCCTAGATCGATAGAAAATTGGATGGCCATGCCCATTCAGCCTCCCTAAGCCGATACACCCGTTAGTGTAAGTCGATAAGACCATAACGCTAGAGTTACACCGTTCAAACATCCAGAAAAAAAATCTTGGACCATGCCCACTCCCGCGCCCGAAAACAATAAATGCCTATATCTCCCGCAATTTAAGAGCTACAGTTACCAAACTTGGAAGGAAGATTAGGAACCTTCTCTAATAATTTTTTGGCCACGCCCACTCTCGCCCCAAAAATCTACAAAAGCGCATGTCTCCCGTAATTGAATAGCTGCAGTTACAAAAGAAGAAAGGTTACTAGGAAACTTTTCCAACAATTCGGCCACACGCACTCCACACCTTAAAATTCACAGAAGCTTATATCTAACGCAATTTGATAAGCAAACTTGGGCAGTATTTCTTGGTTACACCCACTCTGTTCTTTGCTACCTGTTATCCGCTGGAATAACTTAAGGTATCAAAGTATTTCTTAGTCGGTTCCGCCCGACTGCAACGTTATCTCTTGTGTTTATTTATTAACAAACATTTTTAAGCAGTATTAATATTTATCCAAAAAAATATATAGCACATATTGTATTCCAATACAAAAAGTTATTAATTTTTTGAACAGTATTTCTAATATTTATTAAAATTTATAATGTTTCAAATAGTCGGGATTTTCTAAAGGAAAATTTGTAAGGGTTTCCTCAAGTGCCTTCCTAGAATGTTGTAATGTCCCTTGAAAATGTGAAAGTGAAAGTTCGTTAATGGGAATTATATACAAGTTCGCGATTGTATGTCTTTACAGCGAGTCCAAGGGAGTGTAACAAATAATCCAGCTAATTCGACATAATCAGGAAACGACTGCATTGCACCAAATATCAATTTATACACTTAATTAAGCTCGTATGTGACTGCACCATTTTAAGACCAGGGACAGAGAGGGATGGGATGAGGAGAGAGCGATTCAAGCGCACACATATGCATACATATATATACAAACACATATATATATAATACGTAAGTACGTAGAGCTCAAAGTCAATTGCAATTTTATGAGCTGTTGGAAATGAAGTGTGGAACCGAGAAGTAGAGGGCGTGTAAGAGAGATCCAGGGAGAGATGGAGGGTTGACGGGCAGAGAAGACTCTTCACATCACAACCCATTACGCTGATTGGCTTTTAATGTTTATCAATACATAATGCAGTCAGTTAAAATTTCTCTTATATAAAGCCAAATATGAATGGCGTTGAGGGGAAGACCCCATTTGACTTTGCTGATGTTAAGGTTGAGGCTTCTGTTTTAAAATGCATGTCCTGTACTTAAGTTCGTGATTTCTTTTTTTATTTTTTGCGTTTTTTGTCATGTCTGTGGCACATAAATTTCCATTAGCACATGCTAACATTTAGCCAGCTATTATTCATATACAAGAATTATAAGATGCAGGCACACAAAGAGCCCAAAGTTGGCAATGGAGCCGAAGCAGACGCTTGCAAAATACTGTGAGCCCAGTGTTTTAGTTACACGCCTGCTGACTCGACCTGCATTTTTTCTGTCTTATGTGCATAATTTATCTGTCAGTGAAAGTAGCAAATGCACTAAATGAACGACAAAAGAAGGAATAAGAGAGAGAAAAATACACCAAAAAGCAGAAACAGTCGGTTTACAGCCGCAGCAGGACTTGCGGACGACATGTGGCGTATGGACCCAGTCAAGTAAGTAGAGCAAAGGTGATACAGTGGAACTAACTGCATTCAAATTTTATTACTTTTAATTTTTGTACGAATTCAACTTTAAATTTAATTTGAAGATTTATTAAGAATTGACTTGTGCCAATATCACTTATTTATTTTGAGGAAAAGAGATTATCTTATTTAAATGTGATTAATTTTGTGATATATGAACAGCTTACAAATATTTTATAATATGAAAAAAAATTTTTTTTATAATATATATATATTAATACATATATAGTAATATTTTTCAAATATATCTTAAAATATTTGTGAATATGAAAATATTTTAAATTAAAACATAAACCATAATATTCATAATATAATAATTCATAATATTATAAATTAAATCGGAATATTTCGTATACGATTTAATATATAGAAATTGCTCATATTGTGTGAAATTTCAATTTCAAATTTTCAAAATTTCTACCACTGTAACACCAGTAGCAGTAGAACAACAACACCAACAATGCATCATCATCATGATGAGAAACAACGAGCTACACTAACTAAATCCTATTATGAACTTTGAGCTTATGAAAAGACTTCAAGCGGAGCATTGTCTGCCAGCTGCACAGAGAGACAGAGTGAGAGAGAAAGAGAAAGAGAAGGGAGAAAGTCGGCGACTAGGATGAAATAAGGACCCCTATGTGCCATATGCTGCTGGCAACGCTTACACTTCTGCATAATTAAGTTATGTGCACAATATTCACACATACTCACTCACATATATAACTGCACCTTTTGCCATTAGCCACAATTTTTTTCATTGCGCATACGCCGCGTGTGTCGTAGTTGGTTACTGCTGCTGCTTACGTTTCTTTAATTGATATAAATTGTGGATAAATTAAAGTGGTGCAACTTAAAGCTGTAGATAGCAGCAGCAGCTGTTGCCTATGCAGCTGTCTACCAATTTGAAATTTCTTGCTTGGTCTTCCACAATTTCCGCTTGCAATTTATCAACGCAAAGTTGTTGGCGGTATTGAAAACAATTGGCAGCTAATTTTGCGCAAAATTTGCAGTTTTTTATGTTGGGTTGTGCAGTTTGCGCTACATTGAGGATTTCAAAAGCGTTTGTTGGATCATTGCCAGGCTGCCCACAACTCCGCCCAACCCGAACCCTTATAAACCCCCTATTGCATTGGCTCGAGCACATCCGGAGCTATGGTGCTGATGCTGCAATTGAATTGAGAGTCTTAGTTTCCATCAGCAGTGCTGTCGTGAAAAGTAAAGTAAATTTCTAATGAATATTGAAGTGTGAAATTTGAATTGATTGCATTTGATTTGCGGATTTATAGCTGAATATTTACATTGAGGCGAATCCTGTAGCTTGCCTTGTCTCCAACGTATCTACAACCACCTCGACAGCTTGTGAATTCAATTTAAATGATGCTTTGTGTAAGCAGCTTTGCAGCTATTGTCTAAGTAAAGCATTTTGCTTTTGCTTCGATTTAAGTTGCCATAATATCGAATATTTTTAATTTTCATTTCGTGGATCGAATAGTAAAGAAGTTATCGCTGCAATGAATCGATCTCATTCATTCATAATGTGACTTTTCTACATATAAATAAACAAATAAAAAATAAGATCTCTATACATTTTTTCTTTGAATTAAGAACCTCAGTTAGAAAGATTTTATTAGGACTTCTGCCAGTTCGGCACACTCCATTTGTTTTTGTTATTTAACACCCATATCAGTTTATAAATATTATTTAGAACACTTATCTAAAGCTAAACTTATCTCTTGCCAATTTACATCTACTCAGTACTACAACTATGTGGTACAATTTCAATTAGCATTGCGGTTTGCACAGACCGAAACTGAAGGCTCGAAGTAATGCCATAATCGGAAAATTTGCAATTTGCCGCATAATCGTGAAACTATTACAATTTGCCACATTTCCAAGTGTAGACAATTTTGTGGCAAGGAATTTAATTGAATTATGTATGCGGCTGGGTGGAACTTGGCAATGCCGCAGGCGAAGGTGTTGCCAACAACCTGAAAACCCAACCGAGCCCGGCCAATCCAGTGCCATTTTTAATAATTGTACAACAATCTAACGGCGCAAATTCAATTTCATTCAATATTGTAAGCTGCTGGAATGGCTGGCCGGCTCCACAGTTGCGGTAGCCAAGTTTTTGTCTGTTTGGCCCACAGCCGCAGCGCGACGGGTGGCCAAGAATCGAGAGCAGAGAGTTGGGATTTGAGATCTGCTATCTGGAATCTGTAGGTGTAGTTACGTCCCTCTGTGGTATCTAGCTAGCTTTCGTTTGTTTGACTTGCTGTTATGCCAACTTGGCACGCAAACTTCTCACAAGTTTGGCTAGTTAAGCCGAAAACCGACAACTGGCGCATATGGAAATTGGGCCACAACATCATCATCATCCACATCAACCCCATCATCATCATCATCATCATCATCATGTAAAGACTTGGCTTTCAAACTGGGCAAGGCCAAGACGACGTCAACTAACTACAATGGCAACTATGCAGTCCTTGTTTGGTTAGCAATCTACTAGGGTCTTCCAGCTATGTTAACCACACACACATATACACACACACACACACACATTCACCCACATCCATATACATTCACACATACACCTTCATACGCGTCGACCCTTTTGTTGATATTGTGCCGCAGCTGGTGCGAAGTTTTCGCATATATACCCCAAAGGTTAAATTTGTTAATTTGTTAAAGCTTTGGCATTGTGCCCTAAGTTCATGATACGAACTGTGATTGAAAACCTCAATTATATATAAACGATCTGAACCTGGCTTAATCTGATAAAATATGCAGTTGAATATTGAATAAAAAATACAATAATGGGATAATTTTGATATAACCAGATTTTGAAACTGTAATTCATTTAAATTAAATGTTAGTATATACGAACATTTTCCTTTCATATTCTGAAATTTTATAAATATAGTTTTGCTTTTTATTATTTTCCATTGCTATGCATCATTCATGGCTTTAGGCATTGCTTACCAATTCTAATTCAAAAATATATATTTAATATATTTAATCAACAACATAAAGTATATATCTTCTTGATCAGCTTTAGCAGCCGATTAAAGTTAGGCCGGTATTCGTCTCTTTGTTTATATCTCAGATACTTAACTTTATTTCATCGATGAAAATCGATAACACTTCAATGCACTTCAATGCATGTGTGAGAAGTGAGCAGCATGATAAGCGAAGCGATGAAAAATATATGTATTCGGGTATGTATGTATTCTGCAGCGCCTTGAGATCCATGAAAATGTGGATGAGTTCAGTACCTGCAGAATTGATAGAAAGTTTATCAATTAGAGGTCAACAGTATGTTCGACGACTGAGCTTAGGTTATTTTTCGTGATGTTAATATTAATTGTTTTTATTAAAGTGATTTGTATGAGTAAGATAATGTGATATTTTTCTATGTAACCTACGTCGAGCATGTGTGCTTTAAAACTCAACTGAGTTTCCTTAGCAACTATTTAAACAGTCATTTTGAGGCAAGCAGCTGCCTTCCACAATGGTGCTACTGCTGTGAAATTCGAGAGGCACACAAATGATATGTTAATGCAATTGTAATTGATACAAATTTGATTTCGGTTCAGGCAGAAAAATATGTTTGTGCTGGGGCTGGCATTGAAAATGAGAAATCATTTGGAATGGCAGCGAGTGTGGCACGCATATGCTGGCATAATGTGCCACACGTGGCAGTCGAGCCCTGCTGCCAGCTGCCAGTTGGGTGGCTCAAGAAACCGATGAAAATGGGGGAAACTGGGAAACTCCGCTTTCGTTGCGTTGCCGAGCGAACGCTCGAGATAACGTAATAATTTATATGAACTTTACAGGGTCATTAATTTAAAGCTTATTCAGTTGTTCAAGATTTATTAAATTAACTCGAGTTGTGGCAGGAGAAGCAAATCAACTCGTTGGAAGTGGGGGGAGGGGGGTTTGGCAGTGAAACACGCACGCAATAAGTTACGCGTTTCCGGTTGGGGTCAAAGGGGACCTGAAATCTGGCAGTTTTGCAGTTGACTTTGTTGCTTTCTATTGATAACGAGAAGTAACGATGAGATTATGTGGCAAACCTCATTCCAAATAATGTTGAGGTAGAACAGAAGCAGTCTATTTATATTATGTGAATTAACTTTAATTTATGTTGGCTCTTAACTAAGCTTCACAAGATTACTAACATGTTTACTCTCTCAGCTATCTAGCTATAAACATTACTTATGATTAAAATTTACATTTGTTGTTTTGTTTTAAATAAATATCTATGTAAGTATATTAAAAATCGTAAAATTATTGAGTAATTCAGACATTTTCATAGGAACGCGTTATATTGCATTAATTTACATTTGCAATAAATATGTATATTAATGTCATGTTATTCACACAGTCAAATGAAAATTTTTCAATATGCTAAACTCTATATATATAATTAAAATTTATGGACGAGAGATTTTTTTGTAATACTAAAAGATATTTAAAACAATTGTTGCATAATTGGACAACGATTTGTTAATTTTATTTGTTGCCTGACGGTTCCTGTCCTGCTCACCCAATTAACATTAATTAGCTGTAATGTGGTATGCAACTAAACCGCTTTTAATATTATTGGGTTTGTGTGTTTGCAGCTCGTCTGAGCATTGGTCAAATCAATGGCAATACCCAGCTTGTTAACCAAACGTCTGCAGGCAAAAACCAAAAACTCAATCGAAATCTGAATCTGAAATTTATGTTTTATGCTTAAAGGGGGAGACGCAGGGGCAATGTCAAAAGGAAACGACATCAAGTGCTTCACTCAAGTCAGACTTGCAATATAAATTCAAATTCAAACATTTTCAATTCAATGCATTTTTGTGGTTGTTGCCAGTCAAGCGTTCGCAATTCTATGAATATTCCTGAAACTTCCGTCCACTTATGCAAACATGCACCACTATCAAGTATCCTTTTCTTTCCCGACTCTCTCTCTCCGCCAAATTGCAGCGTTTCAATCAAATGTTGCCTGGCACGGACTTACCTTTGCGCTTATTGCTCTTGTTGTTGTTTTTGTATTTGTTGTAACATTTACGTAGCACGTAAATTGCATCCCGGAGTCGCAGCAACAAGAGTGCCGTAACAGCAGCAACAAGCAGCCAACAAGCCAAATCCTAGTCGCGGCCAAAAGCAATAAATTGGATTGTGGTTTGTCCGGTATGAGGCTGCCCTCAGCAAATAAATCTATTATTATTGCTCTTGACTGCAGACAATTACAATGCAGTTAATTTAATTGTGTTTAAGCTGCAATACATTACATTCATGTATTATTGCCACTTTGCTTTGCTATACGGCTAAATTTTGTTCATAACATAACTTCGTAAAATAACTACGCGAATTTGCCGTTGTATATGCTGCTCCTAAATAAAAGTCAAACAGGTAAAATGTTTGCAAGAAGTCAATCGATCCAAAAATCCAGTCGGTCTGTCAAGAAAAATTCTATTATTTATTTGCATATATATATTCATATATAATATGCATTATGTCTGAGTATGATTAATGGGGAGCAGTTCCATCCTTATGCCTGTTACGGGTATGGGTATTTTTAATGATATCATGTTTAAAAAATAATACAATGCTGAATATTTCAGAGGGAAAAGCTCTGAATCCAAGAAGGTTGAGTGTCGAATAAAGCTTGGTACAAAATACGAATGTGGTTATAAACAAACATCATAGACATTTGGTAAGCCAGATTAAGGCGTGATTTAACTTATCTTGTCTTGAATATACATATGCTTACGATGCTCATTTGGTTCATTTAATAGTATATTGGGAAAACATGTCAGGACATGATCCTTGGAAAACAGAATCATTTTATTATGCTCAGTTTGTGATGTGCTGCATAGCCACTGAATAATAGAAGTCGCAATTTAAACATTAATTAGAGCCATCGAAGCGTAGCCGTGAAATAGTTTGCTACTGATAGACAGAGAGCTTGAGCCGGACCTACGTTCTATAAGCCAAGGACAAGGTGTCCTGTAAATGCTAATGCGAATGCAGGGCACGTAAGCTTCGATTCGAATGACGACGGAATGCGGTTGAATGCGATGGATTTTTGCCATGGCTAGATAATGCAAAACTAAACCGCACGACAAAATCCGGCGTAGAAGTTTTACAGTTCGAGTCGCACATTTAACGGCATTTGAGATGCCTGGGCTGCGTTG
Organism: Drosophila grimshawi; assembly: GCF_018153295.1. NCBI lineage: Eukaryota > Metazoa > Arthropoda > Insecta > Diptera > Drosophilidae > Drosophila > Drosophila grimshawi. The sequence goes on from NW_025062900.1 coordinate 26,202,947, forward strand.
ATTTTAACGACATTTTAGCTGCGATTTCCATGCGCAACTTCTAGTCTGGGCCAACTTCATAAAACTACAAGATACGCGTGTTACCTGCGGAAACTTTTCGACTACGAATTCCAATAAACTGGCAGGCACAATATTAGTTTTATGTGGCAGCGTTGCCAAAAAAAAGAAGAAGAATGTAAAAAAATAAAGTAGCAAAAGTTTCCCCCAACAAAAGCGGAGCAAAAAAAAAAAACTGGGAAAATCATTTAAGTAAACAGTGACTGACTTTTACAGACTTTTTACCCAGCCCCTAGCATATCGCTCAGATACACAATCCAGCTGCCAGTGCTGCGCTGCAAAAAAGCTAGTTATAAGCGGAATCAACAGTGTGCCAAATTCGTATTACGCTTTTTTATTTTCCATCTTAAATTGTAATTAAATTATTGACTTTAATTTTTTTTTACGTTAAATTTGTAACTTGAATTTTATAAATTCTTATTATTAAAAACTTTTCTAAAATTTGTGAAATAATTTTAGCTCACATTAAATATAAAAATACATAACCTTAAGCATGCTGATATATTTTCGGAAGAAAATGCATTGTATAACATTTAATGTTGTAATATTTCTTGCTCTTAAATATTTTCACCTTCGCTTTGCTAAATATTTTATACAACATATTATAAAATATTCTCCCATTATTTATAAAAAACAAATGGAAGAGAAACTAACATTTGGTAACTGCTGTTTAAAAATGCACATTACACAACACTATCCTGATAGCTGCTTACCTATCTACCTACCTGTATGCATGAGAAACTTTGTGCTATGTGACTTTCAGAATTTTAGTTTTGATTTCAAGTTTGTCGTGGCCTGTTGTCAGCTCATAGCGCAGCTTAGCTGAAAATATTGCAACTTGCAGCAAAGTCACGTACAAGTTTGCAGACATGTCGCCACTACCTGGCAACCCTGCCCAGGTGCAACTGTATGCAACTGACAAACTAACTGCGAACGCTTCACCTAACTTAAAGCTGATCCAAATATCTAGACTATGTGTGCGCCTGTCTTCGGCATTGTGCCAATTGCCAGGAGCGCAATTAAATAAATTTCCATTTAATTGCAATAGTACTCATCGCACTCAGTACTCGCGTCGTACGCATTCTTGCACTCGCACTCACGTTAAATTTAACTTGCTGACTAAATCTGTCACGTGCACATAACAATGACTGGGTTTTCGGTTCGAGTTTGGGTTACGCTCCGAACGAATCTGCTATTTCCCTAATTGTCATTATTCCTATTTCCAAATGAGTTGTGAGCATGTGCTAACCATTTGTACACATTGTTTGGTGGCAACAAATTTCCGTAGCGTACCTGTGCCACATGCGTGTGCACACGTATGCGTCTGCTAAAGTGTGTGTCAACTAAGAAAGATCAGGTCAAAGGAAAAGGTAATTGTTAGAGCTCTAACTAAATATATTATATACAAGATAATAACCAATTTATAGTGCGAATCCATAATAATGTTGAAGACGGGTGTAACGAAATATGTTACAGACATTATGAAGCATATCTCTACCAGGAGGTACATATAAATAATGATAAGCGGTATTCCGGTTCTGATATTATTACTTTCACTATCAAAATTGAACATTGCTCTTTTGCACAAATAAACGATGATTGTCTCTGAATGCTTGAGCTCGGGAGCTCAGTCATTTATTAACCAAAACCCAATGAACTCCAAGTACAATTTTTCTTACGACTAAAGCTAGCCCTATTCTCCAGATATGATCATTAATCTAGCATCGAAGGACAATGCCCGCAAAGTTTGCGCTGACCAATACCTGAGCGCCGTTAGCATTGCACAATTATTATGCAGTCTGTGCATTGTCACATTGGCAATTTTCTCGTTGCTCGGTGATCGTGTTAACTTACGAGTATATTCTTAGTCAGCACCAGAAGCCAAGTAAAGTAATGCCATATCCGTCACACAAAATATACACGTCGATTACAGACTCTTAAGTTTTGGAAAATAAACTATAGCAGTTATTTAACTTCATCGATAATACTTCTATACAGGTGTGAGAGGCGAGCACATTGATAACCACAGCGATGAAAAATGAGATCTATGAATGTTTGTGCCGGCAGAAAAATAGCATTTTCATCAAAAAGCTTAGTATTGACTTTTGCCTTAGTTATATGAGTTTTGCGTTTATGTTTTGTGTGTTGGAAAAATGCCTTGTGTTGATGTAAGTAGACTACAACATTCAGAAAGTCATTCACCCTTCACTTATATAACTATTTAACACAAAGGTTCAAGCAAAATAGTGTGTGATTCCTACTGTTATTAAGAATATATGCTACTCAATTCAATACCCTTAACTTGCTAATATTTAAAAGAAACATAAAGGAAAATTTGGTAGTTAAACTAGAATCAATATTCTTATCGATTGAATATATTATATTAACATCAGAAAATCTGCTAGTCGAGCTCTTTTCAAAGCTTGGTTTCATTTGGAATATGCTTGGTTCAATTAATAGAAAATTATTATTATTATTTGGTTGAACTAGCAGCATTTCTTGATTTTTTGTAGGATAAATAAAATTAATAAGAAATAATTAAAAACAATCAATTAATGATTTTGCTATATATCTGCAGAGCGTATATATATGTAAATATTTATCTACAGAGTCAATTGGACAATTTGAGTTTATAAAGAAATTTTTAGGTGGCCATCCGTCCTTTTTATTTGTAAATTCGCGATATTTACCGGAGTCAAACTGGAATGTTTACAAAATTCACTCTACTTAACTTTAATAAACTGTAAATATCTTACAAATACGAATTAAATTCAATTGCTTTGAATATGTTACCATGAAAACTTTATGGTATATATGTACATGTAGCCAAGATGCAGAGTCATTTTACTTATCACAGAATCTCTGCTTATCTATATATTGAAATGACACCCCATAAAACTACCGCTTTGTATCCGCATTCACATCCGCAGCAACATCCGGTTCCAACTAAACGATGCTCAACACCTTTCGCGGAGAATGGGGCATAAGAAATCATATCAAGCGCTCCATCGTACGGATATAATATATATAACAATTTTCACACAATTTTCCTAACACGTTATTTGCGCGTATTTCATATATCCTTAGTGTCAAGACGCTTGCTTCGTGGTGGTGTGTGAATGTGTGTGTGTGTCGTGTTGTGTATGTTTGTGTGTTTGAATTAGCGGCAAACGGATGTTGAATTGGTTTGCCTTTGGCTCTGCTTGCCAGTCAAGTGTGTAGCAACTGTGTGGAGGAACATCTTGTGGAAGGTTTTGCTTGCCCCATTTTGACTGCTTGTTTTTATTTCCTTTTTGGCGTTCAGCGTGTGTGTGTGTGTGTGTGCGTGGGTGGGTGTTAGCCGAAGTCCTGGCACGTTGGCACGTTTAAATCAAAGCAATTTGCCGCGCAACATCGAGTTGTAAATTATCGCCATAGGATTTTGTTTTATTAAAGTCGAGTGTTCATCTGTGTGCGTTATTACGTCTGCCTCAGCTTGCTTGGGCTTTAGCATCTTTTCACATTTTGTTAACACATTAACAAGGCAGCCGTGTTAAAACACACTCTTAAATTCTTGTTAGCAAAAATGTTTTACTTTTTGCAATCTATACGATTTTAAAACTGAATTTAAACGGAAATTAAAATATTGATCATTAAATTTACTTTACTTAGTTGTGGCTCATACGTGTACTCAAAATTTTACTGTGCCTTAATACGAGATTAATTATTTCAGTTTTTTTTAAAACTGCACGCTTTTATTTTAAAACTGCATTTCAAATTGTAATTAAAAGATTTATCATTAAATATTTTCCGTTATATTAAAATGCTTGCTTTATTAAATTGCTACATTTATTCATAATTTACAGTATCTTAAAAATCTCTCATTCAAGTAGGTCACACAATGCGATACTTTATGAAACTCGCCCTTGTATCAACTACTTAAGTGTTAAATTTTCAATACAGTGATTATAAATATTTACAGTTTGCATATTATTGTATATATTCGTCGACTTGCAATGAATGTACTTTAAGTAGTACACTAAAAGGTCGGTATAATTTACAAAAACAACCTTTTAATGGTTACTACTTAAGGCATAGACATTATTCTTAATCAATATAATATTTAATAATAACACATCTTATTTAATGACATGATCTAGGAATGTCACTTCTTACACTGAGTTCAGCTAGTAACAGGCATGAGCAATTTATACCCTCATTTGTAACCCCACCAGCTATGAGACATGTTATCAGTCTATTCTATTTTGGAATAGAATCTTTAATCTGCACTGACCCACAGTATGTTTGGTCTCACACCCCGCTGGCTAAGCAGCAAAATTGTGATCGAACTAATATTTGTGAATGATATGAACAGGCTATGTATTGATGGCGTGAAAACTATAATTGTGTACAATTTAGTGTAAGATGATTGAAAAGTTTTTTTCTATTTTTTTATTTAAAGAAATCTAAGCAAAGCAAATATTACTGTAAGTGATTAAAATAAATAAAGCTTAAAATACGACCATATTTGAACTATCCATATTTGACAAATATTTTGTTAATATTGTTAAATGTGATTAATAATCGTTAAATAACAAAATCAATATATTCACAAATATTTTATGTACTTCTAAACTGATAAATACTCTTATTGACATACATCTTACATATTATATTGACATACATACATATGTATGTGTATATATATGTATGTGTACGTATGTTCGTATGTATTAAGCCAATGCCATTAGTCAATTTTCAGTATAGCTTTCGTGGCTCTTGATCGGCAAGTCAGACGAACAAAAATGAAGCAAAGGAAAAATGTACATACATAAATCAAGTTTACGATAAGGTTAATACAATTGCAGGCAAGGCAATAACACAAGTGTGCCTACACACAGTCACCTGCCCCCTCCCCTCTAGGTGGGACACACACTTCCCTTTTTCCACTAGCCCCTAAGCTGTTTCTCTTACTTAACACGTCGTTTGTGTTGGTAAATCGCAGAAAGAAGGCAAAAGAGACAGTCGGACGATTTCACCGACACACGTAACAATGTTGCCAAAATAGCATGACAACCCAACAGCAACAACAAAAAATGCCATTAATGCTGCCAGGCTTGCCATTTTTCCACGTGTGCGCGCTTTGACAATGAAATGTTTGCGTGCCATTTATGGCAGTATGCAGGTGTGTGTGTGTGGGTGTGTACGTATCTGTGTGTGTGTGTGTGTGTGTGTGTGTGCTATTGTGTTAGTGTTAGTGTTTTGGTGCGACTGTGTCGTTTATGTGTATGATTTTTCACTTGCTCGAATTATTATATACATATATTTGACAACACATTTCTTGCTACTGTTGTTCGATTTTGTATTCAAAATTGATAAGAAAACATATTTTGTTCACAGCCACGACAGCATAAATCTTGATTCGTTTTGGCAAAGTTCTCATGGGTTTTATTCATGACACCGCTAAGCCGGTTTGCTTAGTGTTAACACACTAATCAGTTCAAAAGTTTGAGGACCTCGAGTGCTTATAAACATGAAAAATCAATAAAGTGTGTCTCTTTGATCTGATGATGTTGTGAATATAATTTCAGATCAAAACCGATTTCGTAAATATGTGTTATTTATTTTAGCAAGATAGCGCTCAAAAATACGAAATCATAAATGTTTAAATTTTTCGCTTAACAATGTTAAATCAAAAACGATTATTTTCATTCACTAATCAAACATTATCAACGATTTAATACCCTTCTAGATTATATGCGTTTCTATTATAGGCGTTATTCAGCATCCTTAAATGTATACAAAATGTTGCCAAAATATTCGAAATAAAAAAGAACATTTATTTTAGCCTTTCTAGCATTGTTACACCCTATGTCCCAAAGTTAGTATACCCTGAGCAAGGGCATAAGAAATGAGCTGTCAAAAGATCTTGAAACGAGACAATAAGCACAACTGGCGGCATAATAAACTAAATAAATATTAGAACTTCATCAAGTGTCCAAGAGCCGATGGAACCCCACAAAATTGGACGGCAAGTGTTGAAGCGCAAAGATTGATGATAGAAATGAAAATGAAAATGTCTTTCATAATAACTTTTTGCTTATTTTGTGCTCGCTGCTGCTTGACACACTCATAATGCGTAGCTAATGTTCATATTTTGGTAATGGTTCAATGGGCATCCGAATGTCAATGTGTTGCTGCTTATCTGTACACTCAGACAAAAACTCGGTCTGCAAATTAGGGAATGACCTAATAATCTAGAAAGTTTTTCTTTTAAGTGATTTTTGAATATTCGAAAAAATGTGCTAAAATAAGAAAGAAATTTTTTATTTTTCTGAAATGTTTTCTATTATTAAGAAATATATTTCTGACAAGGATATTAAGTGTGAACATGCAAGACTCATTTTTTTAAAAATATAATAAATAAAATTCATTTTTAAATGTGAATTCTTAAAATGTTAATGCAATATTATTTCTTAATAATATAATTAAAATGATGTGAGAATTCAGTGTATACAAGTAAAATAACACACAGCATTTCCATATCTTTTTCTATACTTTAGAAAAATGTACCCTTCGAAGTAGAGCAATTGGCATCAAAATTATTAAGATTTTTCAAATTTCAAATTTTAAGTCGATTTTTTCTGAGTGTAGACGTCGGAACACGCCCACCCGCTGGCTGAGAAATGTTGAAATTGTTGTTGCTGTTGTTGTTGCTGCTGTTCTTGTTCAATGTTTGATTGACTCATCTTGGCCTTTGTTTCAATGAGTCGACACATCTTCATTAGAACTGTCAAAACAGTCGCTGCAAACAGTGATAAAGATAAGAAAGAGATAAAGGTAGATAGATAGAAAGAGAGAGAGAGAGAGAGAGAGATAGACAGCAAAAGATGGGTAGAAGTCGGTCTTTGACATCGCTACGTGCTGTTTGATTTGTTGTTTTGTTCTTGTTCTTTTTCATTTATTGGTTGACAGCACGGCAAGTGGTTCAATATTTTCAAACGTCATTTACTTGTCATTATACACGAATATTGTAGAAAATTCTATTGCCAGTCTGCCCATTTGCTGTTCTTATCGCCGTCACATCATTAGTCAATGCCCCGCCGTCCCCATTGCTAACATTAACTAGCATTGGGTGGGAAATGAAGAAGAAAAGGCAGTAGGAAAATCTCAAGTACGTGCGTTATATTTTTTTTGCCTGCCTGTGGATTTGTTCGCCTAGCAATTATTATCCTTATCATTGACACAAATCACCATTTAATTAGTCGAATGCTCTGGTGTCTTGTTTGTGCTTCTCATTGATTTGGTGACATTGTCCCAGTACCTGTCTCTCTCTCACACACACTCCCTCACTCTCTCTATCCGCTTTTCAGCTCTTGCTAATGTCAGTTCAATGGTAGACAGTGCTCTAATAGATAGTTCACTCAATTGTCACCGATAGTTTCTACACATACAATTAAGTTGGTTGCTAAGTGGTGAATGATCAAAAACATTATAATTCCAACGGTCTTTCTTTAAATTAATTTTAAGTATATTTAAATTTTGGAGCCGGACTATTTGGAAAATTCACATTCTCTTCATTTCACAGTTGCATTCTGGACATCCGTCCACTTACATGCTATAGTGGCAAAATTAACGCTTGATTTAAATAAAACTGCTGATAATATAATACATAATACAAATGATAATAATAATAAATAATACAATTATAAGACAGGCGTTAACCTCCCTTAAAAACTTAAGAATTAATTGGGATTTTCCAAATGTCAATTAAATTACGACGATCGGCATCAGCAATTGATGGCATGTTAAAATTAAAAGAAATCTACAACAAACAATGCTAAGAAATTACGAGAATAAAATTATCACACAGGCAAAACTCCGCAATCTGGCGGATCTTTATATATCTTTCTAATATCGAAATATCGTGGTCAACAAATTTTATGAGGTAGTAATCAATTGGTTTGGAAGAAAATGAGCTCAAAGCCAGTATTTACACACCACGCCAGATTAAATTTTGCAAAAGAACACGTGTTCTGGACCCAGGAGTGGCAAAACGTGTTATTTTCTTATGAGAAAAGCTCTAATCTCGATGGGCCAAGCGATTTAAATTAATACTGACATGATTTAAGAAAGTCTACTCGAAATTTCAAGTTGTATGAACTCGGGGTTATATTGACTTGTTGGACGCAGTTTTGGTTTTATGAAGCATCAACCAGACGCAAATGCCTTATTCCAGCAGGAGAATTCTCCAATACATGTGTCGCGGGCCTCTCGTGAGTCGTTTATGGTAAGATTATTAAGTTTATGGATAAGGATTTTTAACTTTTAGAGCGACCGTGAATCCATATAGAAAATGTGGGTCGAGTTTAATTGGGGAATCGACATTTTGAGTCAGTTGAGCAGTCCAAAATCCCACTATCTGAGTTCAATAAAGTTGTTGAAACAAACTGAACACATTATTAATTTGTTATTTTCATGTCATTTCTATATATTATATTAAATGTATTAGTACCTTAATCACAACTTAATCTCATATTAAAAATGATTTTAAAAAATGTTATGCTAATTTTACAAATGAAATTTTGCATTATTTGATGTGTATTTAAATCAGCTAACGTTTGTGGAAACAAAAAATTGTTCAAGTTTATTTCCAATTTTATAAGGAAAAAATCAAGTGCCTTAATTCGAATTTCGCGGAGTGCTTTTGCATGTAATAAATGTCGTGCATTTTGGGTAAATTTACAGACAACAACTCTACATTCTGTCGACATTCGAGAATGTAAGTAATATTGACAGTGGCATAAGGATATTAGACAGAAATTATTCTAAACAAAGTCCGAATTATTCATTAATATACATTCGCAATTCTAATTTTAAATTTTTTTACTTAACAAAAACTAAAACATTTCGGGAGATATATCGCATTAAATAAAATTACAGTCGAAATCTTTAAGAGCTGTTTAAATAAATAAGCCAACAGCAATGCGCAACAACACTCTCAAATTAATTGTATCTCAATGGCAGAATGTGCATAAATATTTTCTCTTTCAAAATGATACTTTTAATACCCTGTTGAATCGCCAGACAAAACAATAAATCACCACAGCCTGCAGCAACAACATAAATTACAATTAAAACTAAAGAAGGTATAATTACAGTATGTGTTATCTCCCAGACGCACCAAAAATATTTACCACACAATTGGGCATTTAGGAATGTATGTACGCAACCATTTTGTCTCACCTTTTGAAACTATTAATTATGTTTGTGTGTCTCTCTGCATTAATGCGACCTTAGAAACCCCAACAACAACAATTGAATTGCCGTCGAGTTACAAAAGTTTTGCTGTAGTTGCAGTCGCCCTGTGGCGACTCCATAAATCTGCATAAAACATGCCAAAGCTAAGCCAAAAGTCCAACTGGTTGCGGTCCTTTGCTGTGGCATTCAACTTAATTAACATGTGGCACCAATATTTCATACCTTACATACACACTCAAAAAAAAGGTAGTGTTAATATAATTATCTGTTATGTTTACTTTCAGTTTCACAGATTTCACTAGCTCTTTATTATCTCTATTTGTGTCTTTCTCACTTCTCACTTCTCATCTCTCTTTCTATTTTCGCTTTTAATGTGTTATTTTCCTAATTAACAAGATTTAGCATCTTTAATTAACAATTTTTGGTTTAATGGGTTACCCTAATCATTACAAGAAATGTTGAAACATTTTATTACCACCAGATTTATTATACACTTTTTTTATTATATTTATTTCTTAATTTTATATGTTAATTGAACTATTCCCTTTAAATTTTGTAGCATTTAACAAATTAGCATTCTTAAAAACATGCTAAGAAATTTTATCAGGCTAGTTGTGCTTTCTCTCTCTCTCTCTGTTAACTGCTGTGTATACCAAGAAATGTATAAGATATTCAGTTTGCATTAGTAGTTACTTAACTCAGAAGTAGCTCGGTAGAAGGGCAAACCAAGAAATAATGCTAACTCATATAACTACGAGTATTTTCAAGAGAATACTTTCAAGCTGAGTTGTTAAGTTACGAAATAACAAAACTAACATGCATCTTTGCTTTTAAATTCATTAAATTTTTGTCATTGAAATTGAATTGAACCCTCAATATCTTGCAGTGCACTGTGTGTCCCGTGTGTTAAACACACAATTGTGTATCTTTAAGATACAAGTATGGCACAATAAATATTCTTTATGTATGTACATATGTACGCATCTAAGCCGCTTAACTGGGCGCCAATGCGATTAGCTGACAGCGTCGACTCTTAGCACTTAAAATGCAGTTGCCATAAGCACTGAGACAAGTCAAGCGGGCAGCACATGGTCAACATTCGCAGTCGGAGTCGCATTCGCTTTCATATCCGTATCCGTATCCGCATCCGTATCTGAAGTGTTGTGTTTCCGTATATTTTATAGCTAAACTTTGGCCAGGGCACGCCCAGCTCAAGTGTGCTCTTTTCGTTGCTGTTATGTTATCTGCTTTGACATTCTATGCCACAGTTCATTTTGTTTTCACTGCAATTTCTTCCTTGTTGTACACAATTAACAGATATTGCTGCTACCATATACTAAACACTCCTCATCTCTCTCCACACACTCGTGTGTGTTTTCATGCTTGTTGTGGGTGTGTGTGAGTGTGTGTTTGCTAGCCTCTCTCCCCTCCTTTTACCGCACAATGGGGCGAGGTCCATTGTTAAATGCGTTTTCGTTGGTGACCAGTGGCTCAGCGTTGCCCTGCGCCTGTTGAGTTTTGATCCTTGCTATTACTTGCATAATGAGTTACATGTTTGTTGTGGTCTCTGTTGTTATTAGCCTCTCTGCTGGACTGTAGCATACCACAACACCGTTTACCAACCGGCACACTTGAAGTCAACTCAATTTGATTTCGAATTAAAGTAAAGAGTGATTTGCCTATGCAATTATTTAGTTTAATTTTCTTTTCTGTATTTTATTTTTTTCTTGGTCTATATTTTAAATACTAAAATTGAACAATTATGAGATTATTATTTCAATAGATTTTTATTTTGTGAGGATATATCTTATTCTAGACGTGTTTTTGAGCGTATTTTAAATAAAAAAAATTTAATTTTGTAAGATGAATATGAATTACAGTGAGTTTCAAAAAGACATTGTTTCCGTAAATTAAGACTCATTATTTCTCTTTTGAGAAAAGGAGTAACAAGTGCAGATGACCTATTTTAGATTTTCAACAGTTCCCAGCTAATCTCTTTCCATCGTCAAGAACATCTGCTCTCAGTACTAAGTGTGTGTATATCTTAATCGACTTACAAAAAAGAAAAAACAATAAGTGAGAACGTTGCGGTCGGCGTAACCGACTGTGAAATTCGACATAAGTAATACCATCTGAGAACAGATGACGCAGAAAAGAATGGGTGTACCCATCTAATCCCTAGTAATCTACTCTCCAAGTTTGGCGAAGGTGGGCGTGCCGATCGATGAAGGACATCGCCAACAATTCACTAACTAAATTTGGTGTCTATAGCTTTAAAATTGTGGCCTTATCGTTTGCGATTATCGATTTTATCGATTTCAGAGCACTAAGTGGACGCATTAATTTGAACACTTTGTCTGACGCCGTCGCAGACCAGTAAATGTTGCAAGTTTCAAGGTTCTTGCGGACAAGAGGTGTCGACACAATATGCGTTTATTCGGACGGACAGCATGAGGGACATCGCGCAAATCCAGTATACTCTTTAACCTTCGGTATCAGAGTATAAAAATGGCAACCAACCAAACACAAATTCAATCAAAAGTGTCTACATTGAGAATACAAGTGAACATTGGACACTCGCAGGCAGAACTGGGGCTATCAAGAGCCAATGCAACTGGCAACTGGTAACTGGTAACTGGCAACAAATGATTTAGAAAATGATTTATGGCACATTCATCTAATTACCACAACGCCCGCAGAGCAGAGAATAGCAGAACAGATCCAATGTGTGGTGGCTTCACTGACCAGGAAACATTCACAGCCAGCCGGCAAAAAGCCAAAGCAATTCTGATGACAATTCTGTATGTGTTTTGTAGTGCGTGTGTGTATTTGTGTGTGCGTACGCGGTTGTGTGTGTACAACACCATTGCTGACATTAATGACGTATGCCATCAGTCAGTTGGGGCAGCTAACAGCAAAGTGGCCAGCCGGGCTGCTAAGCCTTTTTCCGCGAATGCGTCGCATCAATCCCAATATCAGTTGCCTGTCTGGTGAAATAGGAGTGCTGATGCGGGATGGGTGGCTGTGTCACGAGTATTAATATCGCATCAATTATAATTTTTCATTTGGCAGTCAGCCAAATACGTTTTAGTTGTGTGATTTGATACAATTTAGTTACCCCCTTACTTTGTCTGTGTTGTTCTTATTCAATGGTTTTCAAATTTGCATTGACAATTTAGCCCCTATTTGTATGTTCTTTACTTTGGCAACAGTTAAAAAAATCAACCTATATTACGTTCTTTAATATTGATTTATCATTATGGCCATGTTTGTTTGACATTTGTGGTGGGCGAATGTTATTGACAGTTTTGGCTAATGACTGTTTGACAGCAACAGCCAATTTGTTGCCTTGTCCTGTAATTGTTTAGATCTGTGATTGAAGTGCTGTCAATGCTTAATGGCCTCCAAATCAGATCTGTTGTAAATTGTTTTTCTCAATTTATATAAGCAAGCTTTAATCGAATTTAAGTTTCTATTATATTGGTATTAATTATTTTAGTAGAACCACTCATTTGTTACTTGTAACTTGTAATTCAATTTTCCAAAAATATTAACGCATAGTGAACTTTAGACAATTCAAGAACTTATACACTTTAAGCTGCATATTTATGTTTTATCTAACTAAATGAAATTTTTTGTATGTGTATATCTTTCGTATTTATTTTAAGAAGCCTGCTTTAGATTACTTTAAAGTTTAAATTAGATTTTCGCATAGTGCACACAAAACAGTTACTCTGATAACTAAGATGCGAGCTGCGCATTACAATAGCTTTAAGCGTATACCAACCACAGATACAAATCGTAAATTTAATTCAAATCAAAACTTCGCATTGCAGAGGAAGCATTTCAGAGCTGCTGCTTTTCACCCAGCATCTGTCAGAAAAATAAACAAAACTGCAAATTTTTATCGTGCTGAACGCTTATGCGCAAATTGCTTCCAGGTTTTAGCGTTGTCTTTCCGTCTGTGCGTCGCCTTATCGAATTTCAGACAACGATGACATTGAGGATGATGCCAGGATGGGAGGACAACAGGACTCCAGGACTCCGCGTCGTCAGTTGACAATGGGCACCGATTTTGCTTGGCATGCTGCGCGGCATAGTAAAGTTTCTTTGCTCAAGGCGTGAAATGAAATCGACAGTAATTTGTGTTTATCACACTCAATATATACAAATATACAAACACATATATATACACATATATATATATTTGTGTGTTAAAATAACAATTGTCACAAGTTTTGCGAAAAGTTCGATAACAGGAAAATACTTTAATTTGTGAACTTGACTCTATCAAACCACACGATCTAATGACTTGTGTGTGATTTCAACCCACAAATTGGTTGTAAGTATTTCATCTCTGGCTTAAAGTCAATAAGCCAACTTCATCATATTGCCATATGTCTACTCGGGGCCGCAGATGGATATGGAAATTGAGCTACATAAGTCGCTTTGATGGCGCATAAGTAAGTGCCCATGAATAATTCATATCCTATTTATACAAAATCGAAATGATAATCGTGCACTTTAGCATTTAAATCAGAGAGAGAGGGAGGGAGAGAGAGAGAGAGAGAGTGAGTGAGAGAGAGATAAGGAGACAAGGAGAGATGCTGTCTGGGTACAAGTCAAGTGACTGCCGGAAGGGGTAAACGCAGGGATGGGAAGTGAAATAGCAAACAAATTTACATAGAATTGGAGTGAATGACGTTCTAGATGGTTAAATTATTGAGCAAAGCCATGTCGAATAGGTAAACGAAAAACAAGCCCCTTCAAGAGTTACTGGACTTTTATTATATTACTATATACTATAAAACAGATTCCCCTAAGAATAAAATCTGGGAGATATTTTGTTACAAGTATGCTGGCTTATTATAACTTACGTTTTACAATTAATATCTATTTTAAAATACGTACAAATATATACTATTGTTTTAATTTCAGTTTTCGAATATATAAAACATTTGAAATATTTATTAAATATTCACATTTCATGGGCCCTCGATTTTTTGGTTAACCCCTTACAAATTTCAAAATAAGGTATTTACAAGTATTGTAAATATATGTTGGTTAAATAGTACAAAAGACAGGACTTTGACCTTTTCTCCCTAGTTTGTTAATCACTTCTTATATAAAATAAAATGTGCACATTTTTAGAACTTTAAGTGAAATGCATACTAATAGAAAATAATCGTTTGGGGTGTACATATATATATATATATACATTTTAATGTCAACAAATTATCGTAAACCGATTTCCAGCCGAGGTTTTCTTCGTATTCTTTTAAAACATTGGTTGTCTATGATCAATATTTGATCAGTACATAATACGACCAAATTTTTAAAAAATGCACCATGCATTATGGGTTCTATATCACAGTAGATATCACGGAAATGAACCGATAACCATTAATAATTATGACAGTGTGAGATGGAGCTGGCATTAATTTGCTGGATATTACCGTTACGCAAACTTGTTGCCGCATGACAGTCTGCCACTTGCCACTTTGCCACATGCGAGGCCAATTGACATTTACGGCTTGTGCGGGCATGCAAGACCGTCGATAACACGCCTCACTAAGCGCCCATGGAATACTCATCTCGAACTCGAGCTCGAAGTCGCCTGCAGCTTCGACGAGTATTCAATATGTTCAATAGTCAAGTTCGTTTATGGTACTAGTGCTTATTCATAACTATGCTGAGGCTTAACTTGTTACCCGTTCCCCATTTTCCTCCTCCCTTCCACGCATTGACCGGGCTGTCAAGCATGCATTTTTGCATTAAATTGTCCTCGTTGAAAGGAAATCGCATACACTTAATGCGCCAGTAAAACCGATTTGCATGAGCAGCAGCAGAAGTTGCAGCAGCTGGGATTGGAGCAGGAGACGTAAGAAGATAAGCAACTCGCTTCGTATTGTTGTCAGCAGTTGCTGAAATGCATTTCGCCTGACAGTTGATAAACGACATGAGTGCCGAGTAACAAGTACCAAGTACGCAGTACCAAGTACTGAGTACTGAGTGCTGAGTACTGAGTGCTCGGGCAGTCGAGTTTACTTTTGGTTCACACATGCAAATGTGACAGAGCACACTGGAAATCCAACAATAGTCATAGATTCCCTCTCATTCTTCAAATCGCGAAATCTTCAAGTGCTGACTTGAGTGATGATTGTCTGACGTGTCTCCTATTTCCCTTTTCCCATTTCCCATTTTATATATATATATTTTTTTTTTATTATCGCTCACTTGTTGCTGAGGCTTTGCATAATTTATGATCTTTACTGTAATTGCCCTATTTTATGTCTCCACCCAAAGATTTAACGACACAGCAATTCCGCCGCCTCTTCCTATCCGCTTTGCCCAGCATCGTAGGCGTTGTCGTCTTCTTATCATGTGGCGCATTACGTGGACCAGGCCGGGATGTGGTACTAAAGCCCTTTAAAATTTATGTCAAATGCATTTGTAAAATATGCCAAACGTACGAGTGGTGAAACCGATTTCTATGCCACTTAAACTAACATAGTGGCACAGTGGTGCAAGTAAAAAAAGACATAAATGTGTATTATTATATTTTCAAAGAATGCCAATTATCTTTAAATTAACACAATTAATATATACATATACAATAATTATATACTATAGTAACATTAATAAAAAATAAAAACAATAATTATGAATTAATTATAATATATATAAACATCTTAGTGTTCAAATTGTATATTGTAAGGCTACGTTTATTTTATTCATTTACATTTTATAACAACTAAATATAAATTTATTTTTTTTTTAAACTTCATAAATAAAAACTTAATTTCTTATTATTATTAATAATATTTAAGAAGTATATATTTATAAATATTAACAATGAGTTATATATAAATTAATAAAAATTAAATCAATATAATAATAATACAAAAAAAAATGGATTTATTATTCATTTATTATTCAATTATGAATAAATAATTTTAAATTGAACTAAAATATAAATCGTAAGCAATACCATTGCTGAATATTTATTATTAAATAATAAAATAAAAAATTTTACTACATTTATTTTGAAAATTAACTAAGAAATATTGCAGTTTAGTTTATTATTTACGTAAAAGAACATTTTACACGTTTGCCATAGTATTAATCACTGTACAAGAAAACCGCCAATGCTGCTGCCAATGGAAAACGTTTTTCGCCATCGTTCGAGTAAAAACAAAGTATGACCAGCCAAAAAGAAAGAAAAACCTATAAAAAACAAAAATCGGTGTGAATTTTCGAGCAGTTGGTTGTGGCAAATGTTCGTGCAAGGAAAATGTAATTTTTACTGCACGTTTGAATTTGGGACTCACACATATGAGCATATACATTCTATGTACGTATACGTAGATATGGATGAGTGTGCATATGCATATAAGTTGCAAATGCAACAAAATGGCGACAGGCGGCCACGTTCCTTGTCTCTCAGCGTGTGTTGTCTTTATCAGCATCGTTCTCATCGTCGACGTCTATGTTTTACTTGGCTTTTATAGAAAATACATTTTCACATTTTTGCCTGTAAGGAGTCACCAGCGCTTGTATGCCCTGTTATAAAATTACCAATAGGGCATATCCAAAATATATATATAGACTTATGTAAAGAAGCACTCAATTCCTTTGCTATATAAGTATAAATATATATTATATTATATTATATCAGCAGATAAATTACTACATCGCATGGCAAGCAATAGTGTTTTAAGTCTGCTTGACTTACTTCATACGACACATATCTAAGGTCATGTATGAAGTCTGAAGGTGACTTATGTCGCATGTAATCTATAAAAAATATATTGGAAGTTGATGCTGTTAAGCTGTACGAGAACAATGAATTCGATGATCCAGAAAATCAGTTACTAGAATATATCCATCACATGGCGTTATCAAGTTTGCTCGAAAGCAACTAATTTTAGAGTAAAGAATCAGCTTTGAAAGTATAGGCGGAACGTGATGAGACTGGGAGACTATAACTGCACTTACAACAATATCAAATTTTAACAATTGGAAATCTGTTTTTTGGAATAGTTTTTTGTTCCGTCCACAGCCAAAACAATGATTAATTTGAACGATAAGATCAAGTCAATGGAAAACAAGCAAAACGTACAAATTAAAGAATAAACTATTGTATTTTAAATTTTTAATGAGTTCAGTATTTATGCTCAACATGTCCGTGCATATTAATTTCGAAAGATAGATACATTTGAAAATCATTTAATATATGACAAATTAATGTTTAATTGTATAATGTTATTAATTTGCAAAGCAAAAAATTTGTTCAAACCTAATTACTATTTATTTGTTTCAACTGCTGTTATTGGGTATTTCATATTCCAGCATCGACTCTTTTAGCGTTTACAGTTCTTTTCATCCTTTATCTTATGCAAATAATGCATGCTGCATGCAAAAATTTCTTACCATAGCTGACGGCATAGGCAGGTGAGTGCGATTGTGTGTGCTTGTTTATATATGTGTGTGTATGCCATTCACACTCACGTGATAGTGCTCTAAATTTGAGCACGAAATATCAAAAATGTTTTTGGCATTAAACAAGTGAAAAATGGCAGAAACACTGCTAAAGTTCAGCCTTTAAATTTATTTTTGAATTGAAGAAAAAAGATAAAAAAAATATATTTATAAATATTTAAATGTATACTATAAATCAATACGTAATTCTGTACCTATATATTTGTGCGTGTATACACAATATATATTGAGCAAATAAAATGGCACCAACAAGCACGCACCATATTGTATTTATGTAAATTTATTTCCGTTACATTTCCGCCATTCAATTGAAAATCGTCATGTGATTTTCTTTCTTTACCCTTGCTGTTCTGTTTGTTCTGCTGATGGCCACCCCCAAACAAAAGATAAAAAAGTCGGCACAAAATCAGAGCAGCCTGGTAAAAAAGAAAAGACCTCAGAAAAACTAAAAATATGCATCATTCATATATAATATATTCGTTCGGCTGTGCTTTTTGCGAAGCTTTTACTCCAAGGCTGTTCGCTGCGTTATGTACGAGTAAATTGCGGCAAGTCAATCTATACGTTGTTTTCAAACAAAAGCTGCGAACTATTGTTTCAATTTATATGACTGAAACTTAAATATACAAGCGAGAGTGAACGTTGCGAAAATACATATGTGAACGTTTGCTCATCAAGAAGAATAAATTTATGAAGTTTAATTTAAGTCGATTAAAAACATTAAATAGGAAAATTTACTTATAGATATATGACAAAATAGAGTACAACTGACAGAAAATTAAAGTTTAAGTTTATAAAACAATTGTTATATAGACTATTATTATTATTATTTTCTATTTTATTTATTATAAATATACTGATTATATATTAAGACAACCATATATATTTTCAATCCATAAAACAAAATTAACACTTAATAAGAGTAAGAAAAGAAATCACAATCTTTGTCTGCATGGAAGATTCAACTGCAATCCATTTTTTTATCCGACTATTATAGTATGATTGACAAGCTACTTGGACATATATATGTATATATATATATATAAAATAAAATTACATATGTATGTATCTATAACTATTCTTACTTGCAGGTCGAGTTTTTCAAAAACCAAAAATAAAACTCATTACTCACTTATTATACCCCCAAGGTACTGCGGTAATTTTAAGCTATTAACTTTTTCGGATTAGGTGATGTGCTTATTACCAGTCAATTAGCACAAATTGTTTATTTATTAGTACTTTCGAGACAAGTACTATGCGAAACTAATCAATAAATAAGCGATGTTATAATTGTAGAATATTAAAATGATTTGTGACCAAAAAAACCGCTTTTAAGTTTGCGATTAAAAGCAACTTTTAGTTGAATAAAAAACTTATTACATAGTTTTTACACATCACCAGGTGCTTTGAACCTTTAAACCGGGTTTAAAATTTAAGCTACTGGAACCAAGTATTGATTCAGCTGCTGTTAAATTGTAATATTTCGCTTGCTCTATTTTCTTCGCTGTTGTACTTTGTATAAATATTAGTGAGTCGGCCATTGTTGAGAACTGCATGAGGTTGTTATTAAATTTGTATTGAAATGCAACAGCTTTCGTTGCTTAGGTAAAGAACGATATGTTTGCAGAGTCGGCTATGTACACGAGTTACATTTCATTTGACTTATTGTCATATCTAAATTGTTTGGCCCTTGTCGCTTTTGTTGTTACTCAAGAAGACAAACAATGTGATAGCTTATTGTTTCTTAAACAGATGCACACAGAGTCAAACTTTTGTAATACATATAAACACAAAAACATACACGTGCACACTTACAAAATACACACACACATACTGCTTATGTGATTGTCTATTCAGCAGAGCAAAAAGACCGATAAGACCAAATGTGTAGCTTGATGAATAGGAAATTACAAAATTCTCGAATGCACATGTTCGCTTAATTAAACGCTGACAAAACAAACGAGTGGCAAAAGCCGAGCAACGAGCAACGAGTAGTGAATAACGAACAACGAATAGTGAATAGCTCAGCTGCAGCTCATTATTATTATTTTGATTATTTTTGGCCATGGACCTACATCTAGCCGATGCTGCTTCTGCAGCTCCAGCAATAACAATAGCAAATGCGCATCAATGCGGTTGGCTGCCCATCAAAATGTGGCTGTTCATATTGCAGGCAAACACATGGATTTAATTTCCTGCAGTGCCTCACGGCCCAACACCCGCAAAACTATTTAAGGTTTAATGCGTGTGCGGCCTGACAAACTCATTTACCATTTATCGTTTACCATTTACCATTCGCCATTTGCGTTGTTACACTACAAGAAACTTTTGTTGAGTTGATAAACTTGTAATGTTATGAGGCTGCACCAAGTGTTGCCTAATAATCCAAACAAAACCAAACAAACAAAAAATCAACCAACTTGGCGGCCACACAACTTTTGGACCAACTGTGTGTACACACTGGCTAAGAAGTTTTTGCTTAGTGTAACCAGGATAAGTTGAGGCAACGGGTGGACTGCAGCTGCAGGCTAGAAACATTGGCACATTCATCATTTTTGAAGCTGAGCACAAGGCACAACAAAGGCAATAACAACAACAACGAGAACAGCAGCAGATGCTACTGGCAGCCGCGGCAAGTTCTTGTCACATGTCACGTTGCCTGCCTCAGTTGTTGGCCATTCCAGGATTCGGGGAGACGGTGCAAGAGTAAGGGCAGGAGCCAAAGCAAAAGCTGCTGCTGGTGCTACTGCTGCTGTTGACGAGAAACAGGCCTGTGGAATTTTTGCCACAAGCAGTTTTCGCATACTGTTGAAAAGTTTTCTCTGCAATCCAAAGAATTTTGACGTGCGCTGTATTAAACCAACGTTTTAAAGTTGCATCGATGTAAGCTTTAATGCGACAAATGGCCCAAAGGCTTAAAAAGTGAATAGCTTACAAATTTGTTTGATAAATATTTGGTAGTATCTATGCGGCATAGTTCCAAATAACAGATTTGTCGAAACTAAGACATAAAGCTTATGTTCAAATTTGGAAGAAGTCTTAAGCTAGATGTATTTTAATGAATAAATAAACTAACACAACTAATAACTAAATAAAGTTTTGCATTACTTCCACTAAGACACAAAGCTTATGTTAAATTTTGGAACAAGTCTTAAGCTAGATGTATTTTAATGAATAAATAAACTAACACAACTAATAACTAAATAAACTTTTGCATTACTTCCATTAGTTCCAGATAATTTCTAAAGGCTTCCCAAATATTTTCTTATTCTTGGTGTATGATGATGAAAATACACTGCAGGTCCACCACTATATTAAAAATAATTAAAGTGTTCTTCAGTCAGATGAGCCCAATGTATGAGCTCAACTTTTTTCGACACCCTTAGAAATAGGAACTCGTAACATATACTGGTCTGTGCCTAGTCAGAAAAGTGTCACAATGATTGTGAGACGTTCACTAAGAAACTTACAGATAGAAAATTACTAGTAGCCGCCTTTAAGAACGATAAATCGGCATATCTCCCAAAATGTATAAGATAGAGTCATTTGGAAGGTAATTTGTTACTAACCTCCTTTATGGCCACATCCGCCGCCCCAAGAACGTCGGCCGTGTGAATCTGAAATGCGCATATCTTCCCCAAATTGTAAGCAAGAATCACCAAATTTTGAGAGTAACTACTGGAAACTCCTCTAAGAGATCGATATGCCCACTCCGTCCTCTTAGACGATTCACCTTTTCGTGTAAATAGACAAGACCATATATTTCACACAATTTGATTAGCTGAAGTTACCAAAATTAATAAGTATATTAAACAAAAAAAAAAATAAAATTTTGAACCGCGTTCACTCCCACCACGAAAAGCAATAAAAGCCTATATAGCTCCCACAATTTAAGATCCACAGTTACCAAACTTGGACGGAAAATTACTATGAAACTCCTCTAATATTTTTTTCTGCCACCTCCATTACTACCCAAATTTACAAATTCATAAAATCCAATATATATATCCTGTTATCCGATGGTTTGGCTTATTGATATGAGAGTATTTCGCAGTCAGTTACGTCCGTTGCAGTCGGATGTTATCTCGTGTGCTATGTTATTCATGTTGATTTATTCCGGTGCACCAAAATTTAATGTTAATGAGCTGGTGACAGAGCTGTTAAATGAACCGAAAATTAATTATAATTATAAGTATAATTAACTTAGCATATGTTGTTTTGCTTAAATCAATTTGAGTGATATGTATATATATTTTCCAAGCAATCAATAAACCTGATTTTATAAAATACGAAATATTTACATCATTTAAAATGTAGCGTAAATATATTTTAGATATTTTTCAAGAAAAATTTCTTAAGTTCCTCAATAAAAATGCCACAGAAATGATTGTTAAAATGTGAAAATATATATTTTACTTAAAGAGTTCGAAGGGTACATTAAATAAGTATAGCACATAAGGCAGTACGGTGATTGCAGGATGCTTTTGTGCATGCTTGTGTGTGTGTGTATGTGTGGGTGTGTTCATCAGTTTCTCAACTGCTTAACCGCGTCTTCTAATCGAACGACGACGACCTCCCCTGCGACCGCCACGACGGCGACCACCGCGACGACGACGGTTGTTCCTTCTGCCACGACGACTACCTCCGCGTCGGATGACACGCCTGGCACGGGCATCCTCACTGCTCGGTCGTTCGATTACCTCTCTGTTGGGCTTGTTGCTGTCGACTGTGTTGCGGTTCTCGTTCGCCTGCATCTGCTCCTGCCCATGCTCCAACTCTTGATCCACCTCCTGCCTATCTTCGACCTCAAGCGAAGCCCGGCCGACTTCACCACCTTCGTCGCGGACAACGGAATGGCGACGCTGCGTGGCTGCCTCGGCGGCCACCAGACAGCAAAGGGCCGCCAGGGCAAAGATCAGTGCGTATTTGCTTGACATGCTCGATAGTAGCTCGATGAAATGATTGTGATACTCTCGTTTCACCATCAACTGTGTTTTATAGTGGTACGATGATGATAAAATGGTGGCAACTGTTTAAATGTTTGTCCATTGTAAGTGAGTGGGTGGGTGGTGCTTGCCACCAGCTGTGTTTGCTGTTGCTGCTGAAAGCTGCTCGCAACTTGCAGTTGGCCATACTATTAATTTGATCTTTTGTTTGCTACTTGCTGTTGGCCTCTCAGCTGCCAGATACTTATTTGCCAGTCTCTTGCATTTGCCTTGGAATGTAGCTTCCTCTGTCTCTAGCTGCCTTGGTTATTCGCTTCATTTCCTTGCTCCTTGCTCATTGCTACAGATAATTGGTTCCTCCAGCTCCATCGCAATCCAAGCACGCTAACCCGTTTGCCAGCGGAAAATATCATTTAAAAAGAATAACGTAAATAATCGAATTGTGCACAAAAGCGTTTTAAGTTGCGCATTTGCGCATCTCCTTCTATTTTCCCCTCTGTGTCCTTATTTTAATGGTGCTTTTGCCCTCTTCTCCTTTCTTCCCTTTGAATGAGCAAAGGTCTAACGTTTACAGACTCTAGCAGTTGTGAGCATCCCAGATAGAGGAAGCAGTGGTACAAGGAGTCTTAAAGAACACTGGAAAAAAACCTCTGTGCTACGATAGTTTGGTCATATCACTAAAAACAGTTTATCTGAGGTATGCAAAGTCTTTAATTCAATTTTCCTTGATACAATTATTAAAATGAAAATATCTGCACTAAATCTGAATAATGGGCTATTATTGTATTTTTTATTTTTATTTGAAATTTCAAAATAATTTTTTTGTTAACATCTGTTTACAACTCTCGTCTGTCATGGTACCTATAAGTACGAATAACATTATTCATACGTTAAATACTATTTTTTTGTGCTCACTGCCTTGCTTTTATATGTAAACCTTTTTGCTATGCTGGCGTTTGCATCGGAATCAGCAACTATTAAAAACTGCAGAAAAAACCACGGGTAGCGATTTGCTCATGCCTTGAATTGAATTACAAATTCGCAGCACCAGCACCAGTACAGTCACTGTTACAACAAGTGAGGATGGTACAGTCGGGCGAAATGACTTGGGAATATATTGATACCAGTTTTATGCCAGCTGATAAAATATTGAAAATAACCTCCTTGTGTGTGTGTGGCCTGGGAAGGTAGTGGGTGTGTGTGTGCTTTGACCAAGTAATGTGCCATTCAAATTTGGTAACTCAATTTTCGGAGGCATCTTCGGAGGAGGTTCCAGGATTGGTAACTCTTGCTCTAAATTACAGGGAATATGGAGTTTTCCGATTAATGGGATTATTAAATTATTACACATTGTTAAATATATCTTAGGAGTTTTCGAGTAATCTACAAACCAAGTTTGGGAAGTGTTGGTCTAAAAGGAGGATGGACTAATTTTTCGAAGCGGGAGTCATCGTGGCCAAATTTTTTGTTTCACGACTTTTGAATGGTGTTTTAAATTTGTTGACTATAGCATTCAAATTGTGTAAAGTAATTCGGTTTATGGGCGTGAGTTGGCTTGACCATAAATCATTAGTATTTTTTGTATTTTAATAGAAGTTTATGTGCAGTTTTTTATTCAAAACTCTCTTTGATAACTGTTACTCAAAAATTGTATTGCAATTATCGATTATAATAATTTTCTAGTCCCTAGTGCACGTACCACAAAAATCTTAAGTATATCTGACGCGGCGATAGACGAGTATAAGTTAAAAGTTTGAAGTCTCTAGCTAAGAGTATAAGAGAAAAGTCACAATAACCGACAAACAACATAACGGATATTGCATCAAATTAATATACATTTCTAACTTCAGTATCAAAGTATAGAACCTGTGGCATTTTCGATTTTTAGAGGCGGAGGGGCAGTGTACTAGTAGTACAGAGTACTAATCAAATTTGGTAACTTTTGCTTTATCGATTTGCATTTACCGATTTCTTAGATCCCTCTTGAACGTAACATCTTAAGTTTAACTCGTTGTCTAAAATGGGCATAGAGAATGAGATGAGGAGTTTTTTAGGTCCACACTGAATGCTTGTAGACTTGACCTCGTATATTGTATTTTGGTCGGTTGCCAGATATCAACCATATTTATTGCGCTCATGCGCGTTGCCAATAATTTCTGTTTTGGCAGCTAACAGACTGAAAGTGGCAGGGGCGGGTTTCGAGCAGGACAAATATTAGAGTCAGCTGAAGCACGTGCAGCAAGTGGAAATCACGTGGCTGGCATTTGTTGAAATGATTTAGAGCTACCAATGGATTTTTTCCCTCTGCGTACCTTAAACTTTTATTTAGTTTTGATTTGGTCAAGAGGACAGCTCCAATAACAGCTCTCCGTAATCCACATTTCTCGGAGCGATCTGGTTATTTGTCAAACAATTGGAACCAATTCTTATGCAGCACAGTGAACGTCAATCAATATGCTGCTACCAATGTGCAACGTCCTCCTTTTCGCCCTTTAGTACTATCCCCGTCAAAAACTAATTAAAAACAGCTTCATTTTTCACAAAAGCTTTAGCAATTTTCAGTCAACAAAGGAGCTCGCATGTTGCTCCATCAATCTGGACAAGCTCTGCTCGGACTTGAAAATTTTTAATTGGCAAACGCCAAATAGATAATCATTTTCCTGCTTAAGCTTCCAAAAGAAAATATGTTTCTTGTTATAAATGTGTAATGCAATAAATAAGGAAAATTATAAGAGTGTATATTGGAGAACTTTAATTAGATTTATGTATAAAATCATATATTATATTGTATAAATGATCTCCAAGTGCGTAATTTAAGTGTAAATATTTAATTAGAAGACCATGCGCATAAGTTTAATTCAGGTTTGCGTAATGAAAAAGTGTTATGATTTGCTCTAATGTTTCTTAACTGATTAGCGTGACCCTTGTGCACAGTAGATGTATTTGTGCACTTTGTATTTGTAAAGATGTATTCGTATATCTCGTTTTTCGTATATTTATATATATATTTATATATTTTTACCCCAATCTATTAAAATAAAATATAATTCCGTTTCAGCAACATTTCAGTGCAGACTTAAAAAGCTGCATCTGCAACCGCAACATGAGCATACTTTTAATAGACTCAATATTTAATATGATGTTGGTCCTAAAGCAGAATGGAATTCATACTAAATTATGCAGAACATGGCACATAATCAGCGAACGCGCAAATACGTGTGCATTTTGGTAACCACATCGTGTAATTAAGGAAATATTTTTGAAAATGTTTGTGCAACGCAGCTGTAACCAATACAACAAAGATAGCGATAGACGGAGGAACAGAGAATCAGAGAGACAGAGAGACAGAGAGAGAGAGAGAGAGAGAGAGAGAGAGAGAGAGACAGAGAGACAGAGAGAGAGAGAGAGATGAAGTAAGTAATACAGAAATTAGCAGGTGCATATTTGAGGTAAGTGGAATGTGAATGGGTTGTTGGATGCACAGGATGCTGGCCATTCGCAGATTTGCAATATAATTAAGAAGCGAATGGCAAATGAGCAGTGCGCCAAATTATGCATACCCCACGTGGCTGCAGACAAAAAATTAACATGAGCAAGGCATCGGCTAGTAAAGCCAAGCAACGCAAATGCTAGAGTGAGTATTTTGCTGTCGTAAGTGGTTACAATAATGTTCGTGCACATTATAATTAGTTACAATTCGATAACAAGTGCAGTTCATGTAAATAAGAATGCTCTGAACCCAGATGGTTACCGTATTAAATCGATTGAAACCAGTTACTGGAATTGATATTATCAGTACGGAAAAATTAGTATCGGTATCAAAAATGTATATACCAATGTATGGAACTCTTCAATCCTTATTCTTAACTACTGTTATGTCGCAGAGAGAATATCAGATTGAAGGAGACGAACTCGACTTCATAAACTTCATTTAATAGGTTATTTTCACAAAGGGAAATTTCTATAAGTAAGAATGAATAAAGAAATGCCTCATGTATTATAGATTAAAATAAATGTTTCTGTTCTAATTGACAAAATGATGCAAGTGTAAGTAAAATTATGCATGTGCAAGTAATCTGCTGCTGCTAGGCACCTGTCGGCAGTACCATGAACCCAACAAGACCTATCAACACGACTAAATTGTATCCCAAAAATAACCTAACATTTTGTTGTTATTTTCCGAAAAATAAATGAGATTTCTATTGAGAATAAAATATTTATTGTCTTGCTTATGATGCTAAATGGGCTTTCTAACAATGTGATCGTAAAAAATGATAGTGCCAATTAGGGGAGAATGTATCATAGTACGTTTGACGCAAGAAGTATCATGACTTACATCCAAATGAATGATCTTATGGTCACCCTTGTGCATGAATACCAGTGATTGTCCGATATGCAATGTTTCATAATTTTCACTATCGTTGTATGTCAGGACTTTTTTATGAAGATCATAGTAGCTCAAATGATTGGGCCTAGGGCGCAATTGAGTCGTTCCCTCGAATACGCCCTTCCAATTTGTCGATCCACGCTGATTCAAGGCGAAGCTGCGCAAACTACTCGCATAGTCCATATAGCCCGATATATCAAAACCACTCGGTCGGCGCACCACCAGAAAAATGATAGTCTGTAAAAATATGCACAAATATATACTTATGAAAATCTTTACTGTAACTTTCTCTAACCGAAACCTTTTGCAATACATTGGGCATCTCGCGTTTCGCCAATGCCAGTAGACCAGGATCGTTGTTATTTAAGTATTTGCCGTACTGCAAATTCAATTGTTTCTTCGGGTTAATCATTTCCATTGCCTTTGCTCGAGTTTTTATGAATTCCTCTCTCTCATAGATTTTACTCGTGGTCCGATAGCCAAGTTTAATATATTGTTCAATGACAGTCGAACTCTGCAAATAACGACGATCGTCTGCGTTGATGAATGATTGAATGTAATCGGTATAAGTGTCAAATGCGAGTAAAGCATAGTCTGCCCTGACCGCATCCATTTTCTTTCTTTTATGTGCTTTATTAAAAAATTTGTGTTTGTTTTTTAAATGTGTGTGGTTTTAATGTATATTGTATATATATGTGTTTGTGCTGTATTTTATTTTATGAATTTATGTATGACAAACTGACATTTTAGGCTAATACAATATATACTTTTGAGAAAAGCATTTGTAAAAAGTAGTCCATTGTCACATATTGACCCGATCAATGTTTAAAATAACTATGATAAAGCGGTAAGTATATAAATTGGCATTTTCCATATTAAAAAGTTTTTGACGATAGTTATAAATATAAAAAAAAAAAGTTATAAATGATAATACCCAGACTTTTTGTAAATTTTATGTCTCCTGCTTACGATATATGATTAAAATCGTCTGCGACGAATATTGCAATATTGATTGTTATATTGATATTCAATTATGGGTACATTTAGTAGCTATATTGTATAGCAGTATTACGATTTCGATAATACATGAAAAGTCTTGAGGAGGATTCATAAAGCATGTTTTCAATCGATATGTCTGACGACAGATGTATTGTCACACCGGGCATTTCGTAAAAATTTAATAGATAAGAAAATGGCAGTTATTTTAATTTTCGTATATGGGTATATTTTCCATTTGATTAATTTTCAACTTATGATGCTTTTCTAACGACATGATCGTATAAAACTATACAATTATACATTGGCGAACGGATGGATGTGCGCTTTACATTATCCTTGTGCCAACTGTCGGCGTTCGTAACTGGGATGAACTTGTGATCGCCAAGATGCTGAAACATCAGCGAAGCACCGTGGTGCATGATTGCGTAATTGTTGCTTGGATTGTAGCAAATGGTGCCACTGTGCCAGTCAAAGAAGCTCAAATGGCTGCGTTTGGGTCGCAGCATAATGCGACCCTCGAAGACAGCCTTCCAATTGGTGCAACCTACCATATGGAGGTTGGCGGCTAGTAAGCTATCCGCGTAGTCGATATAACCCGATATGTCGAAGCCACTCCGTTGTCGAACTTGTAAAAAGATAATGGTCTACGGCAGGCAACAGTTTCAAATTAGTCATGTCACGGATTAGTTACTTTCAACTACTTCTATTTACCGATAACTTCTTTTGCAAATTGCGCTCCTCGCGTTCAGCTAGCGCAACTAGCACTGGATCATCGCTCGTCAGATAACTGCCAAAGAGTTTTACTGATGTTGTTTTTGGGTTGATTAGTTCCGTCAGATGTTTCTTGAGCCTATAGAAGTCGTCCTCCTCATGAATAGTGGCATTAGTCCGATAGCCAAGTTTCACAAGCGAATTTATAACTTTCTTGTTTCCCAAGTAACGGTATTCCTCTGGTCTGGTAAACGATTCCAGATATTCCGCATATGTCTCGAAATTGAGCAGATTAAAGTCGCCGCGCATTTTGCTTAAGTCTCGCTTAATTATTTCTGGTATATTTTAATTTCACAATTTCAAAGAATGTATTTCGGTTTATCTGCGTGCTTTTATTAGTGTTGATGGATCCATTCTGAGTTTCTGAACGAAACAGTGGGAGTTGCTTGCTCCAATAAAGCTAAGCTTACTTAATATTTTATTATTTTTTAAAATTAATTCGGTTTTTTTTTATACCGGAAAATAGTACCTGTCATTGATCAAAATTTAACAAACGAACACAAAATTTCGTGTAAATAATTTAAAAGCTCTCATCGAATTTACACTTAGACCTTGAAAATTAAAAATACTTAGGTAATCAGTTTAATAACTATTACACAGTGTTTTGAAAATATGCTTATAATTATTATGTGAAATCAATATTCCCGATTGGTAAGTAAAACCTTATCTGCTGAAAGTTAAGTGTTAATATTAGTTAGATTCGCGTAAAAATACATTCAGTTTATTTAATCAAAATAAATACATATTCATTTAAGCATAATAACCAGGAGCTGTTCACACACACACACACCCACAACAAACACAATTTGCAGAGTCACACATCGTTATACAACCGGGTGGGGAGCAGTACCTGCTTAAAGTGAGTCTATACTAGAGTACAAATGATGCTCACGCATTGCTCTCCTGTTTTTGCCTGGCAGCGTAAATTACGCGCATAAAATGAACATTAGATTCTTATTTTAATGTGCCGGAGCAACACACACACACACACACACACATACGCACCCCACACATGCCATAAATAATAGGAGGCTAACTGCACACACACGCTGGCAATGCCAGCGACAGCAACAAAAAAGGTTATGCCAAATAACCTGCAGCTATTACAAACACAAACAGTCTGCAACACATTCCTATGAGTGTGTGTGTGTGTACTTATTTCCATTACAAATGAGCTTATTATGCGCCTGAGTCACAAAGTCATTGCGACTTAAAAGGATTTGCATGTGATTAGCAGCACGAAATGTAAACAAAATTCTTGCGCCAAAAGACAAAAACCAACAGTGAATAAAAAACTTTGTATTTTCAAAGAACGCAATGCTGATACTCTTATTTTTATTTTTAATTTTTCGTATACCTGGCAAATAATTATTTATTATATTTTATGCGTTACTTAATATCCTGATTTAAAAACTGGTATTACTTCACATATTAATTGTAATCCATTTAAAAAGCGTATTATAATATTATATAATATGTTGATAATCTTGTTTATTTTTATAATTTTTAATGTAAACTATATTTTTTGCAACTCCACAGCTGACTAGATGGACACTTGCCCCGAAACCGGCGAAAGATATATTTTACTTTGTTGCAATTATTTTGTTCATATTTTGAATTTTAGTAAAAGTACACCCCAGATTAGTAGAAGATGAAACAGGCAAATCTATTGTAAAGCTTAATACTCATTGTTGCCTATTAAGCGTTACCAACGTCTTCGCAATGTTGATACATCCATTTGTGTAGGTATTTCGTAACAAAAGGCTATTTGTAAGCACTTGAAAAGTTGAGCAGCCGAAAAAGTTACACACACTTTGTACGGGAATGTGTGCGTGTGTTATTGTGTGTTTTGTAGGTACTTGATCTTTGTGTTTGTATTGCATATTTGGCAAATTGCCTTTGGCAACGAGACGCATTAAAACAATGAACACATCATAATCATAATTTCTGTTGCCTAATTTTAGGGGCATCGCTCGAATGCTGCGTGTAAATGAGTTCATGTGTGTGTGAGTGAGTGTACGTGTGTGAATATGTGTGTGTGCGTGTGTGTGTGTGTGTGTGTGCGCACGAATGTCTGTTCAAATAAAATGCATAATTTATGTATGGCGGCGTAGATTTTGGTCTTGGGTGGGCTTAACTTGGCATTGGGAAATCGAAATCGAAATCCTTAAAATCAGCACTGAAATCACCTGACTGACAGATAGATGCTTTCGAGTGGCGCCTTGCGCTTCAATTGTCCTGCATAATGGATATTTCTTTTGCATAAGCCTTGAATTCTTATTGGAAAGCCTCTCAGCAGCAAACAGAGAAGCGATTTTGCATTTTAGCCAGGGCGCTGACGTATAATTGAAGTTTACTTAAAAGTGTTGCCGATGGACAGGTAAAAAGGCAAGAATAAATAATATTGATTTTTTTGAAAACCCGACTAATGAGTCAGTATTTGTATTTATGTATATACATCTATATAGAGTTTACTTTCGATATATAACATTTTCTAACACTCATTGATTTCTCGTTAAAATTAAAATAATTTCTAATCATATTTAAAAACTACACATTTTGTGCTTAAGTAAGCGTTTAAGTTAAAAATTAAGTAAAATATATGGATGTTTCTTGTAATTAATAAATGTGATTTATTATTTTATTGAAAAATCATCAAATGCATTAATTTACCATCGTTATCTTGCTCAAAGTTAAATAAATATTAAATAAACTTGATAAAATTCATATAATAAAACTATTGCATGTATATATATTAATCTGAGGTAATGAAACTTCGAAGAAAAATAAATATTTGCATTACTTTAACATTTAATTTTTGATAAGTAAGAAATTGCTAACGCACCTTTATTCAAACTTTAATCTGCGTTAGATGATCAAGTATCTCTTAAGCGTGCTTTAGCTATGCTGCTATACAAATACTCATTATGTGTATAGCTGAATATGCTTCTTCATAAAATGACGTCAACTTTGCTGTGATATAACGGCACTGACTTGCTTTTTATACTCACATACTCACAATTTACACACACACACACATACACTCACGTCCATGAAGTGAGCATTCGCTCAGCCTTTGGGCAGAATTCCATGAAAAAGTAAACAAGTCAAAAGCGAGAGACCAAATAAATAAAAAAAAAGTAATAAAGTAAAAATAAAACTCAGACAGCTCATGAATGGAGCCCATTGAATTGGTAGTTGGCACAAAAGACTAGACTTCAAGTTTAGCTAAAAGCTAAATAAAAATATAAATACATACATATATATATATAAATATACATATATATATATATATATATAGAAATGTATGTACACCTAAATGTATGTATTAAAAAAAATTGCGAAAATTGTTGTGCTTTTGAATAAATAAATCGCAGCGCAAATAAAGGTGAACGGCAAAATAAAGCAGCAGATAACAACAACAGCACATATGACAACAAGCAACGATGACGTCAAAGTTCATGTTGACTCAGCACTTGGCCAAGTTTAAGCTGCTACCGTCTCATCTGTGAAGCACACTTTCCACAATATAAAATATAGGAAGACGTAATTTAAGGCCAAAGACTTGAACATCAAAAGGTTTGCTGCTTATCTGCTTATCGTTGGCGTCACTTAAATTAAGCATGTGTGCCACGTGGCTAAGCGCCCATGGCTATTAAGCAACACACAGGCGAAAGCAAACTGTGCATAAGACCCAATCAAGACGAGAGAAGGCAACAAGCAACAACAACATACAGTACAAGCAAGCAGTACACACATCAATACCCTTTACATACCTCAACGCTCTGGCACTCTGGCAGCATTGTCCCTGCAGGCATGTCAGGCTCTAATGCCAACACTGACACACTCCGTACTCCCAGGGCTCTGGCTTCGGCTCTGCTTATAAAATAGGAATCAGCGTGTAAGACAACAGCATACCCAAAATTCCACTGTTTTCCCAATAACAAAAAAAAAAGGGGAGCCCAAACAAAATGTATCATGTGTGTTGCATCTTTGGCCCTTTTTCTGCTCGGGGCCTCTGCGACAGACAAAGAAGAAAACAACGAAATACAAGTCAAATAACTTAAGTAAATGTGCGAAAGGCCTTAAGAGCTGAACTCGAGTGTCGCAGCACCCTGGAGCGTTCTCTCCTGCTTAAATAAACATGTGATATGCAGCGACTTTCTTATGTTAATTTAATTTAGCTTAGCTGCTATCAGAACTAACACTGAAAAATGTACCCTTTACTTCTGCTTAAATTCCTATAAATACGTGTAAGCATTATGAATTGCGATAAATATGGAAAAATGTATTCTAATAAGTAGGTTAGCGACTCGTGAGCATTTCGTTAATTTATCCATATTAAAGATAAATAAATAACGATTTTTTAACATTGCAATTATTATTGAGTATGTACAAAAATACTGTTTAAACATTAAATTTACTATTTTATTTTATTTAAATCAAATCGATAAATAATATAGATAAAAAAAACTATTTCAAATTTTATTTATTTTTATTTTCTTTGCTGTCTCAATTGATCATTTCATTTATTGAAACCCTCTTGAATCACATGACTGGCGTGAATGATTTATTTGTGCACATGGTGTGTCCTCTATGCTGGCTGGCATTCACATACAAACATACATAGATATGTGTGTATTTTTTCCCTTGGCAATTTCCCATTTTAAATGCGAGCTAATTTATTAGCAAGCATGCCGAACAATCAAAGGCGGCACCTTAACAATTTTTAATAAATGTCACACATGCCGTGGCAGACCAAAATTATTGCAATGCATTTGTCACGCGCGTTTCGCAGCAGCTGAGAGAATAAGCTACAAAAATCAAATAAATTTACAAACGCACAAATAAATTCAATAAATAATAATATTTTTAATTAAAATTGAGCACAGAGCAAAATCCACTTGTAGTTTTGAATTACATATAATGCAACACATAAAAGGAACTGCTTTGTTATTGGAGCCACTTATTGTAAGGAGAGCACGTGAAAAGTTTGATTAAGATATCTTATAAATAAACAAAGTTTTTCATAGATGAATTTAAACGATCACCAGACATTTTTCATGTAAGCTTTATGATATTGTAGTCCGGTATTGATATATTTTTGCCATCATGCTATGAGCATTAAAAGTGGTTGATTAAGATATATGGTGATGAACTCATCTCTCGACTAATGATAGTGGTCTATATAATGGTCTGATTTATTTTCTATTAAACACAGGAAAACTATGGATTCGCTCAAAGTTTTAAAAAGTTAGTGTTGATTATTACAAACGGACAATATTATTTTTGTCAGACAATGTGTTTGAATAAATTTTCTTGAGTTTTTGAGTTTCATTATTTAATTTTACTTAGCTTCTAATATGATACTTTTATATACCTTCGAAATCAATACACAAAAGAAATGTAATCGGTTTCTTCGAAAGTTTGGAAATCTTTAGTTGCATACATCGGATATAACTCTATATTTGGGACATTTGTTCTCAAAGTGATCCGATAAGGGCATCAGAAGTCGGTTCGCCCAAAGTGGTAAGTAAAAGAAAGGTCGGGTACCTTTGGGGTCAAATGTATTTAAATATAACCTTTCAGCCCCCGATGATGATCTAAAGTGCCCAGCTACAGCTTTCTGTACTGCTGCGAGAGCAATTACAGCAATGTCTCTGACTGCGTCGGCAAAAAAAAAAAAAAAAACACAAGCCTCGCATACTTAACAGCGCAAGACTTGCTCCAGACACAGACACAGCCACAGATTCAAGCCAAATCCCAATTACGGGCGAACAAGAAAAAGCTGATCTAAGTTCAATCACAAAATAACCAAAGAAAGCGGTTTCCACTCCTTATGTCACTCAGAATTATTCCGTCAATTGGCATATTCAATGATACCGAGCATATCTTGATTGAGCAGCTGCGGCTTTTGGTTCGTATAACACCGTTCACCAGTTTTGTAGTCAACACTTATATGGAATAGGGGTTTCTCTCGTGTTATGAAATCATCTTCCTAGCATTTAGTTGGATTTTGCGAGTACCTTGACTTAATACGCGTAACGGTACAAATATGTTCAAATGTATTCTTGTGCAAGTCCTGCACAGTGAATAAATAATATATAATTAAAATATATATTTTTGGTATTTCACGGATCTGGATTGCTGAACAACAAATAATATTTATTTTCATAATTTAATACGTATTTATAATAACTAATGAACTTTGGTTAAATAAATGGAGTGCAATTTAATACTACGGTCTTTGTTTAGATTCCATTAAATAAATGGCATTTTCTTTGTCACGTTTCAATTATATAAAGCAGCGGGTTGAAATATGTTTTTCCGTTTTTCTTCGATTGTTGCAGCAGCTGTTGCATTTTTAACGCTGATTATATAGTTTTCATTTTACGTCCATTCGGACCGTTGTCATAAAAGTCAATATGGCAAACGGCTTGACCTTTTTTTGTTGGACTCGCATATGACATTCTTTATATATATGTATATATATATATATATATAAAGGCATATATATACAACTTAATCGGAGCATTTTCATAAAATTTTATTGAATTTAAAACCGTAGCCCAGCCACTTGAGCAAATATCATTTATTTTATTGTTCAATTCCGGACCGTAACGGACGGTTGGCGATTTCAGTTACAATCCCACAGCGGCTCCTTGTTGCACGACTCTCAAGATATTTTCCATGTGTGTGTAAGTGTGCGTGTGTGTATTGCTCTGATTTCCTAGCCGTCTGCCGTCAGCTGCCTGCCAAGTGGCAGCTGCACCATAAAAACTAAGGCATCCTCAATGTACAGAATGTGTTGTTATTGTTGTTGCCCGATTCTGTTTGTGGCATTCGGCCATACGTAATGAATGTTTATTGCACCGGACATGGACATGTTTTGCTCGGTACGCCCACACTCTTTTGTTGGACAACAAGGCTGCATAATTGCTTTTGCTTTTTGTGTAGACATTTGCCATCTTAACGTTTCTCGGCACAATGAGCAGTTCGGCCGGCAAGCATGCATGTTAAGAAGTCTCTTCAATCTGCTGTACAATACACGGATACTTTTCATTTTTTAACCACATATATAAGAACTACTCCTATTATGTAAATAGGTTTGCAAATATATTGATATCACTCAGAAAATAATAATGTATTACAAGTCCACAGTACCATCAAATAATTAAATTACAAATTTGGTACCGCTGTATGTTTTTTTTTCACATATGTGAAAGCCTCTAAGGTATAAAGACAAGATAGAACGAAGTACGAAATAGGTACCACGGAACTGGGTGGGTATAGCCCAAGGAATACCTACCTATCTTTGAAGAATATTTCTGGTAATTTTGGTCTTAAATTACGGTAGATATAAGCACGAAAAAAATATTAGAGGAGGTTTCCAGTAATATACCTTCCAACGTTGGTAACTGTATCTCTTAAATTATTTATCGATACTTAAAGGAGGTTACTGGTAATAAACATTCATTGGTTTTATCGATTTATTATTATTGATCTTTTTCAATTCGATTTCCCAGCATCCTAGTGAACATAGCTTATATCCCATTGTATATGCCTGGTTGCGAACGGACGCACGGAGAGAAAGCATGGCGGACGTTGCACAAAGCCATTATACTCTGTATACCTATGATATTAGAGTATAAAAATGGAATAGAATCAGCGGAAGAGTATATACAAATATTTTTTATGAATTATGAATTAGGAATCCAGTACATCATCCTCGGAACATGAGAAGTAATCAATGTTTTCCAATTATACTTGACTTTTAATTGACACGACTTATTATGTCATTTTAATATTTTCGCTGAAATTAAGAACGCAAAAACAAAAAGAAGATTTTTTAGAAGAAAAAAAATTACGGTATATGCGATGTAGGTAATTAAAGATAGCTCTATAATGTAACTGAATATTATTTTTATGTAATGTAAGGGCAATACGAGAATCAAGAAACTTTCATGTCAGACTTTATAAAATAATGTGAAAATGATCACGTTTCAATAAAGGGTGAGTTTTCTGCAAGGGTATGTAATATTTCTGGTTTTTACATTTACAGTTGTTTTTACAGATTTACAGTGTGAGCATAAATCGCTTATGTACCGTCTTCTTAGGATGTGATGCTGAATGAAAATACTTATTTATTTTATTTTGCAGTTTCATTTGGATAATTTGTTTTATATGGTGTTTTGTTTGAATATCTTTGTTACTTATGCATTTTTAGCATCATTTTTATACTTTGATGCCGAAGATATCATACTACATTAGTTTTGTGCAATATCCATCTGATAAGAAAAATTCCAGCACATAATCGCCGATAAAAGCTGATATTTCGGAAAGTGTAAATCGATAAAACCGCATACCTCCCACAATTTTGAATAGGGAGTCACCAAACGTGTAAGGTAACTTGCTGGTAACCTCCTTCAATGATCGATATATACATTAGATAGTTCTCAAAGAAAAATTTGTTCCCATAAGTACAAATAAAGGACAAATTTGCCTCTATTTTTATATGCTAAGTACGTGGCTTCCAAGATCTTTCCCTTCTGCAACTAATACGCTCATATTAAACAAAGAATCGTAGCCACGCACATAATCGTTGGCAAACAATAAACAAGGAACGATACAAATAACCAAAAAATTACATACACAAGCACAGTGGGTCTGAAAAGTCTGAAAAGTAACAACAGGCAACAGTCTCGCCTTTATTTAAGGCACGGCCAAAATACTTCCCATTCTTACCTCCGGGCCAGCATCACGCCGTACTCTCGTCGTAGGCAAACATTTTGCAGTTTTCATAGCCGACGCTGTGTTGAAATTGTTGCGGCTGCGTGCGGAAGTGTATGAATGTGGATGTGAGCATATTTTCCAAGCAATTGGTGGTAGGAAAAGCGCATGCCAAATGGACAACAAAAGCAGAGACTGGGCCAAGTGGGCTACACACAAACCATGCAAACACACATCATAGACATATATGTTTGTACTTATGCGTAAGTACAATCCATGTGAACGTGGGCAATCAGTGTGGCATTGAAAATGTTTGCGATATTTTGAATTTAAAGCGAGACAACCAAAGCATTTGTTAGAAATAAAGCATGAACAATAAGATTTTAAAAAGGCAATTAAAACGTATATGACATCGACTAAAAATCAGATCAGTATTGAGTCTAACTCAGCTATTTTTTTGATAATAAGAAAAAGAACCCATTAAAAATGGGGAAAAGGACAGAAGGTAGCATCTTTAAAGTATATATACATTCCATATTTAAAAAAAAGGCGATCTCAGAAGATAAAAAAGCCTAGAGACTTCAAATCTTAAATTTCTGTATTCGAATACCAAATCGCAAATCCTGATTGTTTCCTTTAATAGTATTTTGATATTGAAC
This sequence comes from Drosophila grimshawi, assembly GCF_018153295.1. NCBI lineage: Eukaryota > Metazoa > Arthropoda > Insecta > Diptera > Drosophilidae > Drosophila > Drosophila grimshawi. The sequence continues at coordinate 26,241,238 of NW_025062900.1, forward strand.
AAACAAATATTAGTAAAAGTGGATTAGGAAATACTCTATCCTAGTCAATGTGACTCGTCTAGAGCTTTGGAGATTGTTACCATCAAAAATTCTTTTTTGCTAATAACTAAAGTTAGACGTTCAAAAGTGAATCAAAGTTAAATTATTTAGATAGATTTATTTTTTTGCACACATTTATTTAAAAAAGATTTAAAAAACAATTTAATTGTATAATATTTACCTAAATGGCGTGGAGGTAATGTTGTATTCACTTCCAATCACTAAACTCAGCACACTTTACGTGTAGGAGATGGAGCGGAAACATTTGCAATATTTTAATAATCAGGAAAGCAAACAGCTTAGAAACCAAAACGCTAGCAAAGGAACCAGCATACCGGATCTAAAAATCTAGTTAGATGTGTGAAAGAAAAGCCAAACGTTTACACATACTGGTAGCGAGTATTAAAATGGCACAAACTTCAAACTTGAGTAAGCGTAGCCAAAGTTGCCTCCACTCAAGTCATTGTTATGCATGGCGCCGACTGCCAAAGCCAAAGCCAAGGCGAAAGCCAAAGTCAAGTTGGTTGGCTGCTGCTTCGACTGCCACTGTCATTTCCATAAACATGCAACAAAAACAAGAAGAGGCATAACAAGAACAGCAATTGGCTGGCAAACAAGTGGTGGGCGCTGTCCTGGCAACAAGAAAAATATTAAAGATTCTCAAAACCATAATCTTATTGACGTGATAGGATTACACTTTGCTAAGTGAATTAATAAAGTATGCGTTGTTGACGCCGCATCGGTGGCCAACTACTTAGGGAGACCACTCAATATGAGATGCACACAATATTATGGTTGAAAATGAGCTGACAGCGGGAGGAAGAATGCTGACTGGGGAAGGAGGTGGACCTAGAACGTGGCATGATTCTTGACAAGTGTTTTTTGGGGAATGGGGGCGGGCGAATGGGAATGGGGATGAGCTGTAAGCGAAAAGTTTTCCACCGCTCAACTTTCTGGCAAGTTGCTTGGGAAACATTATTAACATAATTTATCACGACAGCGACAAAGTCCGCTAAGCAGCTCAATAAGGTAACACTTTTGCCAAAAGTTTGCTGCACAAAACTTTTCACAACCTCAAAACAGAAACATATTCATTACACAATCATTACATATGGAATTTCTTTACCGGCCTGTCAATGGATTCATTACTTTCCATCGCTACTTCAAAAACTTGTGGCTGTTGTTGTTGGTATTGTGACTCACTAAATAATTATATCATGCCGGACATGATTAATCATCATTGTTCGATTTGCATGCCTCGCAAATAAATTGGTCTTTATAGAGACGTCACGACCAATAAAAATGTAATTCCCATGGATTAAAATATCAAGCAATCGATTAGCTTGAATAGCACCCCAGGGAGCAGTTCAAGTTGCTGTTACTGTTGAAAATAAAGCTTCGAATATAATAAAAATGTACATATAAAGAGGCACATGTAAAAAGGACACCCATTTTAAATTGACAAGAAAAAAACTAGCCTTTTTTAATTGCTGGAAGGAGAGTAAAACTTTTGTGTTTCGATGAATGGATTTTCCAGAGGAGTATATATGGTTTGCTAGCAGTGTAAGCTAGCTATTGAAGAAAAGCATCTCAGGCATACCAACGATTAAATACCCTCGCAAAGTGATAATATCAATATGGAAATTGATTAACAATTTCTAACGACCTGCCTTAGTTATATTACAGAGCTCAAGAAAATTATATAAATTTTATCAAAATTTTGGAAATCATTAGTTGCTTGCATCGATAATAACGTTTTGTTTGTATATTTTTCATAATTTTAGTACGAGATATTCGCGAGAGAGAAATTCGCGACTCTCATAAAGTTAAGAACACCGCATCAAAAGTTGGAACGCTCAAAGTGGTAAGTGCAGAAAATACGTCTTCCATTAACATAGGACTGCAACGCTTGCCTACCTCTCAGCCCCGCTTGAGATGTTCACCCATGACGAAAATGTACCCAGCTGAACTTTGTCTGCTGCAGCGAGTGCATCGAAAGACCGAAACACAAGTGCAAGCCAAAGCCTGCTTGTAGGCGCCAGACGAAAACCACGGGAATGCCCGAAGGAAGTTGGTGCTTGTTGGACAACGGAGCCCCCAAATCTCGTAGCCAAGCAATGATGGTGCGCAATAGTACAAGAGCAAAACTAATAAATACAAATAATGAAACCAAAGCAATTATTTGAAACGTGTCCTAATGGGAGATTGCGGTCATGATACTAGAGAACACTATCAAAAATTATTGACAAAATCGCATTAAAATTAAATCCCACTGGGAAATAATTTCTAAATATATAAAAGGATAAAAAGAAAATTAGTAAATAATTTCAAATTAAAATATGAATTAATATATTATTTATTTTATGTTATTATTTATTATTTATTATGCATGATTATACCATTATTATTATTTATTATTTGTATTAAATATTTTTAATATCTATAATACTAATACTAAGTAGAAACCTATTGTAAGATTTCATATAAAAACAGGAGAGAACGTTGCATTCGGGTGTAACCGATTGCGAAATTCTTTGATGTCATAAGTAATTCCAACCGTGGTACCGGTGTGACTAGAAAATATATTAAAGAAGGTTCTTAGTAATTTTCTTTGGGGCGGAAGTGGGCATGGTGTAAAAATTTTATTCCCGGATTGTTGAAGGTTGTTGTGAGGAGGTTACCCGCAAGTTATCTTCCACGTTTGTGGGAGATATGCGTCCTTAAAATTGTGAGAGATATGTTACCTCATCGATGTGCGATTTTCGATTTTATCGATTTTCTATTCTCTTAGTGGACGTATCACTCCAATTTCGACACTTTGTCTGACGCGGGCACAGACCAGTATACGTTCCAAGTTTCATGTCTCTATCTCTAAGAGTGTCGAAAAAAGCTCAAACACACGGACGAACTGACATTTATTGAGAAAATTTGACTGATTAAATTTATGGAGTCAAATCACTCCAGTTTTCGCAATAATATTATTTTCCTATAATTACCAGTATGTTCTCAGTAAGCTTTGACTTTGACAAATTGAATCAATACTTAAAAATCTACATATTTGCTTATTTTATTCGCATAATTCTAGCTCATCGATCTTGATGTGAGAAGGTCTAGCTTCAAACCTTCATATAAATAAACAATTTTTGCGAATAAAGGGCTAAGCGTTGGCTCTAGCGTCAATATATATTTGAATAAACGATTTAACGTTGTGAAAATAACTTTGTGTTACTAACTGAAAATAAAGCTGTCAAAAAGCTGATAGCACAAATAGCGACTTTAAAGATTCTTCAGCGACCTTGAAAAAAGGAGGAAAAATGCAATAAAATCGGTTAGAGAACTTTGCGCTTCCATTGCCATAGTCATCATCCGAAAAGTTTTTTGGACTGGCCAAGAAGTCCAGAAATTGAGGAGCTCCACTCAAGTTGTGGCTATTAAAAAGTTACGCCTTTCATTTCAATTGCCACGCCGGCCCAAGTTGCAGCTGAACAAATTACAAAACTACTCGCACAAATTTTGCAGTTAGCCAACAAATGCCAAAGCCAAAAGCGACATTGGTCCCCAAACATGGCGTTAAAAGTGTTGCACCAATTTCTGCGATTGTTGCACCAAAAGTTTCGCAAGAAGTTAGCTGCCAATAAATCTGAATGCAAATTGCCTGCCAATTAGCTGCAATTAAGAATGCCAATGATTTTTATTAATTGGCCAGCAATGAGTAGAGCTGTTGCGTTTAAGAGCAACCACGCCCCTCTACTAAATTTCTATAAATAAATACAAGAAAATGTCGCTGGTTTTCTCTTTTCTACTTATTTACCGAAGGTCTCAAGGGTATATTGGTTGGCTGTCCATCTGTATGAACGCAACTCTTTCGCCACGCTTAAAATTAGAGCCATAAACCTAATCTAATATCTCCCACAATTAAAATATACAGTCACGAAACTTTGAAAAAAGTTTGCTTGAAGATCGGCATATACATTTTAGATGGTGCCCACAACCACCGCCGCATATCCTCCACAATTTGTAAGATAGAGTCACCAAATCTTGAAATTGTGATACTGGTACCACCCTTGAAAGATCGGTAAAACATTGACCGATATAAAATGGTTTGGTGTAAACCGAAAGAGACATACAATCTATCACACAATTTGTAAGCTTGAGAAACCTAACTTGAAAGGTACATATATTGCTAGTAACACTTCATTCATTTGGCCACGCCCACCTCTGCCCCCAATAACGGTAACAGCTTAAATCTACTGTAATTTAAGAGTTATAGTTACAAAAATTGGAAGGTAGATTACTAAGAATGCCCATTTAATTTTTTTTGGACCATTCTCACTCGCGCCCTCAAAATTTTCAAAAGCCTACATCTCCAATAATTGGAGAGATTCAGTTACTTGGTTGATTACAAGGAACGTTTTCAACACTTTTTTTTCAGCCACGCCCATTCCGATTCACGTAGAAGATAGATTACGGCAACCCCCAATCCCAATCCAATTTCACAGTCGACTACGTCCGACTACAGCGTTCTCGCATTTTTCTTTTTGTACTCACTTAAATTATTATTGAACCTGCCTTCATAGATCATTTTTCAATATGTTAAGGAATTTTTAATAAGTTCGAATATTTTATCAAGTAGACTATATAAACATAATTCCAATTCATATATGTACATATTTCCGAAAGCCAGAGTCAATGTTAATGTAAAAGGCACTCGTGTTTATGGTGCAAGAAACTGTACCAAGCCTTATGGGACCTTGTTTATGCATTTTATAACGGTGCTTCTTTGGCTTTTGCTTCTTTCTTTCTTTCGTAACAGTACTGTACAGTACAATGAAAGTTCCGTTAGTTTTCCAAGATTTTACATATTTTTGAACTAGTTTGTGTGCGAATTTTGATTAAAGGCAGTCACTTTCTAGCCTTCAGAAAATATAACGCCCTACATATGGAATTTCTTTGAATGGGATAATAATGGAATATTTTATATGCAGAAATATATAAGAATGGGAAAGGTAAAAAGACTCACCTGAGGAGATAGCTAAGATGCTTGCTTACATGGATCTTGTAATAAACAACAGCCAAATATCAATTAAATTACGTCGATCGGCATCAGCAATTGATGGCATGTTAAAATTAAAAGAAATCTACAACAAACAATGCTAGGAAATTAACAGAATAAAATTATCACACAGGTAAAACTTCGCAATATTGCGGGCTTGGCTGGATTAAAATGCTACGGCATCTAATATCGAAATATCATGGTCAACAAATTTTATGAGGTAGTAATCAATTGGTTTGGAAGAAAATTAGCTCAAAGCCAGTATTTACACAGCACGCCAAATTAAATGTTGCAAGGGAACACGTGCTCTGGACCCAGGAGTGGCAAAACGTGATATTTTCTGATGCGAAAATATTTAAGCTCGATGGTCCAAGCCGTTTAAGTTATAACTGGGAAATATTTTCCCACTCCAAGCTGTGGCGTTGCTTCACTCATGATCAGGGCTGCATCCTGTCAGCACAACAGGACCCTGGAGGGTTATATAAATCTGTTGGAGGACGTTATGGTGAACTTTATGGAGCATCAATCAGAATCGAAGGAAAATTAATTTTCTTTTAATTATTGACAAATCTGTTACGTTCATGTCATTTCTACATATTAATTAATTAATTTATTTTAAAAGCACTGCTTTTAATCGAATTTCGCATTTTAACTGGCACGTCAAGTTTGTCAGTGAGATATTACGACTGACGCGAGAATGAGTCAAACTCGCATTTAATAAAAAACATTTTCTCCTCATATTATAATCATACAAGAAAACTACTATTAAACGGAAATTTAAAGGTAAAATTAAATATTATATTTGTTGCAATTCTTAGCAAAAATCAATTGGGTTCCCTTTAGCTGGAAATATAATAAGAGATTATATCTCAATCATGGCAAAAACAGGCAAATTGCCGCAGCGAGCTTAATTTTTAACAATTTCAATAATCAATTCGATTGACAGATCGATTTGACTTATGGAAATATGGTTATATCATATATTTTACTTAGGCTGTTTTCCAATAATTTTAAATAGAGAAATGTTTTCTTGAGTTGCTTCTCAATAAGATATTTTTTTACCTTAAGTTTTTTTCCTTCAATTTTTTACAACTGTGAATAAGTTGCCGTATGGCATTTTATAATATGTGTCTCACTTAAATGTATTATTTATTTTTATTCTTGTGTTGGAAACCGATTTTCATTTCCACCGTAGACGTATTTTTTGTAACAATCTGAGTCGTATTTGGGCAATTTAAAATTACATTCTTCGAATGTAGTAAACCCCATTTTGCTATGAATAAATAATTTGTGAATTAATTTGAAAAATATTGCATTTAATAATGGAACAGAACTGATAACTGTCATAACTGCGTTAAAAAGCAAAAGCGACTTCATTTCATGAATTCAATTTTAAGAGAGAAACACTTTATTTGAATGGGCCCAACTTGACTTTACATTTTATGACATATTAAAAGTGCATAATGATCTCGAAATGAAAATTTGAAAGTTGACAAAAAGTTAATAAGTGCTTAGCATTTGCATATTTAATCTTATTATTATTATTACATGTAAATATATGGCCCAATCGGAAGAAATCATTCAAATCGACACCTGATGCCTAGGTTTCGTTCAAATATCATCAACAAGTACAGCAACTATTTCACAATTGGAAAAGCTATGATTTTAGCTATGCACAGCAATACCTTTTTATTCTAGAGCATATAACATATATGATCCAATCGGGAGTATTTCAGGGTATTTACGCCTTGCACTTGGCCTCTCCCTACTTCCAAATCGATTACCGTTGCCTCCGCAACTGCCTAGACGAAATTCTGGAAAGCGTTCTCGTAAGGATTATAATTTCCAAGACTCAGCTCGTGCTGCTCGTTGACGCCGCAACCGCGGGTGCTATCGTCGTAGACATCTTCGTCGGTAATGCCGCCGCAAAACGTGTTCGGAAGTGGCTGTGATTCGCATGATCCACGCTCCAATTTTGTGTCTGAGCTGTGGCGCAAGGCACAGGAGCATTCCAATGCGCTGCTGCAATCGGTGCATGCCGCAGCTGCTGCCGGGCTGGCAATTCCGGGACTGAATTGGCTGCCGTTCTCCTTTTGGTCGGAGTTCCTGGGGGCGGCGAGTGGGGGCGTAGTCTGAAAATTGAAAGCTTGATTACTAACATTTTTTCGGTCACTCCTTATTGGCACCAGAGTATGTCGGAGTCGGTTACTCCCGGCCGGATCGCTCTCACTTGTGTTTCACTTTTCCTTTTTTTTTGCGCTGCCTGCTCTTAATTAATGCAAATTAGATATGCAGCGGAATTTGGTTGGCTGCTACCAGCAAAGCGGCCCCAAATGAGTTTTTCATCAAGTCTAACAACTTAATTAGCTCATAAAAATGACGCCCCGAAGCTGTTAACCCGGCCAACAACAGCACCCACCCCACCTCCCCCTTCTGCGTGTTGCGGTCACTTAAGCGCAGCACAGATTGGCACCGAATCCGGACGGAAATGCTGGGTCGCCAGGTCGTAGGTCACGGCGTAGGCGCAAAGCAAATTAGTATTAAGTGCTCTTTCGGCACTTGAAACCACCCTCAACGTTTTTTTGACGTTGTTGTTGCTTTCGCATTGTGGCTGTCGCTCTCGTTGTTGCCGACCGCGCGTCGCCTCGGGTGTGGCCAAATATTTTTCCGTGTGCGGTCACTTGTAAAATACCAGCAAAACGGTCGGCTCAAAATGTAAAAATAAGGAAAAAATAAAAGACAGAAAAACAAAGCAGCCAAAACCGAAATCGACATACGCTTTAAAAACATTTTTTTTAACAAACTTCAAGAAAACACGTTCTCCGAAGTGAACGTGATCTGTTGAATATTATTAATTAAATTGTTTATTTATAATTAATTGATTAATGTTATATTATTGAATAGTATTTTATTTGAATATGTTATTAACTTAAGTTTTCATCATTAATGCTTACACTTTCATTTAGTAATTAATACTGTGCTGAATGTCCCCTTAACCCCCTTGACTGATAGATAGTACACTATTAAATTGTAAATTATATACGTATCCGAATAGAGTTATGTTACAAACGTCGTAATTAATTCATAATGCCCACTCCCAGTAGGCAAAACAAAAAATCGTGCAAAAAATTCATTTGCATAGCATACTTATAAATACAAGCGATTTAGTGCCGCTTGAGTGCGTAGTGATCCAGTGCCAAGTCCTCTTGGCATTTTGCCTAATTTGTTCCCTGCTCAGCTAATAATTATTTATTTATTTTATTTTGTGTAGTTCCCATTGGTAAGCTGGCAGGTGGTTCAGCAGGTGTATGGATGGTGGATGGCTTGTTGGCCGGCGGTGTCAGAAACTCAGTCAAAAAATGTTTGATGTTCTTAGCGGCAATTGGTTTTGTGGTGCTGATATATTTTAAAGCCCATGCGGAAAACTAATTATACACGAAATCCATTAGATCTTTTTTTTTTTGTCTTTTAATTAAGATTATGATTGAGATAATTATGATTAAACTTCAGATTAAGAGAGCTAATCGCAAAAAAACAAATAAATTAAGAATGAAAAGCAATCTTATACATACCGAATATAACATATCTTGGCCTACTGTAGAACACCTGCTGAATATGGTTACTAATCTTTACAGTACTAAACAACAGCTACACCTACCTACAAGGCATCTTAGCTTATACTGTGATACTCTCGCATAACTTCGCTTATTAACCCATAAATAAGTTCAAAGTAGCCCATGGACATTTCTCGACAATTTCTAACTCCTTGCCAAAGAATTATAATTATTTAGTTACACTACGGAGCTACGAAGAACTAAATAATTATATTCGTTTGGCAAGAACTTATATATCCAATGCATGTAACCAAAGATTTACAGAGAAATGTGCGATTCTCAAACCGATCCGATAATGGCATCAGTAGTTCGTAAGCTTAAAATGGTAAGTGAAGTAAAAGTCGTGTCCCTTAAGGGTCAGATGTAATTCCTGCCTACCTCTCAGCCGCCGATGATGATCTACACTTACGCTGAAGCCCTGCCCAACGAGTGCACCGAAAGCGTTTATGCCAATGATGTTAGCTTCAGCATTAGAAAGAAACGCAAGCCAAGCATGAGCTGTCCAAAACCCAAAAAGCACATGACTTGAGCCAGACCCAGACGTAGCAGCAAGCGTAAACCTATTTGCAGGCGGAAGCTCGCCTGTAGGCGCAAAAGAAATCCGTGCGCCAGGGGCAAGCCGCGTGCCTGCCGCTTAGTTTGCTAGATCAGCAAGCAGGGAAGGTGTTCCCGAAAATACTAAGCTAGCAATGATTAAAAAACAGATTATTAATTAAAAAATATAAGAAAATAATTATTTGTATCGAGTTTGCGGACATGACTAGAGTAAATTAGACCTGTACAGTAAATTAAATTTGCTTGGTGGGTTGTTGGTGATGTCAAAGATCAGCTTTGGCTGCGACAATCCTCACCTAAGCTAGGCCCCCTTTAAGACCGCATATCTCCCACAATTTCCCATAGTTGCTTGCTGGTAGCCTTCTCAATAGATCAGCATATACATTTTAGACCACATTTTATATTGATCTTAAACTCGGGTTCACTTGTATTCTGAGCGTACAGTTTCCAGAGTATTATTTTTTAAATATTTTGCCGTATTTCCACATACTTGCCTTTCTACCCCTGCAATGTTAATTTTAAAAAATTTATTTACCTTGCCGCAATGATGTAAAATGAGAATAACAAATAATAAATAAGAATAAGCAAGTTTCAGCTTAGTCTCAGCTTAACAAGCAATTACATCAATCCGCAAACAAGTCAATTGTCTTGTTAGAATCCATTTGCACTTCTTGTCACCCGCACTTATTGGACATCTTTTGGCCACCGGCCACCCGCTTATGCTGGGTCACGAATACGCTGCAGCTGTGTGGCACGTAACGTTTTACTTTAGTTCAACTCATTTCCGCAGCTCACATGACTTTATGCAATAACAGCCAAATAAAATTATCTTATCAGCCAGTGCAGAAGAAGCGGCGTTCTGCGTGCCCTCTTCTTGTTTTTGTGCGTTCCGTTTTGGCTAATTTTATTGCACGAAACTTGTGCTTATTGCGCTACCAAGTGTCGTCAGTCCTTCGTCCTTGGTCCTTGGTACACTGTTTACGGCTTGTGTCCAGCTAAAAATTGCACGTACCGGTCATACAACTCGAACGTGACCGCTTGGCAATGTACGGTTGCCAACTGACATGTTGTTGCGCACCCCTCCACAGCTCTCGCTTTCTCCCCTTGTGATGATGTCCTGCGGTCCACATTCACATACACGTGCCCATGTAATGTATATAACTTGGAACAAGCAACAACGCGCCAGTGACAGCAGCCAAATGACAGTTATTCATGGTAATTTTTGTATAATTTTTGTAGTGGGAGTCAAATATAGTTACGGCTTCGGTATTTAAGTTCATTCGATGCGCTACGATCTGAATCTCTAAGTTCAGCTATATCTAGAGAGATGTGCTGTTGTGAACTCTGCAATTTCTTTCGAAATTCTTTTAAAAAAGAAAAACAAACATTAATTTAGGTGAAATATAATTAGCAAAGCACAAATTCAATTTGTTTAGCTATTCCAGAATCTCCAGAAACATTTAAAAAAAAGCAGTTTTATCAGATCCGTTCTAAAAAAAAAGTTTATCCCTTAAAGCGTCAATATATTTTCGACTCTATTTATTCTCCCAATATGATTGGGCTTTATAATTAATAAAAGTAATAAGATTATAAAAATCGAAATTAAAGTATCTGAGTACTTGATCAATTACTACCCCTTATACTAATAACATAACTCTCTTTCGATCTTCCCCCTAATATTAGTAATACTTAAAATTGGATTCAAGTATTCTGCTTATCAAGCACACTGTATAGAGGCTCCCATGGTGGGGTAATCAATATAAAATACTAGGAGGGTAAGCTTAGTAAGGGGGATGTGGGAAATTGAGGCTTGTTGGCAACTTGAGGCGAATGTGTCACGTTCGCTTTTTGCAATGAAATGACAACACGACGAGTACAAGAAATATAAATGCAAATATACATTTTGCGGTAAACATTTGTAGCTCGTTACACACTCAAACCCCACCTCCCCCCCACACACACACACACACAAACACACACATGCACACGTATTAGTTGTAGTTGACGTTGTAACATGTCCTTCACTCACATTCGTTTATGTCTCGAAAAGCGGAACTGTTGATTTGCATTAAACTGCGTTAGTTCAATTGGAAAAATATTATTGTAGGCATACTATTCACATGTGCGCGAGTATGTTTGTATTTGTGTGATGGGGTGTGTTGGGTGCTTGACTTATTAAATTAGCCCGGTTCAGTGCTTCGATTATATAATTCAGTTTTTGTTCTATCTATCTACTCTAAATGAAGCCAAATGAAAATGGTTGATAAATGATTGTGATGATTATGAATTGAAAATAAATTTAAATAATTATTTATTTATGTATTTATTTAATGTCGAATAATATCAAACGACACAGAAAACTACAAAAATTAATATATTAAATTAAAAATAAAATGTAATGTTTTAAATTAAATTACAAGAATACGAATATTTTCATAGATTTCGGGGGTATTTAAATGCAAATTAGTCCAATATTTGTATCGTGGACTAAGGGTATCCCAGATGAACCTCATCAGACCAAAAAAAAAAACAAGTAAGTATTCTGTAGTCGAGTAAGCTACACTATGATATATTCAGAAAACAGCTGTTTTCATTCTAGTTTTACTGGCAAATATCTCTTAACAAAGTTTTGCATACAAATGTGAGAAGGTCGACGAGTGCACTCCTCTCTTGTGGCAGGCACAGAGTAATAAAAAACTAAGGGAGTACATATTCCAAATTTAAGGTTTCCACATCTTGTAGTCTCTGAGATCCGCGTGTTCATGCAGACGACCGAACGGACGGACGGACAGACGAACTTACGGACATAACTATATCGACAAGATCATAATCAAAAATATATACATTTTATGGGGACGGATATGCTTATTTTTGCCTGCTACATACATTTTTACAAAACCATAATACCCTTTTGCCCATTTTTAATGCGTTCAGGGTATGAACTAGTTAGGATGCCCAACCGCAAACCACAAATATTGCTCAAGTGTTAACACTTTTCAAATTGAATTCTCACTCTGAATTGATAACACCAATTTAAATCACGATAGCGTATTCGACAATGTTCATGCATGGAATAATTAAAAGTGTAAGCATTGTGTTCAGGGCCCCCAAATATATGCAAATTTAAAAATTGAAAAAAATTAAATTATAATTTTATGGTAATATTCCAATATTATTTTGTTTTTATTATTTTTTATTGGTAATATTCCAATATTATTTTGTTTTTGATATGAAAAGTGTCTTACGCTTTCAGGTTCACTTTAAAGTATGTTTTGACTGTGAAATATATTTGTTTAATGTTTAATTTAACAAAACTGTTGCTAAAAAATGGCATAGATAAAGCGTGTTCGATGATGGCAGTGTTTTTTCTTTGCATTAGTACAATAAAAAAATTATTATAATCATTAAGCTAAAAAGTGCTTTTTTTGCATAAGCCCATTTAATCATCTAAATATAATCAAACAATTTATCTTATTATTGTTCTCAGTAATAATTTGCATAGCTCTAAAGTGAATTTCGAACGTGTAAATAAATCTGGTATGCCCAATTTTAGGCCCAAAAGTAGCTGCTCTTACAGATAAGCAAATTTAAAGAACTTTGAAGCTCTAGTCACTTGCTAAATTATGCAAACAACTAGTAAAATTGTAGTTCAACGAAGCTAAAATGTTTGTCACAGAAGTCCGAGGAATAACACAAGATAGTTATGTACAGTTGTCACAAAAAGTCTCCGCACAATGGCAAATGCCAAGTGATGATAAACATGAAAATTTATATCCCAACGGATGGACAAAACGAAATTTGAAATTTAAAATCAAATTCAGAGTCACATAAGCACACATTTTCAGAGTCCGTCCAAATATTTGTTTGCAATCTATATATATACATATAAATATATAAATATATGTGGTTGTGTCTTATATAGTGCAAATATTTTGGCATATATGACAATATGCTTTTGCCTGACTGCTTGTGAGTGTGTGTGTGTGTGTGTGTGTGTGTGTGTATGTGTGTGTGTGTCAGTTAGTGTGTGCCTTGAGTGTTTGTGCAACATTTACTATTCAATGGACAAAAATTGAGACTGGTTGCAGTTACGCTAGTTTATTTGTTTTTTCTTTCTTTTTAATTCCATTCGCAGTTAATTTGTTAAAATTTAACTTTATAAATAAAATTTGCTATATTTGTTTTGCAACAGCAACAACAGTAACTAGAACATCAACAACAACACAAATCTGAATGATAACAACAGTTGGCAACTTTAGCTTATGGCACAAGTTTTCCAATTTTCGTAACTTCCGCTGCAGTTGTAGCCATAAATATACAAAGCCTTTTCTGCCACTTGTCTATGGAGATGATTTAAATAAATTTGAATGTTCTTCATCTTCATCTTGTTCGTACTCTTAGTTGGTTTCATATGAATTAAATATAGTTTTACTTCAGTTTTTGTAATGCCGTAAGTCACTTTTGAGTTATTTTTCATTTAAATTATTTATTTTCTTTTACAATAAATAAAACTATTTATTGGGAAATATTAATGTTAATAATACAATGTCATCTTAATTATTTCATAACCATTTTGTGAATTTATTTATGTCTGATTTTGTTAAATTATAAAATTACTAAATATACAATTAATCTGATCTGAAAATTCTTCTTGTATTCGTGAATAATATGTGCTTTTAATTTTATCACTCTCCGGCTTTAAAAGTATTCCTTCCTTAAATATATCTGTGTATACAAAACAGAGCAAATAGCAATGGAAGACTCTAGCTAGAAAATTTCAACAATGAATAATTGTTATGAATTGCGTCATTCTCTTGGGCGGCGATAATGCTCAAATGTCCGACAATCTGCGTCAACAATATATTTTATATATATAATATTAAAGTTCGAATAATATCTTTATTAAAAAATGATAATTTGTTTGGAATCCATCAAATGGGAAATCTGATGTTCAATGTAGGAGAACTTGATTAGCATCGGCCTACTATGTCATATAGTAGCCATAGGAAAGTTTATTCTTCGGCTACCTTTTCATTTAACCAAAGTGAGTACTAATAATCACATGAATTCCACCCAATTATGTAACAATTAGCTGAGTATACTCTGCGTATGCATAAATTTATACGTGCATTTTTGTGCAAATTAAGTTGAGGCATACGCTTGAATCGAGAGTACTTTGTCTGACAGCGAATTGAGGAAAACTTGTAATGAAAATGCGAAAGTTGCAGTTTCAGTTTGCGGCAGTTGGCGACACCATTTGGCAAAGTTTTACAAATAGCAATTGAAATAATTTTTACAGCACACCATAAAAGTTGCAAGTTTTCAAAATTGTAATACAGCTCTTAAGCAGCATGAATATTTTAAATAAGCGTAAGTTGAAATAAAGTTGGTATTATATGAGAAATTATGATAAGATAATTGTGTAAAGTTTATGGTTGAATAATTTTTCCTTTTACTTTGGAGTAACTAAATGATAAGTCTTCAAGCAAAAATTGAAATTTAAAAAATATTTTTAATACAAAATAAATCAAATTTACTAGCTAGCCAACATGAGCTGCAGTACGGGCAAAAAAACCCAACTAGAGTGTACAGCTAATTGTATAGGTATGGCGAAGAACGAATGTGTTTATGCTCTTCTTTATTTAATCCGCCCAACCAAAAAAAGAATATTAATGGTGCAAAATATATATCAAGTGCAAATAAATGTACATACAATAATTATGGTTTAATTTCATATTCCATTAAAGGAAAAGGCATTATACGCATTTTAGGTAGGAGTCGAGAGTGATGCAAGGACGAAGGAGAAGAAGAAAAGTATTTACACAAATACAATCCGATATTGGTGCCAACGCACCTTGCACTGATTGAAATGTTTATTCTTTCGTTTAGCTTAAATAAAACGAACTTAAATGTGTGGATGCATCGATGCGTACTAGGCAAGTTGCAAATAGGAAATATGTGTGCCGGAATCAACTAGTCTTGGCGTCGTTTACTACGCATAGCTGCTCTATTATCTGAGCGGCTAATTGCTCACCGTGTGAATGTCAATCAATGGTTCTGATAACGATCCACTGTCAATCATCCGTTATTTGCACACTGATCGTGTCCCAAAGGGGATCTCAGAAAACAAATTATTTGTATTGATTTGATGACTACAGTACAGGCGAAGATAATATCTGAAAAAGGTTATTCACAAAAATTTCCATATGTCCGTCACATTAAATGATCCGAATTTTCTGAAATTTAGGTTTTCTAAAATATGTAAAAATAAATTCATTTATTGTACGTTGCTTGGTTTGTATAACGTTAGTATAAAGATGGAAAAATCTATTATAGTCTGCGCAGAATACATAATAAGACTAAATTATATATTGATACATTTTATATTAATACATTACATCATTCGAACAATTATTCGTTAATTACAAATAGAATCACAGGTAGCTTTGACTCACCTTACAGCAAATTTGAACTAACAATACAAGTACGTGAACAGCGAGTCAACTCTCACATTTTGAATCGAAATTTATAAAAAATACTTAGTATATTTGGCAGCTAAATACAAATATAATTATCACTAAGTAGTATTAATTATTGCGATCAGAATACTGCAAGATGGGCTTTGATCAATCATTAATTGTTGGTCACGTTGACGAGGAGCTGCTATGTCCGATTTGCGCCGATGTCTTGGAGGAGCCGTTGCAGTCATCCGGCTGTGAGCACGCCTTCTGTCGCTTCTGCATCGAAACTTGGATGAATGAGAAGCACATCTGTCCAGTGGATCGATCTGATCTACTGCCTGTCCATCTGGTGACCGTTCCGAGATTCATGCGTAATATGTTGGGAAGGCTGAAGATCAAGTGTTGTTTTTCAGAAAACGGTTGCTCGGCACTTATGCCGTTGGAGCAGTATCGCAGGCATGTGGAGAACTGCCAAAGCAATCCCAAGGTGGAGGTACTCTGCACTAAGGGCTGTGGCATGAAGGTTCCCAAGGATGAGATGTTCAGGCACAACTGCGTCCTCGAGCTACGTCTGCAGCTCCAGCATCAACTCAGTGCCTTGTCTCAGCTTCAGCAAATGCAGTCCCGACAGGAGCAACGTCTGGTCCAACAAAGGCGTGAGCTGGAGATGCTCCAGCATTATATTGCCACGCTGCGTGCAACAAATCCCGTTATTCGCACTGTTGGGGATCAGCTGGATCGATACTGGCTGATGCGCTGGGGACGTAGTCTGCCCCTGGCTTCGGTTCGCACCTGGGGCAGCCTGATCTCGACGCCGGACTCAACCATGGTGCAGACTGTGCGCGAGGGCCTACGGGCCAGTGGATGTCCCATGCGCTTGATGGGGATGCTGTTAGACTGTAGCTACGAAGAAAGCTGGCCAGATGGCTTGAGCACGCTGGAGATGCGTCGCATGAACCAGCACAGGCTTGCTCAGTTTGTGACGCGATTGCTGCCCATTGGCATCACTGGCAGGCCATGTGTCATCCTCTTGGGCGGCGATAATGCTCACATGCCCGACAATCTGCGTCCTGCTCTGGGCATTGTAATTATTTTCATTAATGGCGTCGATGAGACACATGCGGAGTTGTCTCCAGCTCCGTTGTCAGAAGCCGATTACCCATAAGAGCGGAGTTCGGAACGAAACATAATCACGAAGCATATGCAATAATGTTAAAGTTTGATTTATATCTAAATTGGAACATAATTATTTGAAAACAAGTTGGAAATGTGGTTCTTAACTCTGATACCAAACTTAGCAGAAGATAGAATAACATTTTGTGAAAAAATTATCAACATAGTGATGATTGATTGGTGTTTTTCACTTTATTATTTAGTATGAACTTAAGCAGCTTTCATATTTCGATTTGGATTGACCAAAGCAATGAATAAATTATGCTAAAATAATTGTGTAAAATAAGATATTTCATTTTTTCTATTGCTTGAGAGTAATTAAATGCTTAATCTGTAAAAGCACTGAGTTTAAGATTTATGAAACAATTGTAATAAAAAAGGAATATAAATTGTTAAGTAGAGTATTTTAAACTTATTTTATTTTCCAAGTTATGTCTTTAAATAACTAAATCAATTTCTTGCAATAATTATTATAGGTATCTCAATGAATTTATAGTATATTCAAATTGTAATTTATTTATTTTTATCAATTAAAATGGATCTGGACAAATGTTTTAAGAGTGTAAGCTTAACTCAATTATATTTGTATCTGTTCCACCCAAAAGTTACCAGATAGCTTGTACCATATGCAGTGACTTTCAATTAAATTAAACAAGTTGTAAGTTATATAGTCATTCCACCAGCTACAATTTAATTATTTTCATTCAGTAAACAGCCTGATACAACAATCGTTGTCGTTAGTGAATAAATTCAGAGGAGTCCAAGCAACCACCACAATAACAAGCAAGGGTATTGCAATTGAGTGTCAAATTAAATGAAATTCTTTGTCAACTAATTAAATGCAATGTCCGAAGAGTTGAGCTGCACATAAGTTGATTAAACAATTGCCAATGGCAGCAAACTAACTAAGTCACTAATATTGCTGATAACACTAGTCGCTCACACACCTGATGTCGCATATATGTATATATACATGCATACAGTCAGAAAATCTAATTGCCTGAATTTTTTTAAAATCGACATACTTTTGTTGTGAAGGAGAAATGACCTTCATTTGTAGAAATCATTTTTCCAAAACGGAAGGTTATAACTCTCTAAAAACCACGGATTTAATTTTTTAATTTTATGGTGGAAAAATGTGTAATTTTAAATTTTAAATTAGCTTTTTTGTTAGTTAATTATTATTAAACATTATTATTTTGAGATTTGACATATGCAGACCTCTTTTTAAAATGTATTCTTTATTTGAAAATATAATAGAAAATAGGCCTTTCTGACTAAAAAAACACAATTGTTTCTAAAAGCCAGCCAAACTTTCTAGTGTTCGGACCAATTTTTATTTTAAATTATAATTTAATTTTAATTACTGAATTTCAGATCAGTTGTTTTCTGAAAGTGGAGTCGTGCTCTACGTTTTATAGGACAAATTATACAAATATTAAAAAATGTTGTTCGTATATTTAGGAATTATTTCTTAACACCAGAAAAACTTTATTGTTTTCTGGGATTTTTTTCTTATAAAATTGAGGCTGATTTTTTTCTGAGTGTACATTCGTGTACATTCTGCCAAGGCCAATGCAGCAAAAGCCAAAACTTAATTAATATTTACATGAACACTTGAGAGGCAAAAGTCAAGCCAAACGAGACAGCCAATTGTTGCTGTTGCTGTTGTTATCTTTGGACAGTCATGTTTGCACATGGTCGTGGCAGAGTGCATTCAGTGCATCCTTCCTATAAGTGGCATGCTTGCTAGAAATCAATTCGCATTGTTAACCCATGATTGGATATTATTGATTCAATTTGCTGCCACAGTGCCGATACATGTTTTATGCATGCTCCTATCTTTCTCTCTATCTCATTTTCTGTGTATCTCTCTCTCTCTCTCTCTGTCTCTCTGTCTCTCTAGCTCTCTCTGCGTTGGTAATGTCTGGCTGTATCGATAATAGGAAACATGTACGCTTGCCCAACAGCAACACTAGCAGCTAACTCAGCACCTACAACTGCAACACAGAAGGAAACCCACTTAGTGGGCCGCATTTGAACATCCAATGTTGTTTAATTTATGCAAGTGTTGCACTTGACTGCAACATACAGTGTTACCCACTTAAATTTTCTTATACACTAGTTAACTTATGGTATTTTTTGGGTTTACTGACTTTTGTTTTCTTGAAAATAATGGTTTTTTTAGGCTGGCTTCGACCTTAAAGTCAGTTCTCTTCGTAATTTTCTAAAATTATTAAGATGAAATAAATATATCACTAAAATTAATCATTCCAAAACTCAGCTACAGATACAAGAAATAACTCTTTGACTATCTCAACAGCCATTAATCAGTTTACTTAAGAGACTCAATCCTTGAGACGTTCCGTTCGGGACCTCGATATAATTACTTTTCGGTTTAGATTCAAACTGTCAATTTCACGTTAGATTTACCATTATCTGAATCTACATAAGTTACCAAAACTATAACTATAACTAGATATAGGATGTTGTTAATCTATTGTTACATCATTTAATAGTTATCCGCATAGGGATATATTTTAAATGAAGAATGACAATAATAAAAAATAATATATGAATCATTTATGATAGAACCCGCCAAAATGTGAGAGACCGCACAATAAACAAATATATACTAAAAAAGAAAAAAAATGAGTTTTATATTTAGGAACATTGTTATAACCTCGCAAAGGGTGATTATATTTTATGACGACATTTGTAAAAATTCAAAGTTTTGGGAGTCAAGTTTGATTTAATCTAGAGAACATGATGAAAAAGACGTTGGCTGTAAAATATATATATTTTTTAAGCTAAGTAATGTATAGTGTAAAATTTAATTGTGAAAATACCCCATGAGAATGTTTAGCAAAAATGAAAAACTTAACTCTTAAACAGTGAGGCAAAAACAAAATTTGAGAATTATAGGTACAAAATAAATCGCATTATTAAGCACTGTAAACGCTTTAAGTACGCTTCATAAATCCAGAAAATTCAATAGTTGGTAATATCTCAAATATTCCTGTAGCGACATCAACAGCTCATTAATTTGGCCAGATGGCAACGAGGCATTGTTATTGCTCCTGTTCGTGTTATTGTTGTTGGTGTTGGCATTGTTAGTGTTGTTTGTGCAACTCTTGTTGTTGTACTACACTCTTGTTGTTATTATCGTTGACAATGGCAATGATAACAATGGCAGCAGCACATGTTGCTAATAGTACCATGTGGAACGCCCACATGTCTGCAACATGCCACATGCCACATGTCGCATGCCACTTGAGCACATTGTTTTTGCAGTCTGAAGTGTTTGACGTTTCCTGTTGCTTGCGGCCATAGAGTGTGCAATTGATTTGACCAAACGAACCACATTTATTGTTTGCCTCCAATGATTTGTGCCACTAATTACCGTTGCATAAATCACGTAGCAGCATATCAAACGAGTGGCATGCCTCAGTGTCCGCTGGACTCAGTTAATGTGGCCAGGATATAACATGGGAAGATCGCGCGTTGGAATGCAAAAGACAGCTTGATATTGAAGTTAAGTTTTCTTATGCAAAATAAATTAATTGGGCTGACTTTTGAAAACCAATTTAATTATTATTGAATTTCAGAGGAATTTTATGCCGTTGAGATTAACAATGTATTCATAATTGTTTAAATATTTGTTAAGTTTGAAGATGTGCAAAAATAAGAAAATATTAAATCAAATGATTATACCAAATTGGAATACGAAATACACAGAAACAAATCACTCTGAACATTAGAAACATTTTGTAGATTTGGATTCAGATTCTCTCTGATATTCAGAAAACAATAATGAAATTTGAATTTGGTTTCCACTATACTAAAATGTTTGCATATGTCAAAGAGGTAATGTAAGAGCTCTGCGTACATAAAAACAAACCACAATTATCACCATTTGATAACAAGTGCTACAGAACAAGGTCGCTAAGATACACCGATCTTTGAAAGAGGTTTGTAGTAAACTATTCTCCAAGTTTGGCTATAGAACTGGGGTAGATATAGGCTGAGGGCTGGAGTGGCTGAAAAAATACTTAAGATTTCCAGATTCCTAGTAATCTTAATTCCAACTTGTGCAAAATATATGAATTGCAAATTACTGGGCGGAAGTTCCTGGGGCGTCGATTGTGAGCGTAGTCTGAATATTTATATGCCAATCTTTGGAAGGAAACTTCTTGCAGGCTATTTTCCAAGTATTGAGCCTATTTCTTTAAATTTTGGGAGATATGCAGCAATATACCTTCCAAAATTGATGGCGTTATATAGCCATTTCCGATATTTTATGTCGGGAGTCCGGGGGAAGCGGAGGTGGGCGTGACATATACCGATCTTTAAAAGACATCGCCAACAATCTACCGAAAAAATGTTGGTGACTGTAGCCCTACAATTTTGTGGGTGATATGTGGATTTATCGATTTGCGATTATCGATTTTCTAGCCTCCTAGTGGCCTTCTCATTATCTAAGGGTGTCGAAAAAAGTTTCGTTCATACAGATGGACAGATAGCACGACAAACATTGCACTAAATTAATATACCAATTTATCAATTTTCATTACTCTAAAACTTATTTCAAAATGAAAGTGAAAAAAAATATTCTGTTCATATTCTTAATCAATTATTAAGGATTTAAAATACTTTGGAAAATTTGTTAAAAACTCTGCTGCTAATATAACTTTTTTTATGGAAAGACCAGAAAAAAAATCTCAATTAATTAGACACAAATGTACTTGTAATATGGCCCAACATTCTTGCAGAGCTTATAATATTTATTTATATTAATTTTTGTCGCTGAAGAAATTGAATTCATGATCTGAAGTCGGCTTTAATTTTTAAAGCAGACATTGCAATTGTTATCAGCTCTGTTACACTGAAAAATGTTGAGTATTGTTAAATGCAATATTTTTCAAGTGAATCCACAAATTTTTTATCATGCATCAAAATGCGGTTTGACACATTCGAAGAATGTAATTTGAAATGGCCCAAATACGACTCAGATATTAAAAATACCTTACGTTCACTTATGCAGTCTCTTTCTAACAAAAGAGTGTGAGGATATCTGCGTTGACTAATAATAAATATTACATTTAAGTGAGACAACTATTAAAAAATATAAGGAAAAAGTCTTAAGGTAAAAAAATATCTTATTGAGAAGCAACTCAAGAAAACATTTCTCTATTTAAAATTATTGGAAAACAGCCTATGTAAAATATATAGTATAACCTTATTTCCATAAGTCAAATCGTGCTGCCGGAAAAAATGTTCTAGAGATTCCTAGTAATCTACCTTCTTAGCCTAGTAACCTTATTGGGAGTGGGCGTGTCTGGAAAAAAAAATTATAGAGAAGTTTCCTAGGAATCAACCTTCCAAGTTTGGTTAATGTATCTCTCAAATTGATGGAGATGTAGGCTGTTGAGAATTTTGAGGGCGGGTGTGGGCGTGGCATAATAAAATTAAAATGGGCATTCTTAGTATTATACCTTCCAAGTTTGGTAACTGTAACTGTAACAGGAGATGGAACGGTGTTACTAAAAATATACCTTTCAAATTTTGCGACTCTAGCTTTTAAATTGCATGAGATATTTGGTTTTATTGACTTACACCATCAGGTATATTGGTTTTGAGAGGCGCAGTGGGCGTGGCCGTCCAATTTTCTGATCGTTATTTTTTAAGGAAGCTATCAGTAATACACTTCCAAAATTGGATGACTCTAGTTTACAAATTGTGGAAGATATGCGGACTTCAGCTTTCTGGGCCGAAGTTCTTGGGCGGCGAAATGCTTCGGTAGGTTTATTGAAAACTTCTAAATGATCTTAAAGCGATCTATAATTATTCTTTTCCTACTTGGGACATTATGTAGGTACTGTTTACTGCTGCAAATGCGTCTAGACTTATTATCCTATCAGATCGGAGAACTCTTATCGCAGAAAGTTTTATTACAATCACGATGGGTGCCACGTACGTGTCTGTTCACGTCTTTATCTATCTTCTCGATTAGAGTTCTGCTTGGTTATCTTAAAATTGTAAGATTTAACAAGGTTACCAGAAATCTACTTTCCAAGTTTTGTGACTGTATCCTTAAATTGTTGGAGATATGATTTTTTTACCCTCGGTAACACCGTATAAAAATTCCAAATGATTAAACATATTTTATCTAAATTTTAGTAAAATGTTTTCCGAAATCAAAGAAATAGAAACCCTTGTATTTAGAAAGACGCAACATTGCCGTTAAGAAATATATTTTCTGAAATAGTTCTGAGTTTGCCTTGGAGCCAAAAGCATTGTGATTTTATAAAAATGTTGGGCTAATTTGGGAGAGGATTCTTAAAAGTTAAAGTGTTTCAATATGAGTATGTTATTCGAGAACATATATAATATATTTTTTTAGACTAACTCTCATAACCTTATTATCGATTGGGGGGAACTGTGGAAAGATGTTGATGAAATAAATCTCATTTGCTTATGGGACAGTAATGACTTTCTGACTCTCAAAGCCACGAAGGTCGCCGCGGTCACATATATAAATAAGCTCATTTTTGTTGAATACACAGGTTAAACATTCATACATTCCCCAATTTTAATTGAAATGATATACAATAAATCTTTAAGCCGTTTCATTTTGCTCTCTCGCATTTCTCATGCTTAAACTCTTCAAACTCGAATAATAATAAATTTCAGCAACGTTTTGTGTGTGGACACAACCCACACTTGAATAAATCAGTTTAATGTGTACTTAATATTTGCCATTAAGTTTTTATTACTTTTGCCACCCACAAGAATCGTTCAAAGCTGCTGCTGAACAGGTACATAAATCGGTAGAATAAAGGCGTTACACCATTTCGCCACACACTCC